>NC_056728.1:1460719922-1461094922 GCF_019279795.1 Protopterus annectens
ATGGGCGTGGCAGGCAGTAGCTAGAATGGAATGAGGCCGAATCCCAGCTGGAATCTCCTTGCCATGATGGGAATAACAAAATGTACCCAATCCACCTAGAAATCAAGAAATTTGACACAGGCTTGCAGCTTGCCCTTTGAAGTTTGAAGCAAACTGCAAACTTACACTGAGAATGCCAAAGTCCCTACTTTGTCCTGCCATATCATAGCCTGTAGCTTTTGCCTGTGCACGGAATCTTTGTGTTTAAATTTTTTGGATGCAAAGTAAAGGGAAGGAATGAAATGAGGCAAAAAAAAAGAAGAAAAACAATAGAGGGCAGGAAGGCATGAAAAGGAAGGAAGATAACCCTAAAGATGAAAATCCCAAAAACAAAAGAAATAGAAAAAGCTCCCTGCAAAAAGGAAAAAATTCTTAACCAAAAATAATTCAACAAAAAGCAGTCTCCATGACAAGTATTTTCCATCCAGCAGTAGCAAGTGCTTTCATAAAGTCTTATAAGTTAAAGTCTCCAAAGACAAAGTTGGGGTCCAAGCTTGTATACAGGGCTCGTTTTGGGGGTCAAATATTTGCCCTGTAGAAATTCTTGAAAAGAAAAAAGGGAACACAATGGTGGGTCACAGTAATAGTGAGCTGAAATACGTGCAGCAAGAATGGAAATGGACAAAAATTTGTCCAGTACTCAAGTAAGATATTGAAAGATATTGAAGAGCTAAAACTGGGCTTGTTAATCTCCTTCTCAAATTGTTTGATCACTTCCCCAAATTGTAATCATTTTTAAAACTGCACTTTCCTTGTACTAGGTAGGTCTTCTTCTTTCCATACCTTTAACACTTGGGAAGTAGAGCAGTGCAATAACTCAAATGGGAATAGAGAATAAGGTGAGAGCCTTAGAAGTGGAAGATGACCCAATCAGATGAGCCAGAAGTTACCAGACTGAAGAGGGCTAAGGCCATGAATCTTGACACTGAGCTCATGGACATCAGCTTTGGAAGAAAGTAGTGGGTATTAGGGGCATGCAGCAGCATGTCTGGCTTAAGCAAAAATGGAAGGTAGAGGAATTTGTCCTGACATTGAAAAGCACTTTTGCTGAAAGAGGCAGGCCTGGGTTGGCTTTGAACAAGAGAAAACAAGGGCAACAAAGTTGGCAGCTGGTGGTTTAAAGGAGAAGCGAACAGATTTATGTCTAGGTTCCAAAGCGCACTGTCAAGTTCTTAAAGCATGAAGTCCCTATGGGAGGATCCCCCCATGACATGATCGAATTTCTGATATTAGTGAAGAGGAGTTCTCCAGTCATGGCAGAATTGCTTAGTTGCTAGTTACAGCTGTACTGAGGCATGATCCTTGTCTGCACAACACCTGTTAGTTACATATGGTGGAATGCCATCCTCCCAAAATTGTTGATTCTCCCCATGACAATGAATGTTCTTCCCCCTTGTTTGTGTTGATGTTGGACATTGTATGCTGTATTACATCTAATGCATGTTGAACTGCAGAATTCTCTTTTGAGATGATGTAGAAAACGTAGTCTGGCCATCCACTCTTTAGAATGTGACTTTATATCTAGATGTCTGATCTGTAGAAGCACTTTCTGGGGCATCTGTCGTTATTGATTGAGCTTGCCATTTAAGTCTTGCAGGCCTCCAAATGCCTCTGTCTGTCTCTGAGCTGGTCACAGAGAGTCCCTTTGTTTTAGTGACATTCCTTTTGAACACAGATGTCCAAATCCTTGCATAATGCTGTCCATGCATTTTTGCATGAGGATTGTAGCTTCCTGATAATTACCAGATTTTTGAGATACAGAATGGACTGATAGGTGTTGTAGCGAGGCTTGAAGGACTGTGATTGCAGAAAGCCAGGAAAAGATTGTTCTGAAGGTCTGTCCACAACTGGAAAGAGACTCAAAAGAGTGAAAGGAAAGTTTTTTTTTTTTTTTTTTTTTTTTTTTTTAATAGCTAGAAAGAGATAGGGAAAGAAAAATACCAGTGATGGTATTAAAGAGTACCATTAATGGTATTTAAGGAAGAAAAGGGGTACCAACGATGGTACTGGACAGCTTACCAATGGTAGAAAGTTACGAAAGGAAGAGGTACTAAGAATTATAAGAAGTACAAGAATTTAAAGAACGCAAAGACAGAAAGAAGAATTATACAAAAAAAATAGAAATCACTTACAATAACTAGCCAAGGCTCAAGAGAATGAACAAACATGTCTAGTCTGCAAGCCTGACGTAATCCTTGTGAGGGGCATTAGGGGTAAAGCTTGGCTCAAGAGTTTGCAGAGCACGAGCTGAAAGATATGGCCGAGTCAGTTCCAAGGTTCTGAACTGAACCCACTGTCAAGGACTGGGTGAATACTGACAACATCAGATTCCCTGTTTTGTGTCAGAAGAGTCATCTGTTTGGGAAGTAGCCATTTCTTTTCATGCTCAGGAAGCAAATAGAAGGAATCAATGCTGTCTTGGCAAAAAAGGTGCAATTAGGGCCACCCTTGGTCCTTCCTTCTTGATTTTCAGTAATACCCTGGGGATGAGGGGTATGGGAGCGAACATATAAAGAAACAGACCTGTTCATGAAAAGGAGAAGGCATCTGTCCTCTATGCCTTTGGATGTTTGGCCACTGGGCAAAATTTTGGTGGCTGGTAGTTTTGATCTAAAGCAAAAACGTTCATTTCTGGCACACAGCAGGTATGGCAGATGAGTTTGAATATGCTCTTGTTCAGGGTCCAATCATGAGGGTTAACTTCTTACCTGCTCAAATTATCTGCAAGAGAGCTGTTTTCCCCCAGCAGGTATTTGATAAGAGATGAAGGCCCGGGTTCTGTGGTATGTCTCAGAGGGACATGGTTAGTTGGCAAAGATGGTAAGAATGTGTGCCACCCCCCCCCAGTTTATGCAACACATCGCTGTATTGTTATCTGTCTGTCTGTCTTTCTCAGTACAGCCCCTGGTTTCCATGTTTCCTTGAAAGCTTTTATTTTATTTAAAATTTGCTAATCAGGCAAGTCTGACTTGAAACAAAGCCAATTTTCAGCGGAGACCCAGGGAGAAATGCTCCAGATGCATGTCTTTATAACGTGGGAGGAAACTGGAGCACCCAGAGGAAACCCACATGAACACAGGGAGGACATGCAGACTCTGCACAGAAGGCACCCCAGCCGAACATCGAACTGGAGAACTTCTTGCTGTGAGGTGACAACGCTTCCGCTGCACCACTGCCCAGTCTCAAGCTAGCTACCATGCCTTTGACAACAGCCAACATTTCCTTTAGATTTATGTGTTTCCCCCCCCTGAAATTTTTGTTCCCATTTTCACTGAACCTGGAGGCCAATAGAGTGTGCTCCCCAAGGACAGTCTGAGGCATCTGTGGTCAAAATTTGGTTTGGGTGGGGGATTCTAAAGGATACCCCTACATTTTGACTGCAAGCAGAGCTCGACCATTGAAATTCCCTTTTTAAACAGGGAGGATTGAAATTTCTTGGCTGAGAGAATTATTGTGCTGATTCCAAACATTTTTTAAGTACCTCTGGATCTTCTTCATGTGTAGTCTTGCTAAAGGAATCATTAAGAGACATGAGGCCATGTTTTCCGTAAGTCTGAAAACCTACCATGCTGAAATAGAACTTAAGAGGAAAAAACAATTGAAAGTATTTGGTTAGGAAAAAATAAGTTATATTCTTACCATAACGTTCCATTTGTGTTGTCGATCTTCATTCATTCTTGACTGTTGGGCTTCGGTTCTGACCATCGGAACCGACTCAGCCATTATATCAAACTCGTGCCAGCCAAAAACTCTCAAGCCAAAGCTACCCATACTGCCTCCCTTCTCTTTAAACCGAGCTTTGCCCATGGAGTAGAAAATCATGGAAGCTTTGTCTGAACAGCTACCCTACAAGGACCCCAGGACTAGTTCCGAACCTCCAGGAGTCTTTTGGAGGGGGTAGGAGGGTGGGATGTCAAGAATGAATGAAGACTAACAACACAGATGGAACGTTATAGTAAGAACATAACTTCTTTATCTGATGTTGTCAATCTTCATTCAATCTTGACTGTTGGGACAGAGTCCCTAGCTACTTTATGCCCTGGGAGGCCCTAGTGAAGGATATTCCTGAGTACCATAGAGCCAAAGGATGCTCTTCCCCTGGAGACCATATCCAATTTGTAATGAGTGATAAAGGTATGGGGCTAGCCCAAGTTGCGTCTGCACATATGTCATCCATAGAAGCTCTGGAATGAAAAGCTACTGAAGTGGAAACAGATCTGGTAGAAGGAGCCCTAACTTTTGTTGATAAGTCCAGCTTATTTTGTTTATAAATAAAGGTGATGCAATCCCTCAACCATTTTGACAGAGTAACTTTTGAAACTGATTTGCCCAGTCTAGTGCCTGAAAAGGCTAGAAACAACTGGTCCAATTTTCTAAAAGATTTTATTCTATCTAAATAAAAACATAATTGCCTGTGTACGTTTTAACAAATGCAAACAATATTCTCCCCTGTTTGAGAAATTCAGGAAGAAAATTGGTAGATATATAGCCTAATTAATATTGGAATCTGATACTACTTTAGGCAGAAAGGAGGGATTAGCTCTGAGTGATACTCTCTCTTTGTGAAAAATGATATACGGATGTCTTACACACAGAGCCTGCAATTCTGAGATTCTCCTGGCCGACATGATGACTAGCAGAGTTTTCTAAGATCACAGGTGGCTGATGGCTCAAAAGGCCAATGGACCAAACTTTGCAACACCAACTTTAAATTCCAAGGCACAATGGGTTCCTTGAAAGGTGGTTTCATATGTAAAGCACCCTTAAGAAACGTTTTGCAGAGGTGGTAAGACATCAAGGCAAGGTCACTGAAACCATTACGGAAATTTGAAATGGCAGCTAAGTGAACTCTAATGGTAGAAGTAGAGGCTCCCAACTGGAATAGGTTGGATAAGTATGGGGGGGGGGGGGCATGGCGTGATTTGATCGAACACAGGGAACTGGTTTGGCAATTGAAGTTAAATGCTACAGTTCCACAAGGGTTAAATGACTCAATTTCTATTGCCAGCGTTTTGAGATTGATGTCATATTATGTGTAGAGTATGTACTTTACACAACACAGGAAACAATTTATGTTTTTTTTTTTTTTTTTTTTTACAGGATTTCATACTTAAGTATATACTGAAAAAGAAGTTATGTACTCACCATAACGTTCCAGCTGAGTAGTTCTATTTAATTTGTCTTCAAAATGTGGGTACCGGATCCGTATCGGATCCGAGCCAGCAAATTCACTAGCATCTGCTCCAAGCTCCTCCCCTTACCCATAACACACCTCCACTACCTTCCAACCCCCAGATCAAGTTTGCCGCCACTTATACTGAGAACCCGACCTGAAAGAATACCTTATGATCTAAAACTGCAGCCACCAGGCTGTTCATATGATAAGGTCAGGGGGAAGGAGGGAGGGACGGTTGAAGACAAATGAAGTAGAACTACTCAGATGGAAGATTATGGTGAGTACATAACTTCTTTATCTGAAGTAGTTTACTTCATTTGGTCTTCAACTTGTGGGACAGAGTCCCCAGCCACTAAACTCCTGGGTGGCCCTCATGGAAGGATATTCCGGAGCACCGCAGAACCAAAGGATGCTCTCCTAGAAGTCAAATCCAATTTGTAGTGAGAGATAAAAGTATGAGATAAGGACCAAGTAGCTGCAGAGCAAATATCATCCAATGAAACTCTAGACCAAAAGCCCGCAGAAGTAGCCATTGACCTAGTGGAATGAGCTTTCGCCTGACCCGGAGGAGACAAACCTTTATCCTTATAGACCTTAAGGATGTACAAGGAAATCCACCTAGCAATAGTGACCTTGGAGATAGGTTTACCCAAAAAGGGTTTAGAGAAGGACACAAGCAATTGATCAGATTTATGAAAGGTTTTAGTCCTGTGTAAATAAAATCGTAACTGTCGATAAAAACAACAAGTGGAGTCTGTATTCCATTTTGTTAGCAAACTTTGGAAAGAAAACAGGTAAGTTAATGGTCTGATTGATGTTAACTTATGATGCAGCCTTGGGAAGAAAGGACGGATTGGTCCAAAGGGAAACCCTACCTTTATGGAAAATCATATATGGAACTTTAATAGATAAAGCTTGCAGTTCTGAAACACATTTAGCAGAGGTGATAGCAACTAGAAATGCTGTTTTCCAAGACAAAAACTTAAGATCTGTGGTTGCAGCAGGTTCAAATGGCGGAGCGACTAAAGCTTGAAGAACCACAGTAAGGTCCCATGGGGGAACAGGATCCTTGACTGGGGGGGGCGTAATAGGAAGGTACCTTTAATAAAGGCTTTACACAGTCTGGAAGAGGCCAGAGGCAGAATTCTCACCAATGTGAAAGTGAGAAATGGCAGCTAATTGAACTTTAATAGTAGAAGAGCTAGCTCCTTGTTGAAAAATATTGGCTAGGAAGTCGAGAATGGCAAAAATAGGAGCTGTGAAAGGAACTAAACTCCTTTGAGAAGTCCAAAAGGAAAAACGTTTCCATTTGCTGCGGTAAATCTTTCTGGTGGAAGACTTATGAGCTGCCACCAGAATAGACCTGACTGAAGAGGATAATTCAGGAGTCCTAGCAATCAGGGGAACTAGAGCAGCCAAACCATGGGCTTCAAACTGTCCAGGCTTGGATGAGGAACCCGCGAGGGGTGTGAAATAAGATCCTGAATGGGATCCAAGATCCAAGGCAGAGCCAGAAGATGAGACCAAAGGAAGGGAAACAATACTTGGCAAGGCCACAACGGGGCAATGATGACTTTGCTCCCCAGTTGACAAGCTTTCTCGGAATAAGAGGTACTGGAGGGTAACCATACAGAAGACCAGGAGGCCAAGCATGAACTAGAGCATCTCTGGGGGGGGCTCCCCCAGCTGGGGGTTCAGAGTGAAGAACTCTCTGCACTTCGTGTTGGAAGGAGATGCAAAGTGATCGCAGCAAGGCTGACCCCGCTCCAGAAAGATCTGTTCTGCTACTGAGTGATTCAGAAACCACTCGTAAGGCATCAGTATAGTCCGAATCACCCTGTCTGCTAGGATGTTGGACCATCCTGGAATGTGCGTTGCTAAGAGAAAGCGACCGGTGTAGATTTCCCATTCCCAAATTCTCATGGCCTCTCGACAAAGGGGGTAAGATTTGGTCCCTCCCTTTTTGTTGACATACCAGACTACTGACATGTTGTCTGATTGAACTGCAATGGTTCCCAGAGGAAGTAAGGCAAGAAAAATCTTGATGATTGGATGGGAAATAGGAAATTCACCCCGGGGATCACTTCTGTGCCTATGCTTGACAGTGGCACAGGAAAATAATTTTCTTGGGTGGCGAAAGACAGGGTACCTTTGGCTAGGCTTATATAGGCCCTAGGGCCAATAGCCTAGTACCTACCTATGAACCTATGAAGGGCCTGCAACGCCAATAGGACCGCCCTCATCTCCAGAACATTTATATGCAAACTGGTCTCAACAGGGGACCACAGGCCTTGGACTGTTCTGCCCAAACAATGCCCCCCCCCCAAGTTGGGAGGCATCTGTGGTCACTGTGGCTTGGACAGGGGCTGGAAAAAAGGTCATCCCCCCAAGATTTCCGGAGAGGACATCCACCACAGAAGGGATGACCTGCAGACCCGACTGAGGTGAATTGGATACATTAATGGAAGATCCAACAGCGACCATTGCACCGCTAGAGTCCACTGTAGCACTCGTATGTGTAACCGGGTGCACGGAAGAAGCTTTATGGTCGCTGCCATAGAACCTAGGGCCTTCAACACCGATTCTGCCAAGGGAAGATAAGAACAGTAGATCAGGGAAACATTCATCCTCAGGTTTTGCACTCTCTCCATGGTCAGGAAGATTTTGCACTGAAGTGCGTCTATCCGTGCCCCAATGTAGTCTATCACCTGGACAGGATTTAGAACTGATTTGGACGCGTTGATTGTAATCCCCAAGTGAAGTGCAAACTTTAAGAAATAATCCCTGGTTTGAGAAAGTAGACACCTGGTGGGAGCAGCGAGGAGCCAATCATCCAGGTACGGGTAGACCTGAATCCACTGAAGCCTCAGGTGAGCCGCTACTACCACCATCACTTTGGTGAACACCCTGGGGACTGTGGTCAGACCAAAGGGTAGGGCTCAAAACTGGTAATGATTGACTCCTAGCAGGAAGCGAAGGAACCTTCTGTGCATCTGTATGTGATAGTAAGCATCCTGGAGGTCTAACGAGCACATCCAGTCACTCTCTTACAGGTACGGCATGACAGACTGTAATGTGACCATCCGGAGTTTTTCTTAGGCAACTGACAGGTTCAGGGTAGATAGGTCCAGAATGGGCCTTAAGTCCCCCATTTTCTTTGGCACCAAAAAGAACCTAGAGTAGATGCCCGATCCGGACTGATCTGGGGAGACGGGTTAGATGGCTCGTTTCTCTAGCAGCTTGGAGATTTCCAGTGCTGCTGCCTCCCTTTGCATGGGTGGTACATCTGAGAGGTGTTTGGGAGGAACCACAAAGGGGATAGAGTATCCTCTGGATATGATTTGAAGCACCCGCCAGGTGTAACAACAATCGACCCCTGACTGCGTCCAGAGTAGAGCAGTCGGGCAACCCCTCAGGGTTGCTGTCCGGACCTGTCCGAGAACGGTTCTCGAGAACCAAAATTCCTCAGACCCCCACTGCCTCTGGGCCGATGACTATCCTGTCCCCCTCTGCCTCTGGGGGAAGAAGAACCCTGAGTGTCCCGGGAATACTGTGACTTCTAGAACCACATCTTCTTTTGCTCTCTCTGATTCTGGGAAAAGAATCTTTGAGGGTTCAAGAAGCAGATTCCGACGGCAGACAGTGTCTTCCTGTCTTTCTCACTCAGGGCCAAAGTCTCTTTGACAGTCTTACCAAAAGGAGTAGAGCCGTCATAAGGGGCATTGGCAAAAGACACCTTGAAAGGTTCAGAAAACTGACAGTCTGAGCCAGACATTGCGCCTCATGGACACACCAGACCCAGCCATCCTAGCCTCTCCTTCAGTGGCATGTGAAAGGAGTCGCATGGACGTATTGGAGACTGCTTTTAAAGTGACCATCCTCACAGAGAACGTGTCTCTGGCCTCCTGCGACATGGACTTAGGGGGAGACTCAGACAGTTCCTTGACTAGGTCGCGCTGTAGTACCATAACATGGGCCAGGTAGTTCAGTGCTCTGATAGAAAAAGTCACTGACGCATAAACCCGCTTCCCTAAGCGGTAAATCATTTGAGTCTCTTGGTCGGGGGGATGAACCGAGGTACTCTCCTGGGCTAGTTCCTTTTTAGTGGCTGCTGCTACCACCATAGTGTCGATAGGGGAGCCCTTGTTCCACACTAGTCTATCTGAAGGTGGACTCAAGATCTTGTCTGGATGTTTCGGGATTGGTTCCATGGTATCCGGCTCCTTCCAGTCCCGCGAGGTGACCAGGCCCACCAAGGGATCTGCGGGAGGGGACACCCAGGAAGGAGATGGGCCCATGCCAAAAGCCTCCAGGAACACGGATTCGTCAGAAGAAGGTTTAGAGGCAGACCAACCTCCCCGCTGGAGTAGGATTTCCATGATGTCTCCAAAGGAGACATCCTCGGAAGGTGACCTGGGGGAGCCTTCCCCATCATCCAAATCCATGTCCTCGGTGAGGGACTCGGGGGAGTACAAGTGCCTCCTCTTACATGTATGCTTGCAAGGCACGTCTCTGGTGGGAACTCGTAAGCCACTTGTTCCATGGGGGGAAACCGCCTGGGGCTCCTTGAGCACGGGCTGTCCCTCTCGTAGACAGAGCTGAGGGAGTTGGAGTGGAGTCCGAGGAAATAGTCAAGGGTCTCGATCCAGTGGAGAGAACCCTTTCTACCAAAACGAATGCCGATGGAGAATGAGCCTCCTGGGGTACTATTAAGGAAAATGCTCTCCCTGGATCCGACACGATAATTGAAGCCAGGCCCGAAGTGGACGGAGCTCGACAATGTTGGTGCCGATGAAAAAAGTTCCGCTCCCTCGGAAACGACACCCAGGCTCCAGCTCTGAGAGCCACTCGGATCTGAACTGGTCGGATCCAACACACTCCAGGCAGCTGCTGCCATCGAGGAGACAGGTACCATCAGCGCCGACCCCCTGACTAAGGCCATCCTCGGATCCGAGTACTCCGAACCTGGTGGATGGTTCAAAGAAGGAGAGATTGGTGTGAAAAAAGGAAGCAAGCTCAACCCTCCACAGGGAGAGGGGGCAGGCAAGACTCCCATCTGGATCTGAGTACGAATGAATCTCCTCATCATTTTATCCATGTCAACTTCAGATCAGCTTCGGGTGGATCTCGACGAGGCCACGGACTCCGAACTGGAGGGTCGAGGAACTGAGGCCCTAGCTCAAAAATTTAAGAAAAGACTGCTTAATAAGCAAATAACTCACTCACTAACTCGGTGCTCAAGAGATCACGATGCTTCAGGCAAGCCGCGGCAAATGAGATCTGGGAGTTGGAAGGTTGTGGAGGTGCATTATGGGTAAGGGGAGGAGCTTGGAGCTCGGAGCAGATGCTAGTGAATTTGCTGGCTCTAATCTGATACGGATCCGGTACCCACAGGTTGAAGACCAAATGAAGTAAACTACTTCAGATTAGAGCAGTTATATGTTTTAATATTTTTTATATTTAATGTTTAAAGTGTAAAATTCAAGGTTTTTATTGGTAGGTTTGATCATGTGACTCTCTTGGAGGGTTAGTTAAAGGTGCGTCATTTATGTGATTAATGATTCTGATGAAGTTCTGATACAAACTTACGAAAGCACTCAATCCTTGCTCAATAAAAGTGGATTTTTGCCTGCATTTTGCTTCCTTCTGCAGTATTTTGTCTTTATTGTCGGTTACTAGTTTGTGGTTTCTGGTTTGGAGTTTTGCCTTCTGTGGAGGGGGTGAGTGAAGTGGCTATTCGACCCAGTCCTAGTCTGGAAAAATTGAATAAGAATGTTGGACAATTAACTAAGCTGGTACAGCAACTCATGGAGCGTTCCCATGCACCAGGAATCTCTACACAACACTCTATGTATTTCCAAAATACTCCTGCTTGTTTTAGAGATTCCCCTCCTGTTTTACCTCCTGTACATCCTATGGAGAGAGCGGCTGTAGCTGAAAATGAGAAGTTATGTACCTACCATAACGTTCCATGTTAGTTGTCTTCTTCTCGCCTTCTTTCTTGCTGGATGGGTTCGGAGCCGATCCTCGGCTCCGACTCGGCTTATACCAAAGCTCAAGAGCTATTTTTACCGGCTCGAGGTAACCCTGTATCCCACAATGCTAGGCACTAACTACCCAGATCTCGTTTGATAGCTAACACTATAGCAGTTCTGCCCCCAGAACAAAGGAGAGAATGGCAGACCCATATAGACAGCCATCCCAAGAAAAGGATAACCACTGGAGACCATACTGGGTGAAAAAGAAAGGCTCCGTAGGATCCTATCGGTCTGTCCAGGCTAGGGGGTTGGAGGGCGGGACGTAAGAAAGAAGGCGAGAAGAAGACAACTAACATGGAACGTTATGGTAGGTACATAACTTTTCAATGTTAAGTTGTCAGTCTCGCCTTCATTCTTGCTGGATGGGACCGCATCCCTAGCACCTCAACCCTGGGTGGCTCATTGGAACAGACTCTTGAGGACGGTGGAACCAAAGTTAGCTCGGCTTCTGGAGGCCATGTCCAATTTGTAATGAGAAATAAAGGTATGGGGAGAGGCCCATGTGGCTGCCGCACAAATTGAATCTAAAGGCAATCTGTCCTGAAAGGCTATAGACGTAGCTAAGGCTCTAGTTGAATGGGCTCTAGGTCTTGAAGGAAGCTTTTGACGCCTCAGTTCATAGATGAAAGTGATGACAGAGGCCAACCATCTAGAAAGGGTTACTTTGGAAACTGGAAGGCCTTTCTTCCCTTCAGCATAAGATAGGAAGAGCTGCACAGATTTCCTAATTTTCTTGGTTCTATCCAGGTAGTAATGGAGTTGGCGATGAACATCCAAGAAATGCAAGTTTTGTTCCGCTCTGTTAGAGTAATTGGGGAAGAAAACTGGGAGATCGATAGTCTGGTTTAGATTTGCCTCAGAAGATATCTTGGGTAAAAAGGAGGGGTTAGTTCTGAGGGACACTCTATCTTTATGGAAAACCAGATAAGGAGGACGAACGCAAAGGGCGTGAAGTTCTGAGACTCTCCTCGCAGAGGTTATGGCCACTAGAAACAAAGTTTTCCATGAGAGTAACTTCAAGGAACAGGAAGCCGCAGGTTCAAAGGGAGGGAGAATCAAGGAGGTTAAAACTAGATTCAAATCCCACTGCGGTGGGGGATGTCTAACCGGGGGCTTAAGTAAAAAGATACCTTTAAGGAATGCTTTACAAAGTTTATGAGACATAATGGAGGAGTCTGACAAGCCAACATGAAAATTTGAAATGGCCGCTAACTGGACTCTGATAGTGGAGGAAGAAGATCCTGAATGAAAGAGTTCGGCCAAAAAATCTAAGACCGATTGAATAGGAGCCACAAATGGGTCTATGTTCTTTCCATTTGCTGGCATAAATCCTCCTGATAGAAGATTTGTGAGAAGCTAAAATGATGTCACGTACCGAATGGGAGACAAAGGGAAGCCTGGCTAAGGTTGGAAGTGGAGCAACCAAGCTGTGACGTCGAGAGAGGGGAAGGATTGGTGCAGCTTGCCCGACTGATGGGTCAAGAGATCTGGAACTGGGTCCAGATGCCAGGGCTGCTCCAAGAGGTAACGATGCAGGAACGGAAATCATATTTGTCGAGGCCAGTACGGAGCAATGAGGATCATTGTGGATCTCAAGGCGGTAGCTTTCTGAATCAACTGAGTGATTAATGGAAAAGGGGGGAAAGGCGTACAGGAGACCCCGGGGGCAATCGTGGACTAGAGCGTCTCTGGGGGGGGGGGGGTGGTGGCCGGGAAGAGAGTGAAAAATTCGTGGCATTTGCTGTTCTGGGGTGTAGCGAAAAGATCGCAGCAAGGCTAACCCCATTTTCTGGAAATTTTTTCCACTACTGACTGCTTGAGAGACCACTCATGCGGCATGAGAATGGCTCTGCTCAGCCTGTCCACTATGACGGACTTCCCAGGGATATGCGTTGCTATCAGAAACCGTTGAGAGGAGATCGCCCATTGCCAAAGTCTGAGTGCTTCTCGACATAAGGGATAGGACTTGGTTCCGCCCTGCTTGTTGATGTACCACACTATGGACATATTGTCCGTATGAACTGCAATCGTCCCAATGGGAAGAGAGTCCTGAAGGGCTTGCAATGCTAAAAGAACTGCTCTCATCTCTAGGACATTGATGTGCAGGTGGCACTCGAAAGGTTGCCAAGTGCCCTGGACCATCCTGCCCTGAAAATGCCCCCCCCCCACCCGATCAGGGAGGCATCCCTAGTCACTGTAGCAACCGGGTTGGGGGGGGGGGGGAACGAAGGGTCTGCCCTGAGTCACTTGAAGGGAGACCATCCACCAAGACAGGTGTTTCTTGCATAACTGGGTAATCAAAATGTAGTGTGACATCGGAAGCTGCTGGAAGGACTACTGAGAGAAGAGCATCCACTGCAGGAGTCGCATGTGGAAGCGAGCTAAGGGAAGTAACGTAATGGCAGCCGCCATGAGACCTAGAGTCTTCGGTACAAACTTGGCCTGAATTTTGTTTTTCTGAAGCTGGATATGAACATGTTCACAAATATCTGAGATTCTTTGTGCCGTCAGGTTTGCAGAGAGTTCGACTGTGTCTAATATGGCACCTATGAAGGTAATAGACTGACAAGGCAGACTTTTCGAAGTTTATGGAGATACCTAGCTCTTCGCAAATCTGAATGGTGTAATCTCTGGATTGAATAAGTTGATGCCTGGTGGTGGTGGTAAGGAGCCAGTCGTCTAGATATGGAAACACCTGGAATCCGTGACGCCTCAGATGAGCCATAATCACTGCCATGCATTTGGTGAACACTCGGGGGGCTGTAGTGAGACCAAAGGGCAGGGCCCTGAACTGGTAGTGACTGGCGCCCAGCCGGAAGCAGAGAAACCTCCTGGAGCGCTTGTGCATTTTGATGTGGTAGTACGCATCCTGAAGGTCTATAGAGCACATCCAATGGTCCTGACCCAAAAAGGGTAGAATGGACTGTAGCGTGACCATTCGAAACTTCGTTCTTTGAACAGACTTGTTCAGTCTGCTGAGATCCAAAATTGGTCTCCAGTCCCCTGTCTTTTTTGGTACTAAAAAGAACTTGGAGTAGATTCCGGATCCTTGCTGGTCTGCTGGGACTGGCTGGATGGCCCTTTTTCTTAGCAGTTTTGAGATTTCTAATACTGTTTGTTCCTTTAGACCGGGTGGAACATCTGGAAGGGGCCTGTTTGGCTGTTTTGGGGTGTGGACAAAGGGAATTTTGTAACCCTTGGATATGATCGATCGTACCCATGTGTCTTCGGTAAGGGAAAGCCAGGCTTTTGGGCACAGTGATAATCTTCCCCCGACTGCCTCCGAAGGTGGACAGTCGGGCAGCGTCTCAGGGATGCTGGAAGGGATGGCCAGAGACAGCTTCTCTGCTACCCTGATTCTGCGGACCCCCTCTGCCCCTGGCGCAGCGTCTATTGTTGCCCCCCTCTGCCTCTAGAGGGGAACTCGCCTCGTGCGTCCGGCGCGAATCCCTGTGGTTTGCGGAACCACATTTTTCCACCCTTCTGACCTTTGGGGTATGGTCTGGATGGGGTGGAAAAACAGACTCCCACGGCAGAGAGAGTCTTGCCGTCTTGTTCGCATCTGGTCAAAGTATCCTTCACCTGAGGTCCAAACAACGCCGAACCATCAAAGGGAGAGTTGGTGAAAGACGCCTTAAAGGGGTCAGCAATGTTACAAAGCCGCATCCGGGCATATCGTCTTAAGGCCACACCTGTGCCTGCAGCCCTACTCGCCCCATCAGCTGCAAAAGAAATAAGCCGCATGGAGGAGTTAACAATCGAGTTTAGGGTTGCCCGCTGGGAGTTGATTTTGTCCTGAGACCCCGCAGCTGTTGCATCCTGTAGAGTATCACCCATTTCTTTGAGCAAGTCTCTTTGAAGACAGGTGAAATGACATAAGTAATTCAGCGACTGCATGGTAAAGGTCGCTGAAGAAAACATCTGCTTGCCATACCTATCCGTGGTCCTAGATTCCTTATTAGGAGGATGGATAGGTACCGAAGGATCAGCCAGTTCCTTCTTAGTGGCTGCTGCCACCACCATGGCATCAACAGGGACACCCTTGGTCAAAAACTGTTTATCAGCAGGGGCTGTGATAAATTTTGAAGGCCTCCGCGGGGTAGGTTCCATCGAGTCAGGGGCAGTCCATGCCTTCCTGGCTACCACTTCCATAAGGGGGTCAAAGGGCGGAGACACCCAGGAGGTGGAAGGGCGAGAACCAAACGCCTCTAGGTAGACCGACTCGTCCTCGGAAGGATTGAGGGTAGACCAGTTCCCCCTCTGCTTGAGGATCTCAAGGATGTCAGAGAAGGAGACATCCTCAGAGGGGGATCTTGGGGACCCTTCCGACTCATAGGTTCATAGGTTAGTACTAAGCTAACTGCCCGTTCGAGCCATTTTAAGCTTAGCCAATTATCCTTTGTGAGACTCAAACCCTGCACCTTGTGTTTGTAAGGCAAACACCTTAACCATTAGGCCACCCTCCCAACCCTATCATACAAGTCGGTATCAGATGTGACGGACTCAGGGGAGTCCAGATGCTTCCTCTTACATTTCCTCATACGAGGGGGCTCCCCTGACGGATTAGGGGAGGCCTCAGTAGAGGAGGATGCTCCCAATGGGGGCCCCTGAGGCGTAGGATCTCTACGGTCGGGGTCGAGAGGATGGGTAGAGACCGTAGCAGGCACTACAGTGGAAGGAGCTGAGGGAGCCGACCGAGGAGCAGGCACAGGGGCCAGCACACTCCTCATTACCTCCAAAGCACCCCTATCAGGCAGAGAAGAAGGTCCCCGCTCCGACGAGATAAGGACCCCTCCCGGCACCGAGAGGGATGGCTCCGAGGCCGATGGAGCCGAACTCACCTGCGCCGAGGCTCCGAGAGGGAGAACGGGGTCGGACAAGGGTCCAATGCCACTCACCCCCGGAACTGAAGAGGGAGTCACGGCGTCCGGATCCCTCCAAGGATGGCACAATAGAAGAAATCGGAGCTGACGACAGAGCCGAAATGGGTGGTATCGGCTCCGACGTGTCGACAGTCACGGCTCCCACAAACTCCGGCTCCGAACTCAGGGGAAGAGTCGGAGGAGGAATCGAGGATGGAATGGCGATAGCCACTGTCTGTTGAGAAGGGCTATGAAGCATCTGGGCCTGTGTCTGTGACTTAAGGAAGTCTGCTAACCACCCTCTCGAGGTCATGGTCTGAAAGCCTGGAAGACCGAGAGGAATGGGACCGGTGACTGCGCTCCGAAAGCAAAGGAGATCTCGGAGCCGAATGGACCGACTCCAAAGAGGGGGACCTGGAGCGCTTATGAGTCAAAGTCGGTTCCGACAAAACTATCGGAGCCGACTGAGTTTTTGAAGCGTCGGCTCCAGCCAGAGCCGATGCCGAAGCAGAAGTAGCACCACTGGTCGGAGGCTCTAAACTCGGAGCCGACGATTTAGTGGGCTTAGAAGGCTTGCCCGACGAGGACTTGGCCGGGGAGCCCTCAGGCTTCAATAAGCCTCTCAAAATCAATTTGTTTCTGCGTTCCTGCAGGACTGTTGGACTGAATGCATGGCAGACGGAACAAGAGTCCTGCAGGTGCAGAGGGCCTAGGCAATACACGCAAAAAGTGTGACCGTCTGTCAGAGACATTTTATGACAGCACGAGTCACACTTCTTAAAGCCTGAGACCTTGGTCTCCTTAGACATAATGGTGGAACACACCCAAACACACACACACACACACACACACCACAGTAAAGAAAAACCTAGTCCAGTCACTTCACCACACCAAAGACTAAGACTAAAACTAAAACTAACTTTAACAAATTAACCAAAAACTAACTTGGCCCTAAGGCCTAGTTATATAAGGGGAAGGAAGGGCCGAGGGGATAGAAAATAGACCCAAAAGGGGACGATATAAGGCGGGTTACTCTAAGAGGGTGAAAGGGGGAAATAACAAACACTAACCCTGAAAATAAAAGGGAAAACCTTACCCGAAAAGCTGTTTTTTTTGAAAATTTACCAGAGAGCCGGCAAAAACGCAACCTCGCAGCTAAGTGGCAAACGAGATCTGGGTAGTTAGCGCCTAGCATTGTGGTTTACAGGGTTACCTCGAGCCGGTAAAAATAGCTCTCGAGCTTTGGTACAAGCCAAGTCGGAGCCGAGGATCGGCTCCGAACCCATCCAGCAAGAATGAAGGCGAGATTGACAACTTAACATTGTTAATTTAAACAGCTGGTTGTGCTCCACGATCAACCTACAATATGTAAGTAATAGCACTGGCACTTATAATGACTCTACTGCAACACTAGAGACTGTTCTTTTACAATGTCGGAAACTCCAATTGGAGAATGTATTTTTGACTGAATGCATAAATGCTGAAAGAATTCCCAAAGGGCTTCGCCTCTGGAAATATCCAAATGGTTTAGTGGCCGGGTCCCCTTTACATCTTGAATTATTGGAATTGTTCAATACACACGAGGTGGAGCTACTGAAAATTTTGAGGAAACACAATCAATTTTCCACTGACCATCTTATGAAGGAAGCGGATGTTTTAGACTCCAAAATGAGAAACAAAACTTTATTTTCTGTACAAAGTGAATCCTATTATAGTGTATTTGGGAGGATTGATTCGGTAGTTGGCGAAATTCAGAAGCGTAAGTAAGAAATTAGAAAGGGATTGCCTTGAGTACCAGAAAGGTAGGGCATATCCCAAACCAATGGGCCATCAGAGGAGGTGGAACCATGAGGTGAGTGACACCACTGAAGGTTCCATTCAACTTGATCGGGAAGGAGACAATGACCACCTTGATGACGCAGTCCCTTCAGGCCCATCTCCTCTCAGGAGGTCCGAAAGGATCAGCAATCACAACAACTCTTACCAGAAGAACAACAATGGAGGTTTCTTCCAACCGTCAAGTCCTCAACGTCCCTGTAATCGAGGGAAAGGATGAGGGGGAAGGAGGAAACAGAATTCTCGTTACAATCCAGTTTAGATCTTGTGGACACATCAATAAATCCAGGTACTCTTTCTACAGTGCTTCCAAAAGTATTCACTAACGAAAGTGGTGATTTCAAGATCTATAACTTCACTGACTGCGTTTTTTATAAACACTTGTGCTCTCTTCTTAGTAAAGGACAGACTTTCATGCTCAAGGTGCACTCTCATATTGACACTTTAATTGTAGACTTAAAGCTTTACTTAAGAAAGTTAAATTTTAAATTGTTATTAAAAGATGTAGACAATTCCTTGGTTTCCAATGTGTTATGTAGAAACAGCACATTTAACCTTGTTTTGGCCATGCCTCTCATTATTTTTGAAAAGGTTTGTGATTTAATTTTAGGGCGTTATTGTCTAATAAGGAAATTGGTTCTTGTGGTAATAATCTAACTGATGGTGAACAAAGACTGCTAAAAGAACTTATGTGTAAGAAGCAGATTAGGGTTATGAAGCCAGACAAGGGTGGGGGGATTGTTATTATGTCTAAGGGTGACTACCTTGACAGGGTGTTTAGTCATGTTTTTGACAAAGATTTTTATGAACAAACCTCTCTAAACTTTATTAATATTTCATATAACAGAATACGTTTTTTTCTTACTGGATATGGTAGACCAAGGTGAAATAACTAGAGAGGTACATGAATTTCTTCAAGTAAAATTTCCTGTTGTCCCACCCCTGTTTGGCATTCCAAAAATATATAAGTGTTTATCTGATCCACCTATAAGACCCATAGTTAGTGCAAGGACTTCCATTCATAGTTAGTGCAAGGACTTCCATTACACATCCAATGGCTGTTTACATTGATCAAAAGGTTAAAGAGTTAGTTTGTAGGCAGTCACACATTATAAAAGATTAGTGGGACTTTTTACATAAATTGAGGGTAGTAAAATACAGCTCCAAATTGGCAGTTGTTACCACTGATGTGGTCAACCTTTTTAATGTGATACCAGAGGAAGAAGGTTTGGAGATGTTCCACTAATTTATATTTGAATCAGGGGTCTTTAGCAACAATGAAATAAATGTTTTGGATGCTCTTTTTATTTGTGGTATTGAAAAAAAAGAAGTTATGTTCTTACCATAATGTTCCATGTTTGTTGTCCTTCATCTCTCCTTCCTTCTTTCTGTTTGGGTTCGGAGCCAAACTCGGCTCCGACTCAGCCACATACTACAGCTCGAAATAGCTCGTTGGTTCGAGGCTAACCCCTATCCCAACATGCCTAGCAGTAGTTACCCAGATCTCATTTGCGATAACCAACCACTAGACAAAGCAGTTAAACAAGAATCAATTTACCAAAAGTTACCATAGCAGATAATCCCCTTGTAACAGGAAGGAGGCATAACAAGGGAGGAGACAAAGACTATCTAAGCAGTTGGAGTGACAGCAGAAACTCAGCCAGTATAGCCACAAAAAAAAAAAAAAAAAAGGAAATCCTCTCAATTATCCAGGAAGGGGGAAGAAGGGAGGGACACAAGAAGGAAGGCGCAATGAAGGACAACAAACATGGAACGTTATGGTAAGAACATAACTTATTTGTTATGTTGTCCCTATCTCGCCTTCCTTCTTTCTGTTTGGGACAGCGTCCACAGCACCTAAATCCTGGGTGGCTCACTGGAAAAACTCTTTACGACCGTGGAACCAAAGGATGCCCTGTTCCGGGAGGCCACGTCCACTTTGTAATGAGTAATGAAGGTATGGGGGTTAGCCCACGTTGCTGCCGCACAGATAAAATCTAGAGGTAGTCTAGCTTGAAAAGCGAAAGAGGTAGCCAAAGACCTAGTCAAGTGTCCTCTAATATTTCCTGGGATTTTCATGTTTCAGGGCTCATAAATACATATGATGGTGTTCGAAAGCCACTTTGACAAGGTTACTTTTGAAACCTGAGAACCTTGCTTCTTCTCTGAAAAGGATATAAATAATTGGTCCGATTTTCTAAAGTCCTTGGTTCTATGTAAATAAAAGCAAACCTGCCTATGAACATCCAATTGATGGAACTTACACTCTGCCTTGTTGCCATAATTGGGGAAGAAAAAGTACAGTTTTGTACCTACCATAAATGTAGATGTCCGATAGATATGCAACTGCAGTCCTGACATATGGGTTGTCCTGCCTCAGGCAGCCCTTCGGTCGGCCAGATTCCAAAGTCTGGGTCCGGCGTCGGCCGATTTCGCCTCCTCCCCGACGTCAGAGCAGCTGGAGTATAAAGGCATCAGCCGACGCCATCTTCTTCAGTGTTTCTTGCCCCAGATGCCAGGTGCCCTCCAAGGAAGGCTAAATTATGTGAATGGATAAACAGATAAAACCAGACATGCACAACAGTAATAAACAGATACACCATAATATATATCCCCAGCTGATAGGTAAGGGGAGAAAGGACCCAAAAGGGGAAAAACAGAGGGGTAGGAGGGAGGGAAAACCTGACTGCAGTTGCATATCTATCGGACATCTACATTTATGGTAGGTACAAAACTGTACTATGTCCTTCAAGAATGCAACTGCAGTCCTGACATATGGGTTGAATACCATAGCCAAGCTGGGGGTGGTAGGACTAAGCAAGAGATGATGTAGCTAGAAGGCCCTGCAGGACTGCCGAAGCAAAGCCTGCTCGGGATCTGGAGTATAATGGCAGGTTGTAGTGTTTGGTAAATGTATGCACGGAGCTCCATGTAGCAGCCTCTAGAATATCTTTTGTAGCCACTCCTCTTAGAAAAGCTGTGGATGTGGCCATAGCTCTGGTGGAGTGTGGTCTAATATTAGCTGGCACACTTTTTCCCTGAAAAGAATAACAGAATCTGATGCAGTGTCCAATCCATTTTGAGATAGTTTGTTTGGTGACTGCTTTTCCTTGCACTCCAGCAGCACAGGCTACAAACAGTTGGTCAGACGTCCTGGTGGACTTTGTTCTGTCCAAGTAGTAGCGTAGTTGTCTGTGAATGTCTAAAGTATGCAGCAGCTTTTCCCCTTTATTTTGAGGGTTAGGAAAGAAAGTAGGCAGGTGAATTGCTTGGTTTAGAGACACTCTGGATATCACCTTAGGCATGAATGAAGGATTGGTCCTAAGGGAAACTCTGTCCTGATGAAAGATGAGAAAAGGAGGAACTGCCATGAGGGCCTGTATCTCCGAGACTCTTCTTGCTGAGGTGACTGCCAACAGGAAAACTGTTTTCCAAGAGAGAAATTGCATTTCTGAAGATGCTGCTGGTTCAAAAGGAGGAAGAGTTAATTTTTCCAAGACGTAATTGAGGTCCCATGCAGGAATTGGTAGCTTCCTTGGAGGTTTGATATTCTTTATGCCTCTTAGAAGCTGTCTTAGCAAGGGATGCGAAAACACAGGTGGATCACAGTTGTAATGTGCTGAGATAGCTGAAGCGTGGATTTTGATGGAAGAGTATGAGAGGCCACTGTGAAACATTTCTGCCAAGTATTCTAATATCTGAGGTATGTTCATCAGTGATGCATCCTGGCCCTTGTTGACATTCCAGAAGGTGAATCTCTTCCATTTGGCCGAATAGGTTTTTCTGGTGGAAGGCCTGCGTGCCTCCAGCAAAATTTCCTGAACTTTTTCGGAGAGGGAGTCATGGGTCTGAGTCATGGAACTCTCCAAACTGTCAACTTTACGGTTTGCAGGTTCTGATGAACAGTCTTGTAACTGTGTTGAGTCAGGAGCAGAGGCCACTGAGGCAAGGCCACGGTTTGGTGTGAGTTATGCTCAGTAGTAGTGGATACCAGTGTTGCCTTGGCCAGTCTGGAGCTATCAAGATTCCTCTTGGTTGTTCTGCCTTGATCTTCAGTAACATCTTGGTGAGCAAAGGTAGAGGAGGGAATGCATAAATTGTTAGAGCATTCCAGCTGAAGGAAAGAGCATCCGTTCTCCAAGCTAGAGGATGGTGTATCCTTGTGCAGAACCTTTCCAGGTGATGATTGAGATGAGATGCAAAGAGGTCTATGTCTGGTCTTCCCCATGCAGATGCTATTTGTGAGAAAATGTGTGGGTGTGGCATCCATTCGTGTGGATCCAAGAAATTTCTGCTCAACCTGTCTGCCAGAACATTGTCCTTGCCCGGAACAAACTGGGATTGCAAGTAGATGTTCAGTTTCAGGGACTTTTCCCAAAGAATCATTGTTAGTCTGCAGAGGGGTAGGAATGAGTGCCCCCTTGTTTGTTTATGTACCACATGACAGTGGTGTTGTCTGTCCTTATTAGCAGATGACCTTGCTGAAGAGATTTTCCAAAGGCTTCTATTGCATGTATCACTGCCAACATCTCTTTTTGATTTATGTGCTGATGCATCTCCATGGGAGTCCATTGCCCTTGAATGCATCTGCCGTCCATGTGTGCCCCCCATCCATGGTCTGAGGCGTCTGTTGTAATAGTTTGACTTGTTGGAGGTCTGTTGAAAAGCATGCCTTCGTTTAAGTGACTTGCTTGAGCCCACCACAAAAATTCCCTTTGCAGGCATGGTATGAGTGGTATTATGTCTTCTAGGTTGTGGCTGTGTTGCGACCACAAGCTTTTTAGGTACCATTGCAGCTTTCTCATGTGTAGTCTTGCCAGAGGGATTAGAAGAATGCAAGATGCCATGAACCCCAGGGCCTGCAGGGTCTTCCTTGAGGTCAGGTAAGTTAATTGTGCTAGGCCTTTGAAGTAAGCTGTTAAATGCTCTTGTTTCTCCTCTGTGAGGAAAGCCATTTGTAGTTGTGTCCAGTTTTGCTCCTAGAAAAATAATCTCTTGGGATGGCAGTAATCTTGATTTTTGAATGTTGACTGTGTATCCCAAAGCCTGCAGCAATTGAATGACGTAATCCAAGTGTTTTATCAAGGTCTGTTTGCTGTCTGCTTGTATTAGGCAGTCGTCCAGGTAAGGGTATATTTGAATCCCCTGGAGTCTGCAATGTGCCACTACTGATGCCAGGAATTTCCTGAATACTCTGGGCGCAGAAGATAAGCCAAACGGCAATGCTGAGAATTGATAGTGCTCTGTTCCTGCAAGAAATCTGAGGTATTTTCTGCAACTGTGTCTGATAGGAACATGCAGGTATGCCTCCTTGAGGTCCAGAGTAACCAGCCAAGACCCCTTGCCCAGCATGGGAAGAAGTAGCTGTAACGTCAGCATCTTGAATTTTGGCACCATGAGAAAAGTATTTAGAACGGACAAGTCCAATATAGGCCTCCATTGTTTTTCTTTTCTTGGAACAAGGAACAGTCTTGAATAAAATCCCTGGCCTTGTTCCTGAGGAGGAACCTTCTCTACTGCTTTCATTTGTAACAGCTTTGAGACTTCTATGAGTGCCTCTGCCCTTTGATTTTGTGGCAGGTTTGGCATGCCTTGTCCTGTTGGTAAGGTATGGAAGTGGAACCTGTAACCTCTGTCTATTATGTCCAGAATCCAATTGTCCTTTGTTATAATGTGCCAGTTTTTTGAGAATAGAGATAATTTTCCGCCTAGAAGTGCTTCTCTTTGAGCCTTGGTAGGCGGAGTGAAAGGTAAGTCATTGTGATTGTCCCTGTGGTGCAGGTGAACTACCTGTGCTACTTCTCTGATTTTGTGGCTGCCATTGGCATCCCCTGTAGGAGCCTCGGTATTGCCCTCTACCTTGTGCACGCCTGTTCTTTCCCCTTTGAAACTTGTCAGAGTCTGGAAAGGACCAATTCTTTGAAGGCCAATTCCTGCTGAACCTTGGTGGCTGAACCTGGAGGAAATCCTTTACTGTCTGTACTGATTTTGCCTTCTCCTCAATAGATTTCAACACATCCTGAGCATTAGTACCAAAAAGCTTCCGTTTATCCAGAGGTGCATCCAGGAGCTTTACTTTAACATGATCTGGCAGTGGCTGTTCTTTCAACCAAGCATGTCTACGGATAACAGCCCCTGTCATAGCTGCCCTACATGAAGCCTCCAATCCATCATAACCACACTGTAGAAAATGATTACTAACCTGCTGGGTATTATGAACCAAATCCTGCAATGCCTTTCTATCTATAGACTCAGGAGAGGCTATCTTTTTCTGCAAATAATCCAGTAAATAATCCTGGTACTGAAACATATGAAAAAGGCAGTTAAGTGACCTCATGGCAAGGGTGGAAGAGGTATAAACTTTTTTACCCCATCTCTCCAGGGACCTTGCTTCCCTGTCAGCTGGCAGTGGATTCTTGGCTGAGGAGGTAGCCACTCCTTTGGGGCCCTGTGAAATAGTTTCTAGATCCACAGAGTGGGCCTTAAAGAGATGCTTGTGAGTGTCAGGGACCCTGTAATATCTGTCTGGCTTGACAGGAGCAGGAAATAGAGAATCGGGGAAGCACTGGAGTCGGAGAAAACATCATCCAGGACATCCAAAACTGGAGGGATAGCTAAAGGTCTGTGCTGGGGTAACTTAAGGAAGGTACGTAGCCTTTTCCTAGAATCAGAAAATTCCTGACCCTGCCACTTAAAATGTTCCCTCATGGAGTGGAGGACTTCACCGAAAGAAAAATCCTCTGGAGGAGAGGCAGAAGGAATAGATTCCTCAGCATCAGAGTCCTCATAGGCCTGGAAGGATTCTTCTTGGGTATCTGAATGCTCTGAATCCCCAGAGGCTTCATCTGAAGAGACGTTGTCTGCCTGCTCAATTCTAGGCCTTTTTTCTGCAGGCGGCTGAGAACCTCTGTCTGGGTGAGGCTGAGACCCCCTGATAAGAGAGATTAAATCTGCAGCCAGAGACATGATTTGTCTGTCAGAAGAAGGTGCCTGAGAAGTAGGTTTAGGATGGGCCTTGGCCTGGCTTGCGGCCTTAGCACGTGCAAAGGCCTTGATTGACATGGATACAGGAGGCCTAGCTGCCCCATGTGCAGGGGTAACTTTGTCCACGGGAATGGTGTCGGGTAGATCCAGAACTTCGGTTTCCGGAGGAAAATCAACAACTGGCACCGGTGTAGTCTCCGAGACCGAGGGATGAGTTAACGCGGTGTCGTCGGCCTGGAGCGGTTGAATTACCGCTTCCGAAGGGACTGAAGCACTCACGGAGGGCTTAGGCATTATATCGGTGGAAGATGCGGGCCGAGGATGTCAGTCCTGGTCCTTTCGTTTTTTGGTAGTTTGTGCTGTCGGTTGTTCCGACGGCATGTTGTAAGCGTAGGATTCACCAAAAAAGTCTTCGGCAAACTCTGCCCGGCGCCTGAGAGTGCGCTTATTAAAGCAAGCACAGGCAGCACAGGCTGAGACGTCGTGGTCTGGGCCCAGGCAAGGGAGGCAGTAAGAATGGAAGTCCTTATGAGGTATTTGTTTACCACAAGACAAACAATTATTAACTTTCTCAATTTGTTCTGACATCGGCTGAGGCAAGAAAAAATGTTCCCCAACGGGGTACTTAGCTTTTAGCTGACTCCGGTAACTGAAAACACAGGAGCTGACCGACCAGCACTTGCGAACTGCTTCTGCTTCGGGCACCGCGCGGCAAGAAAGACTGAAGAAGATGGCGTCGGCTGATGCCTTTATACTCCAGCTGCTCTGACGTCGGGGAGGAGGCGACATCGGCCGACGCCGGACCCAGACTTTGGAATCTGGCCGACCGAAGGGCTGCCTGAGGCAGGACAACCCATATGTCAGGACTGCAGTTGCATTCTTGAAGGACATCAGCAAGTTCAATGGACTGATTCAAACTGTACTCTGAGCATACTTTTGGCAAAAAGGAAGGATTAGTTCTGAGACAGACTCTTTCTCTGTGGAAAATTAAATAAGGAGGG
Source organism: Protopterus annectens (assembly GCF_019279795.1). Lineage (NCBI taxonomy): Eukaryota > Metazoa > Chordata > Ceratodontiformes > Protopteridae > Protopterus > Protopterus annectens. The sequence continues at coordinate 1,460,745,859 of NC_056728.1, forward strand.
CGAATAGAAAGTGCCTGTAACTCTGAAACCCACCTGGATGATGTAATGGCAATCAAGAAAAGGGTTTTCCACGACAAAACTTTACAGGACAAGAAGAAGCTGGTTCAAAGAGGGGAGGGAGAATTAGAGCTGCTAAAACTAAATTTAAATCCCACAGAGGGGGAGGTTCTCTTACTGGGGGTCTTAATAGAGCAGTACCTCGTAAGAAGGCCTTGCAAAGTTTATGTGACATGATGTTAGAACCTAAGTGTCCTACTTAAAAATTGGAAATGGCAGCCAGTTGCACCCGAATCGTACCTGCAACCACTCCTCATTCAAAGGTTTCTGCCAAAAAATCAAGAATCTTTGAAATAGGTGCAGTAAAGGGATCAATCTCATTCTTTTTTGCCCAATAAGAGAACCTCTTCCATTTACTAGCATAAAGTTTCCTGGTAGTAGGTTTGTGAGAAGAAACCAAAATGTGTTGAACCACAGAGGAGATTTCTGGAAGCCTGGCTAGGACTGGAAGTGGAGAAATCAAGCTGTCAGCTTGAGAGTTTGTGTAGAGGGTGGGGGGAGCACCTGACTGATCAGTCAGGAGGTCTGGAACTGGGTCCAGAATCCAAGGCTCCTCTTGCAGGTGATGCCAAAGGAACGGAAACCATATCTGACAAGGCCAGTAAGGGGCAATAAGGATCAATTTGCAACCCAGCAATTTTGCTTTCTGAAGAACTTTGGGAATTAAAGGAAATGGGTGGGGGGCATAAAGCAGTCCTGGGGGCCTATCGTGAACAAGTGCATCCCTGGGTGACTGTCCCGGTGGTGGGACTAGGGCAAAGTAGTTGCTGCATTTGTTGTTTAGCTGAGTGGCAAAGAGATCACAGCATGGCTGGCCCCATCTGCGAAAAATCACACCCGTAATTTCCTTTTTCAGGGACCACTTGTGAGGCATAAGTATTGCCCTGCTGAGCTTGTCTGCTATCATGCTGGAGTTTCCTGGGATATGCGTCACGATCGGAAAACTCTGGGAAGATATCGCCCATTGCCATACTTATAAAGCCTCCCAACACAAGGGGAAAGACCTGGTTCCACCCTGTTTGTTGATATACCACACAACTGACATATTGTCCGTCTGTATTGCTATAGTCCCTGAAGGAAGAGAGTCTTGAAGTGCTTGCAACACCGCCCACATCTCCAGGACATTGATGTGCAAATGGTACTCGTGTGGTTGCAAAGTCCCTTGAACAGTCTGTCCCAGATAATTCTCCCCCACCCCATCTGGGAAGCGTCCATGGTCACTGTGGCTACCAGCTGCGGGGGGGGGGTCAGGAATGGTCTGCCTAGGGTGACCTGGGGGAGTAGAGCCACCACTGCAGATCCCTCCTGCAGGACTCTGTTATTGAAGTCAGGTGTGAAATTGGTAGATCCTGGAATGACCACTGATTGAAAAGGAGCAACTGCAGAATTCTCATATGGAAGCGCGCCATAGGGACAAGAGTAATTGCTGCTGCCATAGAACCCAAGACCTTCAATAGGTACCGTGCCTGAATTCTTTTTTTTTTGTCATGAGTACTGAGACTTGTTGACGAATGGTAGAGACCCTTTCTTGGGGAAACCTCGCTATCACATCTCTTGTATTTAATTCTGCCCCTATAAATGTAATACACTGACAAGGCAACAAGGCAGGTTTTTCATAATTTATGATGATGCCTAGCTGTGCATAAGTGTGAATTGTGTGGTCCCACACCTTTATCAGGTGATGCTCGGTGGTGGCAGTTAAGGAGCCAGTCTTCTAGACACGGAAACACCTGGAATCCCAGAAGACGCCTCAGGTGAGCCGTCACTACTGCCATGCATTTCGTGAACACCCTGGGGGCTGTGGTGAGACCAAAGGGCAGAGCTCTGAACTGATAATGACTGGCTCCCAGCCGGAAGAGTAGATATCTCCTGGATTGCCTGTCCATTTTTATATGGTAGTACGCATCTTGGAGATCAATAGAGCACATCCAGTTGTCCTGACCCAAAAAGGGGAGAATGGACTGCAGTGTCGCCATCCAGAACTTCGCTTTCCTGACTGATTTGTTTAGTCTGCTGATATGCAAAATGGGCCTCCAGTCCCGTCTTTTATGGAACTAAAAGGACCTTGAGTAAGTTCCGGATTTGATTTGGTCTGCGGGGACTTCCTGGATGGCTCTTTTTTGTAGCAACCTTCGTACTTCTAGGTTTGCCTGATCCCGAAGACTGGGTGGTACAGCTGGCATCAATCGCTGTGCTCTTTGGGGGGTGTTTGGGAGAAGGGAATTTTGTAACCCCTGGATATTGGGTACAGTGATAATCTGCCCTCGACTGCCTCCAGAGGTGGACAGTCAGGCAACCCATCAGGGGTGCTAGTAAGGCCTAGCAGAGAAAGTATCCCTGTCACCCTGCTGCAGACCCCCCTGCCGTGAGACCAGCATCTGCCGTTATTATTTCCCCCTCTGCCCCTGAGGGAATTTTCTCCACATGCGTCAGGCAAAGCTCCCTGGGATTTCTGGAACCGCATCTTAGCACTCTTCTGACCTTTGGGGTAAGGTTGCGAGGGAGTGGAAAAATGTACTCCCACAGCAGAGAGAGTTTTCCCGTCTTGTTCACACTTGGTAAGAGTCTCTTTTCCTTGAGGCCCGAACAAAGAAGAGCCATCAAAGGGGGAGTTTGTAAGGGAGGACTTGAAGGGCTCCGGAAATTGACATAGGTGCATCCAGGAGTGTCTCCGCAGAGCAACTCCAGTGCCTGCAGCCCTACTTGCTCCATCTGTCGGGTAAGAAATCAGGCGCATGGAGGAGTTAATGACTGAGGTCAAGGTCGCAAGCTGGTTAGCTGTCTTGTTCACTGCTCCCTCAACTGTAGAATCCTGAAGGGTATCTCCTAACTCCTTAAGGAGATCCCTCTGAACTCTTGTAAAATGTGATAGGTAATTCAGTAACCTGAGTGTAAAGGCCGCTGACGAAAACATATGCTTCCCAACCTGTGCATCGTCCGCGACTAAACCATAGCATCACCAGGAACTCCTTTTGAAAGACATGGTTTGTCTTCAGGGGCAGTTATAAATTTACTGGGCCTCCGTAGAACTGGTTTCATGGTTTCTGGAGAGCTCCATGCCTTTCAACTCACTACAGCTAAAAGCGGGTCAAAAGGCAGAGACAACCAAGAGATGGAGGGTCGGGAACCAAAAGCGTCCAGGTACATGGACTCATCCTCAGAAGGGGCAAGAGACTTCCAGTTACCCTTCTGTATAAGGATTTCCAGGATGTCTGAAAAAGAGACATCCTCAGAGGAGGACCGTGGGGACCCTTCTGACTCCTCCAAGTCTGTGTCTGAGGTGACGGACTCAGGGGAGTCCAAATGCTTCCCCTTCCATTTTTTCTTCCGAGGAACCTCCTCTGAGGCATGCTCAGGGGAGGTTTCGGAAGAGGTGGGGTCACCCAATGGGGCGTCCTGGGGCATAGGTTCCCTACACTTGGGGTGGAGGGGAGGTTCCAAGGCAGACACTGTTTTTTTTTTTTTAAACAAGAGAAGGAAAGAGGAGGTGGCCTCTAAGTTAAACAGCTGCTTCCCCTAAGGAAAGAAGAGCCTCTAACTAAAACAGCTTCTCCTTAAAGTAGAAAGGAGAGAGAGAAAAAGGGGAAAGCCCTCTAACTTAAATGGGCTGCCGACAGGGATCACAAAGGCAGGGTAGGCCCACGGAAATAACGGCCACAACAAAAGCAACAACAAACAACCAAAGGTTTTAGAGGGGGATAGTAGAATATAAGAAAAGTTAGACTAACACTACCAGTATACGAAAAACTATCTGAAAACTGTCACAATATTCACAATTTAGCACAAGAAAAAATTACTTAGCCTGAACCAGCAGAAGACAATCTCAATGCTGCAAGTGGCAAACGAGATCTGGGTAGCTACCGCTAGGCATGTTGGGATAGGGGTTAGCCTCGAGCCAGTAAAGACTTTTCGAGCTACAGTATGTGGCCGAGTGGGAGTCGAGTTCAGCTCCGAACCCAAACAGAAAGAAGGAAGGTGAGATGGGGACAACATAACATCAATTTTATTCACCTTGACGGACAGTTTTTCCAACAGAAGAAAGGAGTAGAGATGGGGGCGAGTTGCGCCCCAGTGTTCGCAGATATAGTTTTATTGCAATGGGAGAAGCATTTTTTGTTTAGTAATGACAATGTCCCAGCCTGGCATTTTTATGCCAGGTATTTGGATGACATTTTTATTGCTTGGGACATGAGTGAGATGGATACGATGAAATTTACTGACTACCTACATTCTACCACTTCTTTCCTAAAATTTATTTATCATTATAGTGAGACAGTTATTAGTTATTTAGATATACTGGTGGCCAAAGATGACAACAAAAATATACTTCAGAGTACCACTTATTGGAAAAGTACATATTCTAACAGTCTCTTGCATTACACTAGTTGTCATCCAGTGCACCAAAAAAAAAAAAAAAAAAGGTATAATAAAAGGACAGTATATCAGGTTAGTTCGCATGATATCTGACAATGATATTTTTAGAAGTGAATGTAATAAATTAAAGGAAATGTTTTAGCCATGAGTTACCTCCTTGATTTAATTGAAAAGGTGTATGAGGAGGTTTCCAACAAAAGGCTACAAGGTTACATCAAACTTATTTTATTATTGAATCAACTTCTATATGAAGGACATGGGAGACAAAGAAATGACAATTACTCCTGTTCCTTTATCACTACATACACACATGAATATCCCCAGATTCAGCAGATTATTAGAAATAACTGGGCCATTTTTAAAGCCTCTAATGGGATTAGGGAAACCTTAGGGGACCAACCCTGTTTTATCACTAGGCGAGATAGGTGCTTGAAAAATCTACTAGAATCCAACGATAGTATGCATTTCATGGCAAGTGCCAGAAGTGGTACATTTAAATGTGGAAATTGTCGTCAATGCCAATATTTATTACAAAACAGTGAAATAAAAGTAAATAACAGGGTAGTTAGAAAGACGTTTCACTTTTCATGTAAATCTGTGGGTATTATTTATCTAGCGTTATGCACAAAATGCCCAAGTTTTTATGTCGATAAGACTGTCTGCCAGTTTAGGGAGAGAATATATGAGAATTTATATGATATTAAATACAAAAAAACTGCAATTCACTCTACTGTCATGTAGCAGACCATCCAGAACATGTTTTTTTTTTTTGTTTTTTGATGTTGACAGCATCCAAAAGAATAGTATGGGAGGCCATGGTGCGATTTGATTGAACACAGGGAACTAGTTTGGCAACTGAAGTTAAATGCCACAGTTTCACCAGGATTAAATGATTCAATTACTATTGCCAGTGTTTTGAGATTGATGTCATATTATGTGCAGAGTATGTATTTTACACAATACAGGAAACAATTTATTTTTTTTTATTTTTACAGGATTTCATCCTTAAGTATATACTGAATAGAACAGTTTAATGTTTAAAGTGTAAAACTCAAGGTTTTCTATTGGTTGGTTTGATCATGTGACTCTTGGAGGGTTATTTAAAGGTGTGTCTTTTATGTCATCAGTGATTCAGATGAAGTTTTCATACAGACTTCATTCTAATGAAGTTTTCATACAAACTTATGAAAGTGCTCAATCCTTGCTCAATAAAAGTGGATTTTTGCCTTCATTTTACTTCCCTCTGCAATGCTTTGTCTTTATTGTTGGTTACTAGTTCGTGGTTTCTGGTTTGGATAAGTATTCCAAGACCGTATCAATCAAGGCTGAAAAGGGATCAATACCCTGTTTATCAGACCAAAGCACAAATCTCTTCCATTTGCTAAGATAACGTTTTCTGGTGGATGGTTTATGAGAAGCCACAAGTATCTTTTGGAGAAGATAAATTATTTCACCTAGAAATTACTGAAAGTGGATAAACCAAGCCGTCAGCTTGAGATTTAGTAGACTGGGATGGACCAGGCCCTGCAGATGAGATAACAGGTCTGCAGGTGGATTTAGAGTCCACGGGCGGTGAATTAGGTGAGGCTAGAGAAAGCGAAACCAGACTTGACGGAGTCAAAAAGGTGCAATGAGGATCACTTTGCTGCTCAACCACTGGGCTTTCTTCAAAAATTGGGGAATTAGAGAGATTGGGGGAAAGGCATAAAGAAGTCCCGGGATCCAATCGTGGGGAAGAGCATCTCTTGGGGACTCCCCCCGAGGGAGGATTAGGGCAAAGTAGCTGCTGCATTTGTGGTTTATGGGAGAGGCAAACAGATTTTCAGCAAGGCTGACCCCACTGAAGAACGATCTTCGCAGCAACACTGGAATTGAGAGACCACTCGTGAGGCAGGAGAATGCATCTGCTAAATTTGTCCGCGATCACATTGGAGTTCCCCAGAATGTGCAAAAGAAAGCAGTTGGAGATGGTCCACTGCCAAACTCTTAGGGCTTCCCAACAAAAAGGGTAGGATCTGGTTCCCCTGTTTGTTGATGTACCAGACTACTGATATGTTGTTTGACTGACTTGCAATTGTCTCTTAAGGGAGGGCAGACTGGAATGCTTGTAATGCCAGGAGCACCACCCTCAGTTCTAGGATGTTGATATGCAAACTGGCCTCTAAAGGAGACCGAGTGCCTTGGACTGTCTTTCCCTGACCCCCCCCCCACCCTATCAGGGATGTGTCCGTGGTCACTATGGCCTTGAGCTGAGAGGGAGAAAAGGGGCAGCTCCACAAATTCTCTTCTGGCTTCATTCACCAATATAAATCCTGCTTGCATCGGTTGGTTATTTGGATTGGGTGGGACACTGAGTGAGTTAACTTTGACCACTGTGATTTCAGGAGCCATTGAAACAGCCTCATGTGGTATCTCGCCAGGGGAACTAAAGTGATTGTTGTTGCCATGGACCCAAGGAGCTGTAAGACTTGGTGAGCTGGAACCTTGTCTTGAGAGAGTATCAACTGAAATTGTTTTTGTTTTTTCTCTCTATTTTACTCAAAAAGTTTTTATTAGTTTTCTTCAAAACTTAACAATAATTGCTTGTAAATCGAACAATAAATTCATAAAATAACAAATGATATACACTATTTACATTGGCCTGAGAGTAGATTAAACAATAACAAAGAGAGGAAAATAAAAGGAAAATCAAACTGATTCAAATATGAATGATGATTAGACAAGAGGACTCTTTTTTTTTTTTTTTTTTTCCACGAAGAAACTGAGGTAATTTTTAATGTCTCAATAAGAGTAAATATCTTCTTCCATAGATTACTACTCCAAGTCTTGGGGTTAATCCTCATTTCTTTAATTCTGACTTCCATCAATGCTGTTTCACTCAGGAAACTTATAATTCTTCAAAAGTTGGTTCATTGACGGATTTCCATTTTCTAGAGACACATTTTCTAGCTTTTGCTAGTATAGTCCATAACAAATACAAATAGTATCAACTGAAATTGTGACCTCATCTTCTCCAGTCTGTGAAGTGGAAGAGCAGCCATGCATGATTTGGCGTCTCGTCTTGCTCAGATGAATTATGTGTCCTGAGTAGGGGATAGTTTTGACTTTTCCATCTGTTTTTTTACTTCAATAAAGTGCTTTTTACTAAACAAGTGGATTGGATTACAGTTGGTTGGACCATTCTTCGTGGTGGCGAGTGTTTCATTCTTGTTATCTGCTTGGCGTTTTGGTGTTACAAAAAAATTCAAGGACCATATGGCAAAGGTCATTGAAGCAAAGACCCACTTCCCGAATCTGTCCATCATCCGGGACTCTCGGTTCGAGGGATGGACAGCTGGACTCTCTTCGGCGAGTTCCTTATTTGTGGCAGCCGCCACCACCATGGCATCTACTGCTAAACCTTTCGACCAGTGAGGCTGATCTTCAGGCACGGAAAGAATTTTGTCCAGTCCCCGGGGAATTGGCTGTATAGTGTCAGGAAACTTCCACGCACGCTGCTCGATGAGTTTTACCAGTTCATTGGCAGGTGGGGGTCACCCAGGAAGTAGTGTCGGGAACGAAAAGCCTGCAAGAAAACAGATTCCTCTGAGGATGGGTTTGTGGGCTTCTAATCACCCCTCCGTTCTAAAATTTCCAGGATGTCTCCAAAGGAGACATCTTCAGGGGCTGACTGAGGGGACCTTTCCCCTTCATTGAAATTTCTATCCTCAGTGACTGATTCTTCCAGAGAATCCAGGTGCTTCCTCTTGCACGATCTCTTAGGGTTGGCTCCTTAGGGGGGAGATCTGAGGAGGACCCCGAAGAGAGGGTACCCTGAGCAGGGTGTCTTGCTACTCTTGTGCCCGCTGCCCTGAAGTAGCAAATTGTGACAGCTCCGAGCCAGAGGATACATAGATGTGACACTCCGACGGAGATGGTGCTAACTGTGAGCCTGCTGAGGCCAGGGCACTCTCCATAATCTGGAAGGCAAGCCTGCCCAAAGAGGGATGGGAGCCCAGAACAGAGAAGGACAACCTCAGAACTGGGGTCACACCCCACCCTGATGAGTCCACCTCCAGAGAAGGAGCCACAAGAGGACTCAAAACTGTCAAAGCACCAGGAACCGTAGACGGCGCAATTTAAAAAAATTGGAGCCAAACTAGGGATCCCAGAGCTGGCAGCCAAGTCACGGTCCAATGGGTGGGTCGGCTCAGACAGAGCTGCCGACCCAGAGTCGGTTCCGGAACTAAGGTGAACCAAGGTGAGGTCCACCATTGGTACCGACGTAGTTGACACCGGGAGTGTCGAAGTCGAGGCCTCCAGGACCTGAGGAGAGGTTGAAGGAGGAAGATAAGTGGGAGTCCTTGGAGAGTAAACCTCGGCTCCAGATGGGAGAGAGGTCCTACACGGGGCAAGGAAACCTCTGGCTGCCAAGAGCTGGTTCACTAATCTGACTACATCAGGCTCTGAAAGGCTTCTGGTGGAATGGACAGACATCCCCGAGGGCGATTTTGGCCTCTCAAGGAATGGACTTAGTTCTTTTTTGGGAGACTTAGATGTCTCCACCTCAGACAAAGCCTAATCAAAAGGACATTTTAGCAGCCCTTTGAGGATCAGTTTATTACACCTCTCTGCAAGGGTTCGAGCACTAAAACCCTTGCAGAGATCACAAGACGGTTGTACTTCCAAATGAGACACCTTCAAAAAATAAACACAAGAAAGATGCCCATCCGAGTTGGGCATATTCATTCCTCACATTGCTTGAACCCTGTTGCTCCCTTCTATTTCTCAGCCATCTTTTCAAATATACAAGAGGGAACTCGCCGAGACACAAAATTCACACACACACATGCACACACTAACGGGACTAGCGAACTAATGGGAAGTATAGAATCAAGTTATATGGATATACATTTTATATATATATATATATATATATATATATATATATATATATATATATTTTTTTTTTTTTAAACAGTACCAACAATGAGTAACTAGAACATAATACCCTCCAAAAGGATTAAGAAGAAGAGGGGAATACCAACGATGGTATTTAAGAGTTTATCAGAGGTAAGAGGGAAGGGAGGGGTCTATACCAATGATGGTAAGTAAGTTTTTTACTGACAAGGTAGGCAAAATTACATCACTCACACTCAAAAACACAAAACGAGAAGAGGCAACAATTTTAGAAGCAAAGAGTAGTATATAAATATAAAGATATATCAGAAAATTTAAGCACTTAGCAGAGAGCATGGCTGATGCGTCTGATTTTCTATGTGGCAAACGAGATCTGAAGGGAATGGAAGAGAGGCAGTATGGGTAGCCTTGGCTTGAGAGTTTCTGCCTGGCACGAGCTTGATATAACAACCGAGTCAGTTCCGAGGGTATGAACCGAAACCCAACAGTCAAGAATGAATGAAGATTGACAGCATCAGATGAAATCTTTTTGCAGGTCTGTGTCCAGTAAGGCCCCTAGAAAGACTAGTTTTCTGGATGGAGAGAGGTTAGACTTTTTTAGATTCAGGGTGTAGCCTACATAGCCTACAGAAGAGAAAAGGGTCACAGTCTGTTGTAGTGCAGACAGAAGCTCCTCCACAGAGTTGCCTTAGATCAGGCATTCATCTAGGTAAGGGCAGATCTGAATGCTCTTGGTCCTGCTGTGTGCTATCACTGGAGCCAGGTTATTTGCTAAATATGCTGGGTGTAGTAGATAAGCCAAATGGTAGAGCAGAGAACTGATAATGACTTATACCTGCTTTGAAGTATAGAAGCTTTCTGTGGGACCTTGCAAATGGGAAGATCCCAGCTGACCATGAAGGTTTTTGCAGCAAACATAGGAAGGTGCTTTTGCAAAGTATGGAAGTGAATTCTGGGACCAAAAGAAATCTGTTTAGTTTTAACAAATCTAGAATGGGCATCCACATGCCCTCTTTTCTTCAGACAAGAAACAGTCTTTAGTAATATCCCCTTTCCTGGGAAGGTACATATTCTATGGATCCTTGCTGTAAAAACAGACCTATTTGGGACAGAGCTTCTTTTAGCTGACTGGGTGGAACAGCAGGAACACCTGCAGGGTTTGGAAGGAAATTGAACGAGAATCTGCAGCCTGTCTTGATTCTGAACACTAATTTGTCCTGTGTGATCTTAACCCATTTGTTATTAAAGAGAGCTAACCTTCTTCCTAACTTTGGAGATGTAGTGGGTTTTGGGAGAGGAAGGGGAGGAAAGGTTGGAGGGAGGTTGGGGTTCTAGGGACAGTGAGGGGACCAGTTGAGTCATGGTTGCTCCCTTCTGGGCCCCTGCGGGCAGGGGTTCACTAGGCCTGGAAGAAGATTCTGTTTGCTATTGTTTGTGTTACCTCAGTGGTTTATCCCTTCTGAGCATTCTGTCTTTTTTGCCTTTGTTATGAGGGAGGAAAGGACCAGGACTTACTGGAATAGTTTCTACTCAACCCATGTGGCTGAACCTGCAGAAAGTCCTTGACAATCTGCATAGATTTAGGCTTCTCTTTCAGCTTTTTGAAAACAGCCTCCACATTGGTCCAAACTGAAAATGTTTGTCTAGGGGGACATCTAGAATCTCAGATTTAACATGGTTGGGAAGGGATTTTTCCCTTAACTAGGCATGCTCAGGTACAACTGGCCCTGAGGCAGCTGCCTTGTGTGATGCTTGTACAGCATTAAAGCCACAATGCAAAAAATGCTTTGCAAATTGAGAAATAGAGTTGCAGATGTCCAGCAGTTCTCTGGAGAAAGCTCTGCCTTCCATCTTCTCCAGTTTTTCTTTCATATGATCCAGTAGGATTTCCTTGTATTTTACCATATGAAATTGGAACTTGAGAGTTCTCACAGCCATGGTAGCAGGGGCATAAGCTTTGTTGCCAAAACAATCTAGGGTTCTCCCCTCTTTGTCAGCAGGCAAATTGTTTCTAAGTCAACCACCAAAACCGATATACGTGGTAATAGCCAACAAAACCTACCCCGGGGATCACGTCAGTCGCCCTGCTAGACAGGGGTCCAGGGAAGTAAATAGTGTGGGAAGAAATAGCCAGGGAATTGTTATGGCTAGGCTTGTATAGGCCCTAGGGCCGATAGCCTAGTACCAACATATGAACCTATGAAAAATGTAAAAAAAAACACGAATTGGAAACCAAAACCAAATAGGAACAAGTAATACAGTGTTTTTAAGTGTACTGACTTTATTTCTCCGCCTTTCATCCAAAAGGACTTCTTCAAAACAACAAAAGAATTACAAAAAGACCAGCTTAAATTCACTTCCGATCAACTATAGTTACTAATTGAATAACAAGCAATAAAAAACAATAAAAGGCAATAAGGTACAAGTAACATATACAATTTATTATAAAACATTTTTAACCACTGCAACCTTGTCCTTTATTGCATTGGACTTGACTGTTTGTCTTTGATCTTTTGAAAACATTTTATATTTATTGTTCCATTCAAACCTGGGTATTCATCAGCAGTCAACTTAATTTGCCATGAGGTCTCTCTTTTTTCCAAATCTTTCTTATAGTCCCCACCCCTCATGTCCATAGGAACTTGCAATGAGAACATAAAACAAAAAACAAAAACCTCTTGTAATACTCACAAGAAGAACTACGCCTAACAAGGGCATTATCAGTATCTTTGTTCTTGATGGCACAGATGTGCTCTTTTACTCTCTTATGAAGGGCACGAGTGGTCATCCCAACATAAAATGCTGGGCAACCAGAACATATAGAACATAACATAAACAACCCCAGCACTATTACAGTTAAAACCTACCAGTGCTAAAAAGGGTTAAGTTGGAATGACTTAACAAAAGATAAGGCCCCTCATGAATAAATCTACCAGATGAACAAAAAACACATTTGTACATCAACATTTACTCTTTCAGTAGGTGGTAACCTAACCTTACTATTGTCATGTTGTAATACAGTTTTTAAACAATTATTCCTTTTGTAAACAAATGATGGATTCTCCCCTAAAGCTTTAACCAAGTCAATATCGCCTCTTATAATCCCCCAGTTATTACCGACAATATTCCTTATAGCAGAACTATCGACTGACATATCTAAATTACAAAATAAAATATTTGGATCATTATCCATATTAACGGACTGATTTCCATCATAATTCTGTAACAATATAGGTAAACAGCAAGTATCCCTTTTCTTTAAAAATTTAGGGCACTAGAAACTAATACATTTTCTTTGTAGCCCCACTCTAAAAAAGCAAAATGATGAAGGATAATTCATGTCTAAAAATCAACTCTCTAGTTGTTAACCTGGATGCACGAATACAATGCCCCTTAATGAAATATCAGTGATTACTATTAAAATGTAAATTTTGATCAGAAAAAGTCTTCTTTCTATTGACTCTACTATGAAAACATGGCTTCATAAACTCCTATTCTAAGGTAATATCTAAAAAATTGACAGTCAAACCCATGTCTCCTACAGAAAAGGTTAAAACGTTAGTAGTGGAGTTTAAATTTCTTACAAAAGTCACACACTCATCACTAGTACCTTTAAAAATAAAAAAAAATCATTGGCAAATCTTTTAAAAAATATGACATGATCAAAAAGAGGAACACCCGGTAACAGATCATTCTCCCACCATCCTAGAACTAAATTTGCAAAAGTTGGAGCAGCAGCAGACCCCATTGCGACCCCCTTTAATTGCTGGAAGTACTTATCATTAAACAAAAAATAATTATGTTCTAAAAGGACTTCCAGCAAAAAACAAAACAAACTGATGTCAGAATTAGAATAAGAAGTTATGTACTCATACTAAAGCTTGAGAGCTTCCACCGGCTTGAACCTATATCCTATCCCATCATGCCTTGGGAAGATGACCCAGATCTTGTTTGCAAATCCTAAACTAGTAGCTCCTACATAAACCCCTGCCTACTAAAGGAGCCCAGGAAGAGAAACAGAGAACATGAATTTCCAATTTTTGTTTGACCTCTCGATCCTCCAGAAGCAAAGGCTGGGGGAAGGAGGGTGGGGCACAAGAATGAAGGCGAGTAAGTACATAACATCTTAATGCTATGTTGTCCTTATCTCGCCTTCATTCATTGCTGGAAGGGACAGCATCCTTAGCACCTTCTTTCTTGGCTGGCTCAAGGGACAATACTCTTCAGAACAGTGGATCAAAAGGAAGCCCTGTTCCTGGAGGCCAAATCCACTGTGTAATGAGTAATAAAGGTATGAGGCTTTACCCATGTTGTTGCAGCACAAATCTAATCTATGGGTAGTCTAGCCTGAAAGGCTGAAGAGGTTGCAACAGCCCTTGTAGAATAACCTTTTATCTTCCCTAGAAGTTCTCTATTTTGAGATGTGTATGAGAAGGTTATGCAATCAATAAGCCATTTTGAAAGCGTGACTTTAGATACTGGATCGCCCTTTTTCATATCTGAGAAGGATACAAATAGTTGGTCTGATTTTCTGAGTTCCTTTGTTCTGTGTAGGTAGAAACGTAATTGTCTGTGTACGTCCAGTTGATGTAATCTGTATTCTGCTTTGTTGCCATAGTTTGGGGAAAAACACTGGTAATTCAATGGATTGATTTAAATTAGTCTCAGAACATAACTTGGGAAGAAAAGACGGATTAGTTCTCAGGGACACTCTATCTTTGTGGAAAATCAAATAGGGGGAATGTATTGATAATGCTTGGAGCTCTGATACCCTCCTGGCAGACGTGATGGCTACTAAGAAGATTGTTTTACATGTTAGAAACTTCAGATGACAAGATGATGCAGGTTCAAAGGGAGGACGGATTAGAGTGGACAATACCAAATTGAGGACCCAAGGAGATGGTGGTTCTTTTACTTTAGGCCTTAGCAAGAAAGTACCTCTCTAAAAGGCCTTCCACAGTCTATGGGACAGGATTCTGAATCCCATTTTTCCAATATGGTAGTTTGATATAGCAACCAACTGAACTTGTATGGTAGCCGCAGCTGCACCTTCATTGAAAAGTTTTGCTAAGAAGTCTAAAATAAATGTGACGGGGACCATGAAAGGATCAATGTGACTGTTGAGAGCCCAACAGGAAAACCTTTTCCATTTGCTCGCATAAAGCTTTCTAGTTGTCGCCTTACGGGATGAGATCAGAATATGTTTCACAGTGGGAGAAATATTCGGAAGCCTGGCTAGGAATGGAAGTGGAGCAGCCAAGCTGTCAGTTTGAGGGTTTGGACTGACAGAAGGAGCATCCCTGATGGATGAGTCAGGAAGTCTGGAACTGGGTCCAGAACCCACGGCTCCTCTTGTAGATGAGGCCATAGGAAGGAGAACCAAAACCGACGAGGCCAGTATGGGGCGATGAGTATTAACCTGCTTCTCGGTATGTTGGGTTTCTGAAGGACTTTGGGAATCAAATGAAAAGGAGGGAAAACATAAAGAAGACCCGGGGCCAATCGTGTACAAGTGCATCCCTTGGTGACTCCCCCCAGAGGGGGGATCAGGGCAAAGTAGCTGCTGCATTTGGCATTCCTGGATCTGGCAAAAAGGTCGCACCAAGGCTGGTCCCACTGGTGAAAAATCTGCTCCGCAATTTCCTGTTTCAGGGACCACTCGTGAGGCATTAGAATAGCTCTGTTGAATTTATCTGTTATCATGTTGGATTTCCCCGGGATATGTGATGCTATTAGAAATCGTTGGGAAGAGACTGCCTACTGCAATACTCTTTGAGCCTCTCGACATAGGGTGTAAGACCTGGTTCCTCTTTGTTTGTTTATATAGCACACCACTGACATATTGTATGTCTGGATTGCAACTGTTCCTAGTGGAAGGGAGTTGTGGAATGCCTGCAAGGCCAAAAGCACTGCTCTCATCTCTAGGACATTGATATGCAAGTGGTTCTGGTACTCTTGCCAAACTCCTTGGACAGTCCTCCCCAGATAATGCCCCCCCCACTCTATCTGGGAAGCGTCCATGGTCACTGTAGCTATTGGTTGTGGGGGGAATGAATGGTCTGCCCAAATCCCCTGAGCAAAATGAAGCCACCCACACAGATCCTTCTTGCAGGATTCCGTTATGATACTCTTTTGGGACATGGTTAACTCCTGCATGGACCACTGGGTGAAAAGTAGCCACTGGAGAATTCTCATGTGCAGACGAGCGAGGGGGTACCAAGGTTATTGCTGCCACCATGGTACCTAAAATTTTCAGAACAACCTTTGCTTGTACTTTCTTCTTTGTAAGGAGGTTCTTTACTTGTTGACGTAGTGTTTGTACCCTGTCGGGAGGAAGTCTGGCTACCATGTCTCTCGTATTTAAGTCTGCTCCTATGAATATAATATGTTGTGATGGCAGCAAGGCAGACTTTTCAAAGTTTATCATGATGCCTAGTTGACAGCAAAGATGGATGGTGGCGTCTCTTACTCTGGTTAGTTAGATGCTCGGTGGTGGCGGTTAAGAGCCAGTCTTCCAAGTACAGAAACACCCAGAGTCCTAGACGCCTCAAGTGAGCCGTGATTATTGCCATGCATTTGGTGAGCACTCTGGGGGCTGTAGTGAGACCAAAGGGCATAGCTCAGAATTGGTAATGACTGGCTCCCAGCTGAAAGCATAAGGGACTCCTGGATTGCATGTCCATTTTTATATGGTAGTACGCATCCTGGAGATCTATTGAGCACATCCAATTGACTTTCCCCGAAAAGGGGAGTATTGACTGCAGTGTCACCATCTGGAACGTTGATTTTTTTACGGACTTGTTTAGCCTGCTGAGATCCAGAATGGGCCACCAGTCTCCTGTCTTTTCTGGAACAAAAAAAAACCTTGAGTAACTCCCGGATCCAATTTGGTCTGCGGGGATATCTTGGATGAGTCTTTTTACTAGCAACTTTTGTACTCCTAGGGTTGCCTGGTCCCTCTGACTGAGTGGAACATCCGGGACTGATCTTTTTTCTAAAGGGGGAGAGGAAAAGAGTATACAGTAGTCTCTGGATATGATCGCTTGTACCCATTTGTCTTTTGTTATCTTTAGCCAGACGTTTGAGTACAGTGAGAATGACCCCCGACTGCCTCCAGAGGTGGACAGATGGGCCTACTTTCAGGAGCGCTGAAAGGGCCTACCAAGGAACATATCCCTGTTGCCCTGGTTTTGCAGACCCCCTCTGCCACAAGGTTGGCATCTTCCATTGTTATTTCCCCCTCTGCCCCTGGGGGAAGAATCACCACGTTCATCCGGAAAGGCTCTCTGGGACTTGCGGAACCACATTTTTCCCCCTTCTGGCCTTTAAGCTAAGCCCTGGTAGGAAGGGAAAAATGGACTCCAACAGCAGAAAGAGTCTTTTCCTCTTGCTCACACCTGGTCAGAGTCTCTTTCACTTTTGGCCCAAACAAGGATGAGCCATCAAAAGGGGAGTTGATAAAGGAAGACTTGAAGGGCTCTGCAAACTCACATAAGCGCATCCAGGAAATGCCTCCTTAAGGAGATTCATGTACCCGCTGCCCTACTCACTCCATCGGCTGCATAACAGATAAGTCGCATGGAGGAGTTTACCATGGAATTTAAGGGGTGAAGCTGAGAGGTCACCTTGTCTTAAATCCCCACAGCTGTAGAACCTTGGAGGGTATCACCTAGCTCTTTCAGGAGTTCTCTCTGAAGCCTAGTAAAATGGGTCAAATAGTTCAGCAACCTAATAGTGAAGGAAGCTGATGAAAACATATGCTTTCCGTATCTGTCCATCATACGGGATTATTTATTCGGTGGATGGACAGATGAGGAAGTCTCAGACAATTCCTTTTTGGTGGCTCCCGCCACCACCACAGCATCTATTGGGACACCTTTTGTGAGGAACTCTTTATTAGAGGGCGCTGTAATAAATGTATTTGGCCTTCTCGGAACAGGTTCCACAGACTCTGGAGAGCCCTACACCTTCCGACTGACTACATTCAGGAGTTGGGTGAAAGGTGGAGTCAACCAAGAGGTAGAGGGGCGAGACCCGAAAGCCTCCAGGTACACGGACTCATCCTTAGAAGGGTTGATGGACTTCCAGCCATCTCTCTGTTTAAGGATCTCTAGGATGTCCGCAAAGGAGACATCCTCAGAGGGTGACCGTGGGGACCCTTCTGAATCATCGAGGTCCATGTCTGAAGTGATGGACTCCTCAGGGGAGTCTAGATGTTTCCTCTTGCATAACCTCTTTCGAGGGACCTCTTCAGAGGGGTACTCAGGAGAGGTTTTGGAAGAAATGGTATAGCCCAGTGGGGTGTCCTGGGACTTTGGGTCTCCACGCTTGGGAGGGAGAGATGGTAAAGAGACAGACTCTGGCGCTTTTGGGGGAAGAGTGTTTGGATCCGAGAGTGGAGCCATCGGGGGCGACAGCACTCTCCTCATGACCTCGAAAGCACCACGGCCCAACTCCAAAGGAGCTCCCAACTCCGAGGAACCAGAAGACTCCCCCTGAACCAAGGCGATGGACTCCAAAGCTGATGTAGGTGCCAACCTCACCTGCGTCGAAGCCCCGAGAGGTAGATTCAGGTCAGACAATTGTCCAACTCAACTCTCCTCCCGTACCCGGCGGGGGAGCATCGGCCCCTAGACCCTTCAACAGATGATGGAACCAAGGAGGTCAGAGCGGTAGTCGGGATCGGAGATCCTGGAGCAGGTATCGACCCCAAAGGTTTCACTACAATCAGATCCAAGCTCTCTGACTCTGAAGCCACAACATGGGTCGGAGGAGGAATCGATGAAGGGGAAGTGATGGTAGGTGGTCCCAAATCCTTCCGGGTCAGGGTCCTTAACAGCCTTGTGACCACCCACTCCACATCGTCTTCTGAAAGACTCCTGGAGGACTGAGAGGACGGGGTCAAGGATCTGACTTATTGCAGGATAGGCGAATGCAATACTGAAGAGACCGGTTCCAGAACTGGGGACCGGCCCTGAATATGGAACTCTGGCAGCTCCGAAATAGCTAGGAAAGCCGAAGAGGTAGCTTTTTCAGGTCCGAAAGCCTTCGGATTCGTGGATAACTCGCTTGCATGCTTTTTCGACGGTTCTGAAGATGGAGCCGTGGAAGAAGATCTCTGAAAACTTCTCCAACCTAGGAGATTGAGACTGGTGAGAGGATATTGAGGAACTCTGTTTCCCTTCTAGAGCCTCAGAAAAAGGAACTTTCAACAATCCTTATTTTTCCTCTCCGTTAACACTCTGGAGCTGAATGCATTGCAAAAAGAGCATGACTTTTGTAGAGGGACAGTGTGTCCATCTGTCAAGGACATTTTCTGGCTGCATCAATCACATTTTTTAGTCCAAAGGCTTTGCTTCTTTAGCATCTTTAGACATGACTAAGCAACAAGTCAAACAACTAAGAACTCTACCAGGAAGCAACAAGAACAACTTTTTTTTTTTTTTTTAATATCAACAAGCAACTACAAGAAGAAGCAAAAAGTAGCCGGAGAAGAAGTCTCTAACTTAAATGACAGTCTCCTGACAGTCAGAGGAGACAGCTCTAATTTAAACGACAAACTCCTCACAGGAAAAAATGGAAAGGGGAAAGCCCTCTAAGTTAAATGGCCTGAAAGGAGCCCTCTAACCCAAGCGGACTACCTAACGACAATGGGATAAGATAAACAAGATAGTTTTAAAAACAACAAAAGACCCAAAAACTCTAACTTAATCGAGTTTGGGACCGGGATAGGGTGAAAAGATAAAAGGCCTAGCAAAAGACAACGGCCAGCAACAAACAGTACAAAAAAATCGCAGCTATAATCTAATAAACTCTGTTCCTTCATTCCAATGAATAGAGATGAAAAGGGATGTTATATCTACAATTAGCATAACTAAATTCTCATGAATATCATGTTGAAAATTCTCATGAAACTTCTTAATATGGGATAAAATATCCCAGGAATCCCATAAGTAAGAAGATAAACTTTTCACAAGGGGATTTAAAATGGTGTTAATATACAAAGAAATACCTTTATAAAAGAGTTTGGGGCAGACGCAATGGGTTGAAAAGGGGGGTTGTTGACATCCTTATGTATCTTAGGTATTCCAAATAGAACACCTATCTTAGAATGTTCTATATACATGAAATCATACAACTTATAATCTAATTGACCATTCATTAGTAGCTCATATAAATAGGCCTTGATAAAATTAAACCTACAGTTATATGGCTTAGAGTAACTTCTTTATAATCATCACCATTAAACAACATGTTTTCCATGGCTTTAATATAGTTGTTCTGATTCATCAATACCAACCCCCCCATCAGCTCTCATCCCTTGCATGTTCCTAATTTCATCCAATGCTCCCCTTTCTTCAACATCTAATTGTAAAAAAAAAAAAAAAAAAAAGAAGTTATGCATGCACCATAACGTTCCATCTGAGTTGTTGCTCTTCATTTGTCTTCAACCTGTGGGTACTTCGATCTGGCACAGATCTGACTCAGCCGCATTTCCAGCATCTGATCCGAACTCCAAGCTCCTCCCTTACCCATAATGCCCCCGTCTCCCTCCTCCCTTCAGATCAAGTTTGCTGCCTACCAAAGCATCCCAACCTGACCCAAAAAACCTTGTGTCATGACAAGGGTCTCCATAAGCAAGAAGAGGAGAACAAAGGTATACCCATGTGGTGACTATTTCTCTTCTGGCCAGATGACCACACAGCCTACATAAGGTAGGGGAAGGAGGGATGGCTGAAAACAAATGAAGAGCAACAACTCAGATGGAACATTACGGTGAGTGCATAACTTCTTTATCTGAAGTTGCTATCTTCATTTGCTCTTGAACCTGTGGGACAGGGTCCCCAGCTACTAAACACCTGGGAGGTCCTCATGGAAGGATATTCCGGAGTACGGCAGAGCCAAATGATGCCGTTCCTGGATAGGATGTCCAACTTGTAATGCAAGATGAAAGTATGTGAAGAAGCCCAAGTAGCTGCACAGCAAATGTCATCTAAAGACACCCTGGACCAAAAGGCAGCTGAAGTAGCCATAGATCTAGTGGAGTGCACTTTCACCTGATCTGGTGGGGATAAACCTCTAGCCGAATACGCCAAGGTAATACACTGGGAAATCCAATGAGCAACGGTGACCTTCGACACTGACTTACCTAAAAAGGGCTTAGAATAGGACATAGAGTTGGTCAGACTTACGAAAGGATTTAGTCATATGTAGGTAAAAACATAACTGTCTATGCACATCCAACAAGTGCAACTTGTACTCTCCATTATTCTGAAAATTTGGGAAGAAAACCGGGAGATTGAGCACCTGATTACTGTTGGATTCCGAAGCCACTATAGGAAGAAATGATGGATTAGTACACAAGGAAAACCTGTCCTTATGAAAAATCAAATACGGAGGCTTGACCGATAATGCTTGAAGCTCCAAATCCCTTTTTGCAGATGTAATAGCAACCAAGAAAGCCATCTTCCGGGACAGGAATTGTACATCTACTGAGGCTGCAGGCTCAAAGAGGGTGAGATTAAAGCTTGCAGAACTAGTGTGAGATCCCAAGAAGGCGTTGGCTCCTTAACAGGTGGTCGAAGTAAAAAGGTGCCTTTCAAATTTGTTTTACAAATCTTACAATTAGCCAGAGAAGCCATATTGTCACCTACATAAAAATTAGATATAGCTGCCAGTTGGACGTTGACCATAGAAAAACTGGCACCTTGATGAAAGATACTTGCTAAAAATTCTAAAATTGCCGGCACCGGAGCAGTGAAGGGGTCTAGGTCATGCTGAGATGCCCAAATAGAAAAACATTTCCACTTTCTGGACTAAACCTTCCTGGTAGAAGATTTATGAGCCACAACCAAAATCTTTTTGACTAGTGAAGATAACCCAGGAGTCCCAACTATCATGGGAACTGCAGCAGCCAAGCAGTGAGCTTCAGACTGACCAGGTCTGGATGGGGAATCCCTGAGGGATGAGAGATGAGATCTGAAATCGGATCTAAAGTCCAAGGTGGCCACACAACATGAGACCACAGAGGGGAACCAAACTTGGCAAGGCCAAAATGGGGCAATGAGGATGGAAGAGCTCCCTAGCCTGCGAGCTTTCTGAAGAAACTTCGGTATGAGGGGCAGAGGAGGATAAGTATAGAGAAGAGAGAAGGCCAGCTGGTCAGGCATGAACTAGAGCATCTCTAGGGGCTTCCCCCCAAGGGGGGTTCTGAGCTAAAAACTCGCTGCACGTCACTTTGAAGCTGAGGCAAAGAGATTGTAGCAAGTCTGACCCCACTTTCAAAAATTCTGCATTGCTACTGAAGGGTTCAGAGACCACTCGTAAGGCATCAGAATAGACCTGTTGAGCTTGTCCGTTAGAATGTTGGACCTCCCAGGGAATGTGCGCTGCCACCAGAAAATGGCCGGTGGAGATTGCCCACTCCCACACTCTCATGGTTTTGCAACATGGGGGAATTAGATCTGGTTCTCTCCTGCTTGTTGATGTACCAGACCACCAACATATTATCTGTCTGGATTGCAATCGTGACTAGGGGAAGATAGGCATGGAGAGCTTGCAACACTAGGAGCACCGCCCTCATCTCCAGGACACTGATATGCAATTGTGTCTTGTAGGGAGACCACATGCCTTGGAATGTCCTTCCTAAACAGTGCCCCCCCCAGTAGGGAGGTGTCCATGGTCACAGTGGCCAAAGGAGTAAGCAGAAGAAAGGGGTGACCCACGAAGAAGATCTGGGGAACGAATCCACCACAGAAGAAAGTCCCTGCACACCCGAGACACTCTAATAGGGTGAGACAACAGAAGATCTATGAAGGACCATTGAACTGCAAGAGTCCACTGAAGTATCCGCATGTGTAACCGGGCCATAGGCAAAAGAGTAATCGTGTTCACCACAGACCCTAATGCCCGTAAAACCAATTTGGCCGTTGGTGGTTGAGCTTGAAGGATACAAAGGACATGTAGTTTCAGAGACCGGATTCTGTGTCCAGTCGAGCTCCAATGAAATCTGGCACCTGAACTGGAGCCAGTAACGATTTGTTGAGATTGATGGTTATGCCCGACTGGTGGGCTAAGTAAAGCAGGGAATCCCTTGCTCGGCAGAGATGATACCTGGAAGTGCCAGCAAGAAGCCAATCATCCAGGTAGGGGAAGTCCTGGAATCCCTGTAGTCTCAGGTGAACCGCTACCACTGCCTTCACTTTGATGAGCACCCTGGGGGCTGTGGTGAGAACAAAGGGGAGTGCTCTAAACTGGTAATGACTGGCCCCCAGCCATAAGAGGAGAAACCTCCAAGAGCACCTATCTATCTTTATGTGGTAGTACGCATCCTGAAGGTCGACCGAGGACATCCAATCATTCTCCTGCAGAAAGAGCAGGATAGATTTAAGAGTGACCAACTGGAATTTTGTCTTGGCAACTGAGAGATTTAAGAAGGAGAGCTCCAAGATGGGTCTTAAGTCTCCCGTCTACTTTGGCACCAAAAAGAATCTGGAATAAATGCCTAATCCAGACTGGTCTGGGGGGACGGGTTGGATGACTCGTTTTTCTAGCAGCTTTGCAACTTCCAGTGCTGCTTCCTCCCTTTGAGTGGGTAGAACGTCCAGGAGGTATTTGGACGGGAGAGGTGGTTGACTGAATGGGATTAAATAGTCTCTGGATATGATTTGCAACCCCAGCGATCGTTCGTGATTGACTCCCAGGCTGTTGGGTGTAACAAAAGGCGTCCCCCAACTGCCTCCAGAGCCAAGCAGCTGGGCAACCCTTCAGGGCTGCTGTGCGGGTCTGTACGAGAAAGGTTGTCGAGACCCTTGATTCCTTTGACCCCCTCTGCCTCGGGGGTGGCATCTATCGAATCCCCCTCTACCTCTGGGGGAAGACGAATTCTAAGCATCCTGGGGGTAACTCTGAGATTTTCGGAACCACATCTTCTTGGCTCCCTGACGATTCCTTGAAAAGGTCCGCTGAGGGGCCGAAAAGTGGATCCCAATAGCAGACAGAGTCTTCTCATCTTTCTCACTCTGGACTAGCACGTCGCATACAGACTTTCCAAACAGGGTGGAACCGTCATATGGGGCATTAGTAAAAGATGCCTTAAAGGGCTCCAAGAAGGCACAAAGCCAGAGACGGGTGTGATGCCTGATGGCAACACCTGGTCTGGCAGCTGTAGAGGTGCCCTCGGTAGCATGAGAAAGGAGACGCATAGAGGTATTAGCAATAGACTTGAGGGTGGCCATTCGAGAGGAGAAAACATTTTTGTCCTCCTCCGCCATGGACCCAGGGGTAGATTCAGCGATCTC
Organism: Protopterus annectens; assembly: GCF_019279795.1. NCBI lineage: Eukaryota > Metazoa > Chordata > Ceratodontiformes > Protopteridae > Protopterus > Protopterus annectens. The sequence continues at coordinate 1,460,769,489 of NC_056728.1, forward strand.
CTTGACTAGGTCTCTCTGAAGTCTAATCACATGTGCTAAGTAGTTCAGGGCACATACAAAAAACGTCACTGAAGTGTACACCCACTTCTCAAAACAGTTCATCGTCCTGAACTCTCAAGTCTGCAGGATGAACCGTGGAGCTCTCCTGTGTGAGCTCCTTCTTAGTGGCTGCTGCCACCACTGTGGCATCAACAGGAGATCCCTTGGTCTAGTGAGTCCTATCGGATGGTGTGCTGAGTATCTTGTCCGGGTGTTTGGGGACTGGCTCCCCTGTGTCCAGCTCCTTCCATGCCTGAGATATAATAAGGTCCACTAGTAGATCTATGGGAGGGGGCACCCAGGAAGTAGAGGGTCCTGCACCAAATGCCTCCAGGAACACCAATTCATACGAGTTAGGTTTCTGGGCAGACGACCCCCACTCGCTGCCGAAGGATTTCCATAATGTCTCCAAAGGAGACATCCTCTGGGGTTACCGGAGGAAAACCTACCCCTTCCTCTAAATTGGTGTTTTCAATGAGGGACTCCGGAGGGGAGTCCAAGTGCCTCCTTTTGCACGTATGTTTTCAAGGACACGACAATGTCTCATTGCTCCCAAGTGGGAGCTCCCTGGGGTGAAAAGGCAGCAGGCTGTCCCTGAGGTAGCAGGACAACTGGATCCGCATCAGAAACATAGGGAGCCAGGACAGACTCCGAGGACAAGATCGTCAAGGGTCTCGATGGTATCGAAGAGAACCCTCTCCACCATGCTGAAAGCAGAGGTGGAACGGACCACCTGAGAAGGAGCTACAGATGGGTCCGCCACCCTCTGGATCAATTGGGGAGCCAGAGCCGAACCTCCAGGTGCCGAGATTCTAACAGGAAGGCTCTGCTCTGAGAAATTCAGAGGTGACACCATCCCCTCCGATCTGGCACCAAGGCTACGACCTTAAGAGCCGGATGGATCCGAACTCGTCGGATCCGACCTATTCAAGGTGATGGCTGCCATCGAGGTACAAGGTACAGTCGGCACCAATCCCTTGATGCCGAGGGCTTTGAAACAGGGGGTCAGATCGGAGAAGGAATAATTGGTAGGAACACAGACTGCATTGCCCCCCGCTCGAGAGGGAGAGGGGACAGGCAAGACTCCCATTTGTATCTGGGTGCGGATAAATCTGCACATCATCCTGTCCACCTCCGCTTCGGAAAGGCTGCCAGTGGATCAGGATGAAAAAGACACCGATACTAGCCTAGAGGGGAGGTGTGGTGAAGCCAGAGCCGGCGAATGAGTCCGAAACTCTTCTGGCTATGGGGAGAAATGAGGGGAACGAAGCCAGAGAGACTCCAGTCTTGGAGTTGAGCGGAGCTTAGCCAGTGGGTCAGCGGAGGAAGAGAGATCAGGGGACTGCTTCCTTGGCCTATTCCTGTGTTTATGTTTGTCCCATTGGGAGGTTGAGTCCCAGAGACTGGGGTAGAGACAGAGGAAGAAAAAGAAGCCTGGGTTGAAGAGGCCTGGTCCCCGGTGGTAGAAGGGGAAGAAGGCCTTTCAAAATTAACTTGTTCCTCCTGTCCATCAACTTGTGGGGATTGAAGCCTGCATGTTGATGGACAAGGAGGACTCTAAGTGGGCAAGCCCTAAGCATACAATGCACAGAGTGTGGCCATCAGCTGGGAAGAGCTTATGGCCACATGCCGTGCACTTGCTGAAGCCTGGTTTGGGGGTCTCGGACGTGACTGAAAAAGAGAGGCCCAACGAGAACACATTTACACACACACACACACACACACACACACACACACACACACACACACACACACACACGAAAAGTGTGAGGGAGGGGAGGTAGAAAAGGTGGAAAGAGAAAAGTTACGTAAAAAGGAAGTATATAGGTTACAGAAAAACAATCACTTACCACAACAGAAGCACAGAGCAGCGGATCACGATGCTTATGCTAGCGTGGCAAACGAGATCTGAAGGGAGGAGGGAGACAGGGCATTATGGATAGAGGAGGAGCTTGGAGCTTGGATCAGATGCTGGAAATGCGGCCGAGTCAGATCCGTGCTGGATTCCAGTACCCACAGGTTGAGAAGCAAATGAAGACAACAACTTCAGATCAAAGATTATTATCAATTTTATTACTTAAATAATTCCTTATGTCTTTCTCACAACTTTTTTTCAAACACCTTCAAGGTGTTGTGAAGTCCAGGTTTATAGCATGATGGTTTTATAAAACAAGCATAATTTATTTTTAAATTTCCACATAAAAAATGCAAACTGGGCTTTCTAGTAAAACACTTTAAATAAATAAGTGTATTCACAATATTTGCTCTCTGTGAAGGCACATAGTTTAAACCTAACCGTAATACTTTTAAATCAAGTGCATTGAAATGGAAATTAGACAAATAAAGAAGTTATGTACTCACCATAACATTCCATGTGAGTTGTCCACCTCACCTTCAATCTGTACTGGTTGGGTTCGGAACTGACCATCGGTTCCAACTCAGCCTATACAAAAGCTCGAGGACTTCACCGTCTTGTGGCTGTAACCCTATCCCATCATGCTTAGGGAAGACTACCCAGCTCCTGTTTGCAGATACTACATCTATTAACAAAAACTATTTACATGTCTAACAGACCAATGAAGAAAGGTCAGAGAGCCTTATATGCCAATAACAACTGCTCGGTCCTCTAGGAGCGAAAGGCTGGGGGAAGGAGAGGGGGACGTAAGAATGAAGGCGAGATAAGCAACTCACACGGAACGTTATGGTGAATACATAACTTCTTTATGTGATGTTGTCCTATCTCACCTTCATTCTGTACTGGTTGGGACAGCGTCCCTAGCACCATCTTTCTTAGGTGTCTCAAGGGAGAATATTCTCCAGAACAGTGGATCCAAAGGAGGCCCTGTTCCTAGAGGCCAAATCCACTTTGTCATGAGTGATAAAGGTATGAGGCCTTACCCATGTTGCTGCAGCACAAATGGTACCAACTGGTAGCCTCACTTGAAAGGCAGATGAGGTTGCTATGGCCCTTGTAGAATGTCCTTTTACTTTTCCGAGAAGTTCTCTGTTATGAGATTTGTAAGTAAAGGTAATGCAATCTGAAAGCCATTTTGAAGGTGTAACTTTTGACACAGGAGCACCCTTCTTGTTGTCTGAAAATGATATAAACAACTGGTCAGATTTTTCTGTAGTCCTCTTTTCTATGTAGGTAGAAGCGTAATTACGTATGTACATCTAGCTGGTGTAGCTTATACTCTGCCCTGTTGCCATAGTTGGGGAATAAAACTGGTAAGTCTATGGACTTATTCAAATTAGATTCTCAGCACACTTTGGGTAGGAAGGATGGGTTTGTTCATAGAGATACTCTATCTTTGTGGAAAAGTATGTAGGGGAGGCTTATTGACAATGCTTGTAGCTCTGATACCCTTCGAGCAGAAGTGATGGCTACCAAAAAGATTATCTTCCATTTTAAAAATTTAGGGTCACAGGATGATGCAGGTTCAAAGGATGAAACAATCAAATTGGACAAGAAAAAGTTTAGGTCCCATGGTGCTGGAGGATCCTTGATGGGTGGCCTGAGTAAAATATTACCCCTCAGGAAAGCTTTGCAAAGTCTGCTGGACATTACCTTTAGTCCCCATTCTCCTATATGGAAGTTGGATATAGCTGCTAGCTGAACTCGAATAGTAGCTACAGCTGCACCTTCATTAAAAAGCTTTCACAAGTATTCTAGTATAGAGGGTATAGGGACAGTGAAAGGGTCAATGTGATTATTGAAGGCCCAAAGGGAAAATTTCTTCCATTTGTTTGTATATAACTTCCTGGTTGAAGCCTTATGGGCCGAAATCAAGATATATTTCACTGAAGGGGAAATGTCAGGAAGCCTGGCTATGTGTGGAACTGGAGCAGCCAAGCTGTCAACTTGAAGGTTTGAACTGATGGGTGGAGCATCCCTGACAAATGAGTCAAGAGGTCTGGAACTGGGTCCAGAATCCACAGCTCCCCCTAGAGATAAGGCCAAAGAAAGGGGAACCATATGTGACAAGGCCAGTATGGGACGACTAATATTAAACTCCTTCCCAACGAGCTGGCTTTCTGAAGGACTTTGGGAATCAATGGAAAGGGTGGAAAAGCATAGAGGAGACCCGGAGGCCAATTCTGTACAAGTGCATCCCTTGGTGACTCCCCTGGAGAGGGGATCAGTGTGAAGTAGCTGCTGCATTTGGCATTCATGGACGTGGCAAAAAGATGGCAGCAAGGCTGGCCCCACTTGCAGAAAATCTTTTCTGCTACTTCCTGCTTTAGGGACCACTCATAAGGCATCAGAATCACTCTGCTGAGTTTGTCCGCTATCACGTTGGATTTCCCCGGGACATGTGTTGTGGTCAGAAAACGTTGGGGAAAAAATTGCCCACTGCCATACTTTCTGGGCCTCCCAACAGAAGGTGTAAGATTTGGTTCCTCCTTGTTTGTTTGTGTATCACACGACTGACATGTTGTCGGTCTGAATTGCAATCGTTCCTATTGCAAGAGAGTCTTGGAATACTTGCAATGCTAGATGCACCGCTCTCATCTCTAGGACATTGATATGCAAGTGGGCCTCATGATCCCCCCAAGTGCCTTGGACTGTCCTTTCTAGATAATACCCCCCCCCCCCAATCTGGAGAGCATCTGTGGTCACTGTGGCTAACGGTTGTGGAAGAACAAAAGGTCAGCCTAGAGTCACCTGAGTGGAATGAAGCCACCAACGAAAGTCTTTCTTGCAAGATTCTGTAATTATAACTTGGTGAGACATGGGTAGGTCCTGCATGGACCACTGAGTGAACAACAGCCACTGCAAAATTCTCATGTGCAGGTGCGCCAATGGTATCAAGGTTATTGCTGCTGCCATGGTACCCAAAACTTTCAGGGCAGTTCTTGCTTGCACTTTTTTCTTGGAAAGTAGACTCTGGACTTGATGTCGTAGGACCTGAACTCTTTTGGGGGGAATCTTGGCCAACATTTGTTTTGTATCTACGTCTGCTCCTATAAAAATGATATGCTGAGATGGCAATAAGGCAGATTTTTCGTAATTTATTGTGATCCCTAGGTGAGAGCAAAGCTGTACGGTGGCGTCTCTCACTCTTGTTAGTAGATGCTTGGTGGTGGTAGTTAGGAGCCAGTCATCTAGGTACGGAAACACTCTGAATCCTAGACACCTCAAGTGGGCCATGACTACTGCCATGCATTTGGTAAACACTCTGGGGGCTGTAGTGAGACCCAAGGGCAGAGTTCGAAACTGGTAGTGACTGGATCCCAGCCGAAAGCGCAAATGACTCCTGGATCGCTTGTCCATTCTGATGTGGTAGTACGCATCCTAGAAGTCTGTTGAGCACATCCAATCGTCTTGTCCCAAAAAGGAAAGTATTGACTGCAGTGTCACCATTCGGAACTTTGACTTTTTTACTGACTTGTTTAGTTTGCTGAGATCCAAAATGGGTCTCCAGTCGCTTTTTTTTTTTTTTTGGAACTAAAAAGAACCTTGAGTAAGTTACGGATCCAATTTGGTCTGTGGGGACTGTTCGGATGACTCTTTTGTATAGCAACTTTTGTATTTCTAGTACATCTGGGATGGTTTTCATTTTTGGGGCGGGAAAGGAAAAGGGAATGGAGTAGCCTCTGGATAAAATCTTCTGTACCCATTTGTCTCTTGTAATTTCTAGCCAGGCATTTGGGTACAAAGAAAAGTGACCCCTGACTGCCATCAGTGATGGACAGACAGGCCTCCTTTCAGGAATGCTGAAAGGGCTTACCAAGGAAGGATGCCCTGTCACCCTGGTTCTAAGGACCACCCTCTACCAGGTGGTCGGAATCTTCTATTGGTACTTCCCCCTCTGCCTTTTGGAGAAGGATCACCACATGTGTCCTGGAAAGATGTCTGGGATTTTTGAAACCACATTTTTCCCCCTTCTGACTTTTGGGGTAAGGTCTGGTAGGTAGTGAAAAATGGACTCCAACGGCAGAGAGAGAGTCTTTCCTTCCTGTTCACTCCTGGTTAGTGTGTCTAACTTTAGGCCCGAACAAGGACGAGCCATCGAAAGGGGAGTTAATAAAGGAAGATTTAAAGGGTTCCGAGAAATCACACAAGCACATCCAGGAATGTCTCCATTCCTGTATCCACTGCCCTAGTCGCTCCATCAGCTGCATAGGAAATAAGCCTCATGGAAGAGTTTACCACTGAATTTAACGTGGAGAGCTGAGAGGAAACCTTGTCCAAAACCCCCGCAGCTACAGAACCTTGGAGGGTTTCTCCAAGCTCTTTCAGGAGATCTCTCTGAAGCCTAGTAAAATGAGTCAGGTAATTCAGCGATCGAGAGCAAAAGTCACTGAAGAAAAGGTGTGCTTTCCATATCTGTCCATCGTACGGGACTCTTTGTTCGCTGGATGGAGAGACGAGGATGTCTCTGAAAGTTCCTTCTTGGTGGCTGCCGCCACCACCATAGCATCTACTGGGACACCTTTACTAAGAAACTGCTTGTCGAAGGTGCAGTAATAAACTTATTTGGCCTTCTAGGAACAGGTTCCACTGAGTTTGGAGACTCCCATGCTTTTCAACTGACTACATTCATGAGCAGGTTGAAGGGCGGAGACACCCAAGAGATGGAAGGGTGAGACCCGAAAGCCTCCAGGTATACCTCTCTGCTTAAGTATTTCTAGGATGTCTGCAAAGGAGATATCCTCAGAGGGTGACTGTGGGGACCCTTCCGACTCATCGAGGTCTGTATATGAAGTAATGGACTCCTCTAGGGAGTCTAAATGCTTCCTCTTGCATAATCTCTCTCAAGGGGCCTCTTCAGAAGGGTATTCCAGAGAGGTTTCGGAAGAGAGAGTTTCACCCAATGGGGCATCCTGAGGCTTTGAGTCTCCACATCTGCGTGGATGTGATGGTCCTGAGACAGACACTGGTGCCTTTGGGGGAAGAATGCCTGAACCTGAAGGCAGAGCTGTCGGTGGTGACAGCACTTTCCTCATCAGCTTGAAGGTCCCCTGGCCGTGATTCGAGGAGGGTCCTGGTTCCAAAGAACTAGAAGGCTTCCTTGGAACCAAGGAGGTGGGCTCTGAGGCCGATGTAGGAGCCAAGCGCACCAGCGCTGAGGCCCCGAGAGGCAAGTTCGGATCAGACAGCTGTCAGACCCGACTCCCCTCACCGGACCCGACCGGAGAGCGTCAGCTCCTAGACCAATCAGGAACCGTGGAAGTCGGAGTGGTAGCCGGGCCCGAAGATCCTGGTGCAGGCCTCGGTACCGACGGTTCCACTACAATTGAATCCAGGCACTCCGGCTTCAAGGTCCCACACTGGGTCACAGGAGGAATCGATGAAGGAGAGGTAATCTTTGGCGGCTCCAAATCCCTCTGGGTTGGAGTTGACAGTAGCTTGGCCAGTGCCGGTGTCTGTAAAAGTCTCCTCACTACACGATCCACATCATTGTTGGAGAGGCTCCTGGATGATCGAGAGGAGGGAGTAGGAGATCTTACAGGTTGAAGCAATGGAGATCTGAGAGTTGGGGAGATCGGCTCCAGAACTGGGTATCAGCTCTGAATGTGAAGCTCCATTGGCTCCGGAACCACAGCAGGAGCCGAGGAGGAAGGCTTTTCGGGTCCAAAAGCCTTCGGGTCCGAGGATGACTCTTTTGCCAATTTTTCTGTCAGCTCCAAACAAACAGTTGAGGTAGATGATCTCTTTCCTGACTTCTCTGACCTGGAAGACCGGGATTTTGGAGTTTTTGACAAACTCTGGCCTTCTTCAATAGTCTCTGTGAAGGAGGTCTTTAATAGTCCTCTTAAAATTAGCTTGGTCTTCCTCTCAAGCAAAACTCTGTGACTGAAAGCATGACAAAAGGCACATGATTCTTGAAGGTGGACTGCACCTGGAGAATATACACAACTTGTATGGCCATCACTCAACAACACTTTTTGGTTACACTTGTCACATTGTTTTAAACCCAGAGGGTTTTGATTCTTTTGGATCCTTGGACATTATGTATCAACAGCAATAACAACAACAACCCACTACTAAATATATAGTACTAGGAATTTTTTTTTTTTTAATAACAACAACAATACCAATTTCACTAGGAAAACAAAGGGGGCAGTTCTCTAAGTTACACTAACTTGCCTTAAATAGAAAGAAATATATAGAGGGAAAACGGAGGGCCCTCTTAAGTTAAATGAGCCAACGGAAGCCCTCTAACTTAATGAGCTTACTAGGGGAAGGAACAGTAGAGTTAAACCTACAACTGAAAGCAAAAAGATTTCCACTTAGCCAGAGCCTGAATGGAAGTACCCAATCTTGTTTAGCAGCAAACGAGATCTGGGTAGTCTTCCTTAAGCATGATGGGATAGGGTTACAGCCACAAGCCGGTGGAAGTCCTTGAGCTTTTGTATAGGCTGAGTCAAGGAGAGACACGGCAACATCACATTAAATGTTTTACAATATTCACTCACATCAAAGTTCATTATCAGTCCTTCTTTCTCAATTTCTTGTTTCTCGTTTGATTCAGATAGGCCTGAGACCCCTTCACCATAGACACCAAGCTTTTTGAAACGGAAACAGCTTGGTTCTCATTAACAGGTAGTTCCACAAATGTAGCAGCAAACTCGACCTCCTCTGAAGGACTGGTCGCCTGAACTGGAAGATCCTTAGTCACACATTCAACTTCCAGTCGCATTTCTTCACCAGTATTTCCTTTTTGTCTTAAAGAAGAATACACACCTTTTTTGGGACGACTGGCCAAGTTATCTTGCGAAGGAGGATTAACTGAAGATTTGGCAGAGAAGCCATTTAAAGGGAAAGCTTTCCCAATTTCATAAGCTTCCCTGTCTCTTAGTATCTTCCTTTGTTTCCTAACAATGATAGTTTTTTTTTCAAATCTCTCCAAGGAACCAAAAATGTTCTCATAATCATTTTTTATATTCACAACAGACCGTAGCTTCACTAAAATCTGCTCATCCATAGCTAAAATAATAGTTTTTAATTCACCCATGAGTTGATTATTATGTTTGATCAAAATTCTTAAAAAGTCCATCCCAGACTTGTTAAAAAAGGCCACTAATTCAGAATATAAGGGATGGTTTTCGTGAATACCATTAGAAAACTTAAAAAATCTAAGACCTTTGGGCACAATGTGGAGAGCTATACATTGTTCAAAGTACAAGTTCTCCAACCTTAGAGACTGATATTTTCTCGGCATTCTTTCTAGCTCTAGTAACTTACATTTCTGTTCCTCCTTTTCTACAACTGTTGCAGCTTGAAATTCCATCTCACCAAAAGGATTATATTGGTTGGAGAAAACTGAAGCCACATCTTTAAACAAACTGGGTACATTCACAGATGGCAATCTGGAGGAATCAGGTTCCTTCTCACTAGCATTTCCTTCACTTTGTCTAGCTGAATTAGCTACGTTCTTAAATGTGCCAGTTTGTAAGCTCTCCATTTGCCCCATTAAATGATTTTTGTAATTCACTAAGGGCAGTCTGCAGTTTAGTGACATTTTCCTTCTGAGTCTCAGGAATAGTATAAGTAGCAAGCTGCAGCAAGGTGTTGTCTATTCCAGTCGACATCAGAAACAGTAAATCAACCACCAAAAATTAGAAGTTATGTACCTACCATAACGTTCCATGTTAGTTGTCTTCTCTCACCTTCTTTCTTGCTGGATGGGTTCGGAGCCGATCCTCGGCTCCGACTCGGCACTTGCTAAGCTCGAGAGCTAATTTTACCAGCTCGAGGCAACCCTATATCCCATGATGCAAGACGGAGACTACCCAGATCTCGTTTGGTAGCTAAAGAAATAGTAATATTTTCTTCCAACTGAAGAGGAGGAAGAAAAATAACAATACTAAATAACATCATAACCCTCTAGAAAGGATCAACCTAATCTAGTGACACTAGAAGTTGAACATCTAGGAAAAAGGGAATAACCTCTTAATAGAAGATGCATAATCTTCCCGGTCTGACCAGGCTAGGGGGATGGAGGGCGGGAAGCAAGAAAGAAGGCGAGAGAAGACAACTAACATGGAACGTTACGGTAGGTACATAACTTCTAAATGTTAAGTTGTCAATCTCGCCTTCATTCTTGCTGGATGGGACCACGTCCCTAGTACCTCTATCCTGGGTGGCTCAATGGAACAGACTCTTGAGAACGGTGGAACCAAAATTCGCTCTGTCTCTGGAGGCCAAGTCTAATTTGTAATGTGAAACAAAGGTATGAGGAGAGGCCCATGTGGCTGCTGCACAAATAGTGTCTATTGGAAGTCTAGCTTGAAAAGCTGTAGATGTAGCTAGAGCTCTGGTAGAATGGGCTTTTGGCTTAGAAATCAACTCTTTGCCTCTGAGCTGATAAATGTAAGTGATCACAGAAGACAGCCATCTAGATAAAGTTACCTTAGAAACTGGAAGGCCTTTCCTGTTCTCTGCATAGGATAGAAACAGTTGATCAGATTTCCTAAAAATTTTAGTCTTGTCCAGATAATATCTGAGCTGGCGGTGAACATCAAGACAATGTAACTTTTGTTCCGCTCTATCAGAATAATTCGGGAAAAATACTGGAAGATCAATGGATTGATTTAGGTTCGTCTGCGATGCCACTTTTGGTAAGAAAGACGGATTAGTCCTTAGAGATACCCTATCTTTGTGGAATATTAAATAGGGAGGACGAATGCAGAGAGCATGAAGCTCAGATACTCTCCTGGCAGAAGTAATGGCAACTAGAAAAAGTGTCTTCCAAGAAAGCAATTTCAAAGAACAGGCAGCTGCAGGTTTGAACGGGGGAAGAATCAAGGATGTTAAAATTAAATTTAGATCCCACTGTGGTGGGGGGGTCTCTAATCGGAGGTTTCAATAAAAAGATACCTCGAAGGAATGCCTTGCAAAGTTTATGTGACATAATGTTGTGGTCCAAAAGGCCTATATGAAAATTTGAAATGGCTACCAGTTGAACTTTCACTGTGGAAGAAGAGGATCCTGAATGAAAAATCTCAGCTAGGAAGTCCAATACCGAATGAATTGGAGCAGTATAGGGGTCTATGTTCCTAGCTTTTGCCAAGAAAGAGAAACGTCGCCATTTACTGGTGTAAGTCTTTCTGGTAGAAGATTTTAGGGAAGCTACTATGATATCCCGTACAGGATTAGAAATCATAGGAAGCCTGGCTAAGGATGAAAGTGGAGCAACCAAGCAGTGAGGTTGAGAGAAGGTATGGATTGGTGCAGTTGACCCGACTAGTGGGTCAGAAGATCTGGAAACGGGTCCAGATGCCATGGCTGTACCAAGAGATAATGATGTAGGAACGGAAACCATATCTGTCGAGGCCAATAAGGGGCAATGAGAATCAACTTGGCTCACAAGGCGGTTGCTTTCTGAATTAGCTGAGGTATCAGCGGGAAAGGCATAAAGAAGTCCCCGGGGCCAATCTTGGGTTAGAGCATCTCTGGGGGGATGGCCTGGAAGGGGGAAGAGAGAGAAGAAGTCTGGGCATTTGCTGTTTTGAGGTGTAGCGAAAAGGTCGCAGCAAGGAAGGCCCCAGTTCTGAAAAATCTCTTCCGTCACTGATTGTTTGAGAGACCACTCGTGAGGCATGAGAATAGGTCTGCTCAATCTGGCCGCTATGATGTTGGATTTCCCGGGGATGTGCGTTGCTATCAGAAACCGGTGAGAGGAGATTGCCCATTGCCAAAGTCTGAGAGCCTCTCGACACAGTGGATAGGATTGGGTTCCGCCCTGTTTGTTTATATACCACACTACGGACATATTGTCCGTTTGGACTGCAATAGTTCCCAGGGGAAGAGAGTCGTTGAGGGCTTGCAACGTTAAAAGCACCGCTCTCATCTCCAGAACATTTATGTGCAGATGGTACTCGAAAGGTTGCCAAGTGCCATGGACCATTCTGCCCTGATAATGCCCCCCCCCCCACCGGATCAGGGAGGCGTCCGATGTAACCGTGGCAACCGGTTCAAGAGGAACAAAGGGTCTGCCTTGATGGATTTGAGGGGACGATATCCACCAGGTCAGATGGCTTTTGCAAGTTGGAGTTACTATGATCTCGTGACGCATGGGAAGTTGTTGAAAAGACCATTGGGTGAATAGCATCCATTGTAGAAGACGCATGTAAAAGCGGGCAAGGGGAAGAAGTGTTATGGCGGCCGCCATAAGACCCAATACCTTCAGAGCAAATCTGGCCTGAATTTTGTTGCTGAGAAGAATCACCTGGACGTATCTTTGAATGTCCAAGATCCTTTGGTCTGTTAACTTTGCTGAAAGTTGTACGGTGTCCAATCTTGCGCCTATAAAAGTAATAGATTGACAAGGCGACAAGGCAGATTTTTCGAAACTTATAGAAATTCCTAGCCCTCAGCAAATGTGAATGGTGTAATTTCTGGCTTGGAGAAGCTGATGCCTGGTGGTGGCAGTGAGGAGCCAGTCATCTAGATATGGAAACACCTGGAATCCTTGACGTCTCAGGTGAGCCGTAACCACTGCCATACATTTGGTGAACACTCTGGGGGCTGTAGTGAGTCCAAAGGGCAGGGCTCTGAATTGGAAGTGACTGGTCCCCAGCCGAAAGCGGAGAAATCTTCTGGAGCGTCTGTGAATTTTTATGTGATAGTACGCATCCTGAAGATCTATCGAGCACATCCAATTGTCCCTGCCCAGAATGAACTGAAGTGTGACCATCGGGAATCTTGATTTCTTTACAAACTTGTTGAGTCTGCTCAGATCTAATATTGGTCTTCAGTCCCCTGTCTTTTTTGGAACTAAAAAGAACCTTGAGTAGATTCCAGATCCTATTTGGTCCGCTGGGACTGGCTGGATGGCTCTTTTTACTAGCAGTTTTGATATTTCTAGTACTGCTAGTTCCCTTAGACCGGGTGGAACGTCTGGAAGGGTTCCCTTTTGTTGAATTGGGGTTTGAATAAAGGGAATTTTGTAACCCTCGGATATAATTGACTGTACCCATTTGTCTTGAGAAAGGGAAAGCCAGGCTATTGGGTACAGCGATAATTTTCCCCTGACTGCCTCGGAAGGCGGACAATCGGGCAACATCTCAGGGATGCTGGAAGGGTGTGTCAGAAAGAGGCTCTCTGCTACCCTGATTCTGCGGACCACCTCTGCCCCTAGGGCGGCGTCTATTATTGTTACCCCCTCTGCTTCTGGGGGTAAACTGACTTTGTGCGTCAGGCGTGACTCCTTGAGATTTGCGGAACCACATTTTCCCTCCCTTCTGTCCTTTGGGGTAAGGTCTTGAAGGGGTGGAGAAACGGACTCCTACGGCAGAAAGAGTCTTGCCATCTTGTTCGCATCTAGTCAAAGTGTCTTTCACTTGAGGTCCGAACAAGGTCGACCCATCAAAGGGGAGTTTGTGAAGGACGCCTTGAAGGGGTCTGCAAAATTACAAAGCCGCATCCAGGACTGACACCTTAAAGCCACTCCTGTGCCTGCGGCCCTACTCGCTCCATCGGCTGCATAAGAAATGAGCTGCATGGAGGAGTTAATAATGGAGTTAAGGATTCCTAGCTGTGAGCTAATCTTATCCTGAGACCCAGCAGCTGACGAATCCTGTAAAACTTCTCCCAACTCTTTAAGAACATCTCTTTGAAGGCGGGTGAAGTGGCATAAGTAGTACAGCGATCTCATGGCAAAAGTCGCTGAAGAAAAAATCCGCTTGCCGTACCTGTCCATAGTCCTAGAATCCTTGTTGGGAGGATGGACAGGTACTGAAGGATCAGCTAATTCCTTCTTGGTGGCAGCAGCCACCACCATGGCATCAACTGGGACACCCTTTGTTAAATATTGTCTATCTTGTGGGGCCGTAATAAATTTTGAAGGCCTCCTAGGGATAGGTTCCACCGAATCCGGAGCCATCCACGCCTTCCGAGCCACTACCTCCATAAGAGGGTCGAAAGGTGGAGACACCCAGGAGGTGGAGGGTCAAGATGCGAACGCCTCCAGGTATACTGACTCGTCCTCGGAAGGATTAAGGGAGGGCCAGTTCCCCCTCTGCTTAAGGAGTTCAAGGATGTCTGAGAATGAGACATCCTCAGAGGAGGACCTTGGGGATCCCTCCGACTCATCCATCCAGGTCAGAATCTGATGTAGTAGACTCAGGGGGGTCTAGATGTTTCCTCTTACATGTCCTCTTACGCGGGGGATCACCTGACGGATCAGGAGAAGACTCGGAAGAGGAAGATATTCCCAATGGGGAAACCTGAGGCGTTGGATCTCTGGGTCCAGGAGCAAGAGAGTGGGAAGAGACGTCAGCAGGCACTGTAGTGGGAGCAGCTGATGAAACTGTCCGTTGACTAAGCCCAGGGGCTAGTACACTCCTCATCACCTCAAAGGCTCCCCCGTCAGAGAGACCAGAAAGTTCCCGCTCCGAAGAGATAGGAACCCCAGGCCTCACCGAGAGGGAAGGCTCCGAGGCAGATGTCAGGGCCGAGCTCACCAACGCCGAACCTCCGAGAGGGAGAACGGGGTCGGACAAGGGTCCGATGCCACTCGCCCCCTCGGAGCCGACGAGAGAGACCAGACGCCCGGATCCCTCCAATGAAGGTCTCAAGGAGGAAATCGGATCAGAGGACGACGGAGCCGAAAGGGGTGGTATCGGCTCCGAAGCCACAATGGTGCCGGTTCTGAGGAGCTCCGGCTCCGAGCTCTGTAAGAGAGTCGAAGGAGGAATGTTTGGTGGATGTGAAATAGCTACCGTCTGTTGAGATGGGCTATGGAGTATTTGGGTCAATGCCTGAGACTTTAATTATTTACTCACCACACTCTCGAGGTTGTGATCAGACAGCCTGGACGACCGAAAAGAACGGCTTCGATGGCTCTGCTCCGAGAGCAAGGGAGCCGAACGTATGGATTCCACTGAAGGGGATCGAGATCTCTTTTTTGAGATCGATGGAGCCAATGGAGCCGAAGATACGTCGGCTCCAGCCGGAGCCGACACTGAATGTCTGGATTGGACAGTATCGGCGCAGGATGGAGCCGATACTGAGACTGGTAAGGTGGAAGGATCGGCTCCGGCCGGAGCTGATCTCGACCCTGGTGAGGGTGAACCCAAAGCCGACGGCTTGGAAGTCTCAGCCGAAGGCTTAACAGGTTTCGAGGGCTTCCCCGGCGCCGACTTAGTCGGGGAGCTCTCGGGCTTCAATAAGCCCCTTAATATCAGCTTATTTTTTCGCTCCTTTAGGACTCTTGGGCTGAAAGCATGACAGATAGCACAAGAGTCCTGCAGGTGCAAAGGTCCCAGGCAATAAACACAAGAAGTGTGACCGTTTGTCAGAGACATCTTCTGACAGCACGAGTCACACTTCTTGAAGCCTGAGACCTTAGTGTCCTTCGACATAACTGTGTCGAGGAAACACAATACAGTAACACACACACAAAAACACTCAATCCAACAATTTAAAATAAACAGGGATAACACACAGTCATACACAAACAATCCCTGACAGGAAAAAATTTAGGGAGGGGAAGGCCTAAGGCCTAAGCTAGGGAAAGGGAATAAATTACTCAAAAAAAAGGGAACACTGAAGGGAATAGGGTTAAAGTAAGTCGTTAAGGTTAACAAAACACAAATATATATATAAATTTAAAGGGGGGTAGACGAAAAGTCTCAAAAACTATTCACTTACCTAGAGCTGGTAAAAGAAGGCACCTCGTTAGCGAAGTGGCAAACGAGATCTGGGTAGTCTCCGCCTTGCATCATGGGATATAGGGTTGCCTCGAGCTGGTAAAATTAGCTCTCGAGCTTAGCAAGTGCCGAACCAGCAAGAATGAAGGCGAGATTGACAACTTAACATCCAATGTACGTGGTAATAGCCAACAAAAACGTAAAAAAACACGTAATGGAAAACAAAACCAAAAAGGAACAAGTAATACAGCGTCTTTAGCTGTACTAACTTTATTTCTCTGCTTTTTATCCAAAAGGACTTCTTCAGAACAACAAAAGAATTACAAAAAGACCATCTTAAATACACTTCCAATCAAATATAGTTACTAATTGACTAACAATCAATAAAAACAATAAAAGGCAATAAGGTGCAAGAAGTTTTTGTTTTATATTCTAGTTCAAGTTCCTATGGACATGAAGGGTGGGGACTATAAGAATGATTTGGAAAAAAGAGAGACCTCATGGCAAATTAAGCTGACTGCTGTTGAATACACAAGTTTGAATGTAACAATAAACATAAAATGTTTTTTTTAAAAGATCGAAGACGAACAGTCAAGCCAGATGTAATAAAGGGCAAGGTTACAGTGGTTAAAAATGTTTTATAAATAATTGTATATGTTAATTGCACCTTATTGCCTTTTATTGTTTTTTTATTGCTTGTTATTCAATTAGTGACCATATTTGATTGGAAATGTATTTAAGCTGGTCTTTTTGTAATTCTTTTGTTGTTCTGAAGAAGTGCTTTTGGATAAAAAGCAGAGAACTAAAGTTAGCATGCTTAAAGACGCTGTATTATTTGTTCCTGTTTGGTTTTGGTTTCCAGTCCGTGTTTTTTACATTTTTGTTTGGATTTCTATAAGTGCTGCCCTTAGATACATGCTTAACAATGGCAAGTTATAGAAAGTTAAATGTAAGCACTGATTATCTGACAAGAAGCTGTTTTTTTTATAATCATATAATTTAAAAAGGTTGTATCAGCTATCATTGGTGAAACAACAGCACAGTACATTGGGAATTTATGTAAAAATGAAAATGTGATACAAGACAAAATGTTTCTCTTTGAAAAAGTCTACTTTTCAGGGATCACAAAGCCTCTTCTGAAGTGTTAGACTTGAGTGACATCAAATGCAGAAAGGTATAGTCCAGAGCAAAAGACTGACAGGAAACTTCTGATAAGAAATAATACCCACATGTATTAGTCATATGAGATGGAAAAGCGACAAATAACCAGGATCCAAGTAGAAATTATTTAATAAAACCTCTAGCGCCTCGGCATGGAGCCTTCAAAGGAGAATAAAACAGTTCAAAACATGCTAACATATATAACACGACCAATTAAACACTAATTACATAATTAACCCTCAATTAGGTTAAAAAAAAGTTCCAGTTACATTCTACATTAATACCTCTTGGACTTAAAGTCACATACTTCAATATAAAAACAGTTTCCTTATAGAAAAGTTTTTTCTTAACATCAAAATTACATCCTTTCTCACAAACATGTTCCAATATAGTACATTGTAAACCATCTGGATATTTATTATGATATTTATTGAAATGCATTGCAAGAGGGCTCTCATGTTTAGCATTTCTAATGGCCCTGACATGGTTCTTGGTCTCTAAGTTTGAAAGCCCTCTTGCTTTCATCCACATAAAACATGCCACAAGGGCACCTTAATGCATAGCAACCCCTTCTGTATTACATGAGAATTTGCAATTTGCCTTAAAGGGAATTCCATTAATATATTTAAATGTTCTACATACGTATTTACATGTAGTACATCTCACACAAGGGAATGTACCCACTAAATTCAATGTTTTGACTAATTCTACAACTAGGAAAAGAAAAATTAGCATGTACTAGAATATCTTCCCCTTGCAGTATGAAAATATGGGAACTTTACATATTCTATCAGAGAGTTCTTTAAATCTAAAATAAAGTTCCAATGATGTTTAAGTATTTATTTTACCTCATTTGATAGAACATCACAGGTAGCAACTACATACATTTTTCTTAGATTAGATACTGTTTTATCAATCATATTGGTAGGTCGCCAAATTTGTGACCTACCCATCTTCTTCCTAGGTTTCTCTTTAACCTTATTCAATACAGCATGTACATTCTGTTTACAATAGCCCCTCTTAACAAATAGTTCAGCTGTTATGTTAAGCTCTTGTATGAGATCTGGGCCATTATTACACAGCCGCTTTACACAAAGAAATCCCCCATAGGGGAGAGATTTCAAAAGATGGGGTGGATGACAGCTATCTTCAGCCAAAAAAATGCATGCCATCTTCAAATTTTCAATGTATTTTACTTTTCACTTTTCCATTTGTTTCCCCAGTTAGACAAATATCCAAAAAATTTACTGATCTCCCTACTTGTATACCATCAAATTTTAGAGAGAATGAATTATTCTGAAGTTCATCCACAAAGCCAGTAACTTTTTCTTGGCCCCTTTAAAAATAAAAGTTAAATCATCTATATACCTATAATACTGAGTTACATGTTCCTTAAAAAAATTTAAGCCATATAAATGGTCCATGTCAAACAGACCCATCATGATATTGGCATACATGGGGGCAAAGGCTGTCCCCATTGCCGTGCCTCGTAATTGATTAAATATATGGCCATCAAACTCAAAAAAATTATTAGTCAAACAAAATTCAACTATCTCAATAATATAATATGTTAAGGGACTGTCACCTAATGTTCTTCTTAAAGGTTCAATCCCATGTTTGTGTTCAATACTGGTATATAAGCTTTTGACATCAATAGTTAACTAGTACATCGCTTGGGACCATGAGATGGAATTTATTTTTTCTAAAAATCATAACTATCTTTAATAAATGAGGATAGTTTATTAACAAATGGTAACAATAAACTATGTAAAAAAATAGTAACCTTGTGTGGCTGTCCAACAAAAAAGAAACTAATAATAACAAAAAACTGGAGAGCCGTCGAGCGGAATGCACTCACTAGAAAATCACTTTACCAAAAACGAACAGTGACACTTGGAACCATGCAGAAACGCTTTTATTCCACAAAATCGACATGCGTTTTCGTCCCTTCATCCAGGACTTCATCAGATAAAATAACGTAAAAACTTGTTCACTTTTATATTAACCTCAAGGTTAATTAACCTATAATTCCAAACTAATTTAATTTAAATGAACCAATCCTTTTTCTTTCCTCATTAATATTTATTTATTACTTTTGTTGATTCCTTGTGAACCCTTCTAAAAAACGTAAATTAATATACGTTGTATAATTTGAACCGTCTTAAACAGTTCATTTTGATGTGTAATAAGAACTTTTTCCTTATAATAAATGAAAATTTCTTAATAAATAAAAGTTTAACTAAATGCATACTACTACATGAACATATACATATAAAGCTCCCTCTAGTGTCCGAAACCTGTATTACCTTATAATAAATATACAATTCAATATAAATACACTATCCTTTCATAAAAATATATGTATTATAAATATAAAAACTTCTTAAATATATCAAAAAATATTAAAAAAAAATATATTATGTATATATAAATAAATATAAAATTTATATATTTAATTTTAATGTATGTACAACCAACTAAGTCTCTTTGTTAAAAATACAACCCAGGAAAATAATATACCTCAAACTTTGTTAGCTTTCAATTTTAATATAGGTCCAATGGAGATATTTTCATTCAATCCAGGCTTCTTACAGGCGTCAAGATAAACTTGCCACCACAATTCTCTATTTTCTAATACTTCCTCCCATGGACCTCCCCTAACATCCTGTATTACCTGTTCTAAAATAAAAAATAAAAATTTTGCTCCAGTACAACTTTTAAAGTGCCTATATAGTGCATTTGTTTCCTTAGCTTTACCAATATCATATATGTGTTCATATATACGCCTTTTAAATACCCTTTCTGTCTTTCCAATATAGAAAGATTGACAATTTTGGCAAACTGCTAAGTAAACTACTCCTTGTGTGTTACAATTAAATCTATCCTTACTTTTTATCATCCTTTTCCTACTTTCAATAAAAATTTCATCTTTATTCATAATGTAAGGACACTGTGCACATCTCCCACACTTAAAAGTACCTACCTTTCTATTATCTACCCCTTTTCTATACTTTCCAAATCCTTCTATTTTCTTTCTTATGTTAGGTGGATTTCTGAAAGTCACTTGAGGTGTTATATTTTTAACTTCTTCCATGTCAGTAAAGGATGAAAATCTCTCCCATTCCCTCTTAAATACGTGTTTAACATCTTTACTTAATGTGTTAAATTCTGTAACTAACCTTTTTACATTCTTATTTTCGGTTGAATTTTCATTCTTTCTATCTAAACCCTTTTTCTTCACCTCCGTTATTCCTTTTATTGGTTGGAATTTTTCTCTTCTACCAATCTCCACTTCTTTTCTTATTCCCTTCACAAATTCCAAAGGGTAACCTCTGTCCAAAAACATTATTTCTAATTTGTTACATTCTCTGAAAAAATCCCCTTCATCACTTGTCATCCTGGACGCTCTCACGAACTGGCCTTTCACAATATTTTTCTTACAGTGGGTAGAGTGAAAACTATCATAATGCAAAAAAGAATTGCAATATGTTTCCTTTCTAAAAAATAGAAGTTATGTTCTTACCATAATGTTCCATGTTAGTTGTCTTCTTCTCGCCTTCTTTCTTGCTGGATGGGTTCGGAGCCGACCTCGGCTCCGACTCGGCCACTCTAAAAGCTCGAGAGTTGGTTCCACCGGCTCGAGGCTGC
The DNA here is from genome assembly GCF_019279795.1 of Protopterus annectens. NCBI lineage: Eukaryota > Metazoa > Chordata > Ceratodontiformes > Protopteridae > Protopterus > Protopterus annectens. The sequence continues at coordinate 1,460,789,940 of NC_056728.1, forward strand.
CCCTATATCCCACAATGCTAGGCGTGAATTACCTCAGATCTCGTTTGTGAGCTAGGCCCAGCTAAAAAAATAACCAGGAAAACTGGAAATTTTCCACCTCTAAAAATAAAGGGAAGAGAAAGGGTGACCTAAGCCTGACTCTAGGAGATATGCACAGCAGAGCATATACCTATCACAAAGAGGTGGTAGAAAGAGAGGTCACAATCAAACTCCTCTAGATCTGTCCAGGCCAGGGGAAGGAGGGTGGGCAAGAAGAAGGCGAGAAGAAGACAACTAACATGGAACGTTATGGTAAGAACATAACTTCTATATGTTAAGTTGTCTATCTCGCCTTCATTCTTGCTGGATGGGACCGCGTCCCTAGCACCTTGTCCCGGTGGCCTAACGGAACAGACTCTTGAGAACAGTGGAACCAAAGTTAGCTCTATGCCTAGAAGCTAAATCCAACTTATAATGAGAAACGAAAGTGTGAGGAGTAGCCCAAGTAGCCGCTGCACAAATGGTGTCAATAGGCAGTCTGTCTTGGAAGGCTATAGAAGTAGCCAAAGCTCTGGTGGAATGGGCTTTAGGTTTGTTAGGCAGCTTTTGGTGTCTAATTTCATAAATAAGGGAAATCAGAGATGTTAGCCATCTAGATAATGATACCTTTGAAACTGAAAGTCCCTTTCTGCCTTCTGCATAGGAGACAAACAGCTGGTCAGATTTTCGGAATTGTTTGGTTCTATCCAAATAGTACCTTAACTGACGATGAACATCTAGCCAATGCAATTTTTGTTCAGACCTATTAGAATATTCTGGAAAAAACACAGGGAGGTCAATGCTTTGATTTAGGTTAGACGTCGAGGCTATCTTAGGTAAAAAGGACGGGTTGGTTCAGAAGATACCCTGTCCTTATGAAACAACAGATAAGGAGGTTGACAGCTGAGTGCATGAAGTTCTGAAATTCTTCTAGCTGAAGTAATAGCTACCAGAAAGAGAGTCTTCCATGATAGCAATTTTAAAGAACAGGAGACTGCAGGTTCGAAAGGGGAAGAATCAAAGAACTAAGAACTAAATTTAGGTCCCAAGGAGGAGGAGGATTTCTTATAGGAGGTCTGAGTAGAAAAACTCCTTTCAAAAAGGCTTTGCAAAGCTTGTGGGACATTATGGCAGACTCTGAAATGCCCACATGAAAGTTAGAAATAGCTGCCAGTTGAACTTTAAGAGTAGAAGGAGATGAACCTGCATGAAAGAGTTCAGCTACAAAATCAAGGACCATTTGTATGGAAGCAGTGAAAGGATCTATGTCCCTTCCTTGAGCCCAACAGGCGAAACGTTTCCACTTACTAGAATAAATTTTTCTAGTGGAAGATTTATGGGAAGCTATCAAAATATCTCGAACAGAGTGAGATATTTGAGGAAGCCTGGCTAATGTTGGAAGTGGAGGAACCAAGCAGTGAGGTTCAGAGAGGGAAGGGAGCGATGAAACTGACCCGACTGATGGATCAAAAGATCTGGAACTAGGTCCAGATGCCAAGGTCGCTCCAACAGAAATTGATGTAGAAAGGGGAACCAAACCTGTCGAGGCCAGTAAGGAGCAATGAGGATCAACAAGGCCTTCTGAGCGATAGCTTTCTGTATCACTTGAGAGATTAGTGGGAAGGGAGGAAATGCATACAGAAGTCCCCGGGCCAAACTTGGACTAGAGCGCCTCTGCTGGGCTGGCCTGGTAAAGGAATAGGGTGAAATAATCTCTGCACTTGCTGTTTTGGGGAGTAGCAAAAGGTCGCAGCAAGGCTGACCCCACTTGAGAAAAATTTCTCTCACAACAGAGTCTTTCAGAGACCACTCGTGAGGCATGAGGATAGCTCTGCTCAACTTGTCCGCGATTGGATTGGACTTCCCGGGATGTGCGTTGCTATCAGAAAACGCTGAGAAGAAATCGCCCATTGCCACAGTCTGAGTGCTTCTCGACACAGGGGTAGGACCTGGTTCCGCCTTGTTTGTTGATATACCACACTACGGACATATTGTCCGTCTGGATTGCTATCGCTCCCAAGGGAAGAGAGTCTTGAAGGGCTTGCAACGCTAAAAGCACTGCTCTCATCTCTAGAACATTTATGTGCAAGTGGCATTCGCCTGGTTGCCAAGTGCCCTGGACAGTTCTGCCCTGATAATGCCCCCACCCGATCAGGGAGGCATCCGTTGTCAAAGTAGCAACCGGAGGAAGGAACAAAAGGTCTTCCCAATAAGAGCTGAGGGGAAGACATCCACCACAGAAGATGATTTCTGCATGTTTGCGTGATCATAATGGTGTGGGACATCGGAAGTTGCTGGTATGACCATTGCGTGAAGAGCATCCATTGAAGGATTCTCATGTGGAATCTGGCTAATGGAAGCAGAGGTATGGCAGCCGCCATAATCCCCAACACTTTCAGAACTAACCTGGCTTTGATTCTGTTGCTGCTGAAGAGGAGCGAGACCAGTTTGTGTATGTCTGCTATTCTCTGATGTGTTAGTCTCGCAGACATGTTGACTGTGTCTAGATTTGCACCTATGAAGGTAATAGTACGACAAGGCGACAAAACAGACTTTTCGCAATTTATTGAAATGCCTAACTTTTGACAAATGCGAAAGGTGTAGTCCCTGGCCATTAGAAGAAGATGCTTGGTGGGAGCTGTGAGGAGCCAGTCGTCCAAATATGGAAACACCTGGAATCCTTGACGTCTCAGGTGAGAAGCTACCACTGCCATGCATTTGGTAAACACCCAGGGGGCAGTGGTGAGACCAAAGGGCAGGGCCCTGAATTGAAAATGACTGGTTCCCAGCCTGAAGCGGAGGAATCTTCTGGAGCGTCTGTTCATTTTTATGTGACAGTACGCATCCTGAAGATCTATAGAGCACATCCAGCTTTTCTTTCCCAATAGGGGGAGGATGGACTGCAGCGTGACCATCCGAAATCTTGTTTTCTTGACTGACTTGTTCAAGATACTGAGATCCAAAATTGGTCTCCAGTCCCCTGTTTTGTTTGGAACTAAAAAGAACCTGGAGTAGATTCCGGATCCTAGTTGGTCTGCTGGAACTGGTTGAATTGCTCTTATTACAAGCAGCTTTGAAATTTCTAAAGCTGCAAGATCCCTTTGAGTGGGTGGAACATCTGGAAGGGATTTTTTTGATTGGCTTGGGATGCGAATGAAGGGAATGGAATAGCCTTCGGAAATGATGGACTGTACCCACTTGTCTTGAGTCAGGGAAAGCCAGGCTTCTGGGTACAGTGACAATCTTCCCCCGACTGCCTCCGAAGGTGGGCAGTCGGGCAACACCTCAGGGATGCTGCAAGGGCTTATCAGAGAAAGTTTCTCGATTGCCCTGGTTCTGCGGACCCCCCCTGCCTCTAGGGGGACGTCTACCATTGTTGTTCCCCCCTCTGCCTCTGGCGGGGAACCGACTCTGTGCATCAGGCGAAGTCCCTTGAGATTGTTTATGGAACCACATTTTCCCACTTTTCTGGCCTTTGAGGTAAGGCCTAGAAGGAGTAGAAAAATGGACTCAAGGCAGAAAGAGTCTTGCCATCCGTCTCGCACCTAGTCAAGGTTTCTTTCACTTGAGGACCAAAAGAGATGATCCATCAAACCGGGAATTAGTGAATGACGCTTTAAAGGGGTCCGCAAAGTTGCATAGCCGCATCCAGGCATGCCTGCGTAAGGCCACACCTGTCCCTGCGGCCCTGCTCGCTCCATCAGCCGCATAAGAAAGGAGGCGCATGGAGGAGTTAGCTATGGAGTTCAGGGTAGCCAGCTGAGTGTTCATCTTGTCTTGAAAACCCGCAGCCGTAGGATCCTTCAACATGTCACTCGCTTCTTTGATCAAGTCTCTTTGAAGACGAGTAAGATGGCATAGGTAGTTCAGCGAACGCATAGCAAAGGTCGCTGACGAGAACATCCGCTTCCCGTACCTGTCCATAGACCTAGATTCTTTGTTAGGGGGATGAACAGGCACTGAAGGATCAGCTAGTTCCTTCTTGGTGGCAGCAGCTACCACCATAGCATCCACAGAAACACCTTTTGTGAGAAATTGTTTGTCAGTTGGTGCTGTTATAAATTTGGAAGGTCTCCTGGGGGTAGGGTCCACTGAATCAGGAGCCGTCCAGGCCTTCTTTGCAACCACCTGCATGAGGGGATCAAAGGGGGTCACCCAGGAGGTGGAAGGGCGAGAGCCAAACGCCTCAAGATACACAGATTCATCCTCCGAAGGGTTAAGGGCTGGCCAATTTCCCCTCTGTTTCAGGATCTCTAGAATGTCTGCGAAAGAGACATCTTCAGACGGGAACGGGGAACCCTCGAATCCTCTAAATCTGTGTCAGAGGTGACAGACTCAGGTGAGTCTATGTGCTTCCTCTTACACTTTCTCTTCCTAGGGGCTCCCTGCCAATTCAGGGAGGCCTCGAAGAGGATGAGATCCCACAGGGGATTCTTGAGGAGCTGGCTCTCTGCGGTCTGGGATGAGGGAGTGAGTCGACATTACCAAAGGCACCAAAGAGGGAGGGGCGGACGGAGCCGACTGTGGAGTCGAACAAGGTTCCAACACACTCCGCATGACCTCGAACGCACCCCTGTCCGGCAGAGCCAGAGGTCCCCGCTCCGAGAAGCTGAGAACCTCCCTCGGCACCGACAGAGATGGCTCCGAGGCCGATGTCGGAGCCGAACTCACCAGCGCCGAAGCACCGAGAGGGAGAGGGGGGTCGGACAAGGGTCCGATGCCACTCACCCCCTCGGAGCCGACGAGGGAAGCCCGGCGCCGAGATTCTTCAAAAGAAGAAATCGGAGCCGACGACGGAGCCGAAGACAATTGTATCGGCTCCGACGCTACCACAGTCTCGGTCCCGACGCCCGGCACCGAGCTCAAAGGAGTCGGAGGAGGAATATTTATAGGAACAAGTTGAGGCATCGACTGATGAGTCGGACTCTGGAGCATTTGGGCCAGTGCCTCGGACTTTAAAAGTCGACTCACTACCCTCTGGAGGTCGTGATCTGAGAGCCTCGATGACCTGGAGGAGTGAGATCTGTGGCTCCGTTCAGACAGCAGGGGAGACGCTGGAGCCGAATGAACGGAGCCAAGGGACGGTGACCTCGATCTCTTTCTAGATGTCGGCTCCGATGGTCTGATCAGAGCCGACCCAGGAATTTAATGCCTCGGCTCCGCCGAGCCGAGGGAACCACAGATACTGCAGTCAAAGACTCATCGGCTCCAGCCGAGCCGATGAAGCAGTAGGCTTGAGCCTTAGGCCTCGACTCTGAAGCTGGAGCCGAGGTCTTGGAAGCCTTAGAAGGTTTCCCCGATGTCACAGAAAGGGAACCTTCAGGCTTAAGCAAACCCCTTAAAATGAGTTTGTTTTTTCTCTCCTGCAGGACTCTAGGGCTGAAGCCATGGCATACAGCACAAGAGTCCTGCAGGTGTAAAGGTCCCAGGCAATACACACAAGAAGTGTGACCGTCTGTCAGAGACATTTTCTGACAGCACGAGTCACACTTCTTGAAGCCTGAGACCTTTGAATCCTTGGACATACTCAACGAACCGAAGTGTAATCACACACAGAAAACACACACACACAGATTACACTGATAGGGGTCTAAAAGGAATTATTTAAACTAAAGGGTAAGTTAAGTTAAAACTTCCTAATCCAACACATACACACCCTAAGGAAGGGAAGGAAGGGCCCGAAGGCCTAGGGAAAGAACTTATAAGTTCTTTAGAAAAAAAGGGGCTGGATAAAAAGTAGAAGGGATAATATCCACTACACTAAGGGGAAAGAGAAATACACTAAGCTAGCTTAAGTCTAAAGAATTTAAACTAGTCTAACTTTCACTAACCTGGAGCCGGTAGAAAACACACCTCGATCGCTGTAGCGGCAAACGAGATCTGAGGTAATTCACGCCTAGCATTGTGGGATATAGGGGCAGCCTCGAGCCGGTGGAACCAACTCTCGAGCTTTTAGAGTGGCCGAGTCGGAGCCGAGGTCGGCTCCGAACCCATCCAGCAAGAATGAAGGCGAGATAGACAACTTAACATCCTTAGTTTCAAATTTTTTGTTTTTCTTGTACACTTCAACATCCAAATAATTAATAACGTCAGCATTCATAACATAAGTAAAATTTAAATAATTTGTAGTTGAATTTATATAGGTAATAAATTCCATAAATTTTTCTTCCCCACCTATCCAAAAAATCACTATATCATCCAGGAATCTGTGGTAAAGTGACCAATATTGACTAAAGGAAGATTTAACTATAAATTTCTCTTCCCATTTAGCAAGTACTATATTAGCAAAAGTAGGGGCACATGCCGCCCCCATAGAGACCCCTGATATTTGTTGATAGTATTCTCCATTAAACATTAAATAATTATACTTTAATATAGTATCCATTAATGTCACTATAGTCACTTTTTCTTCTTGTGACAATTTTACATCAGCATATATACTTTCTTCAAAAAATTCCATACCTTCCCTATGGGGAATACTAGAAAAGAGGTCTATAACATCTATTGTAACAAAAATTAATTCTTCTTTGTATGTTTTTGGCGCGAGTTCCCTTAGAAAGTCCCACAAATCTTTTAGAATAATGTCATTGTTCATCCATATGTGTTTAGCTTTATTATCAACATATTTGGCCATAGGTGCTGTTTTTGCCCCTTCTGCAGTAACTATAGGCCTTAAGGGGGGGTTGGTCTGATTCTTATGAATTTTGGGTATACCAAACATGGTTGCTGCCCTAGGCTTCTTTACTTCCAGATATTTGTAAGTCTTAATATCTATGACCTTGTCCATTAACAAATTTTCTAGAACAAGGTCAATTTTCCTATATGCCACTGCTAACTTATTTTTTGAAACTATTGAGTATTTTCCTCCATCTAAAAGTATTGTATTCATTTTAGTTTCATAAATAGTTTTATCCATAATAACAATCCCTCCCCCCTTGTCTGGTTTCATTACTCTTACTGCAGGATTTTCCATTATTTCTTTCAATACTTCAAACTCACCATTCTTAAAGTTAGTTCTATATTTATTCTTGTATTTGTCTTTCCTTTCAAGTTTCCTAATTTCTTTTTCAAACACATTTTCAAAATTCTTTAGTTGTGGTATTGTTCAAAAAATATTTGCATGCTGAAACAATCGGGCGGTCAGGAGGGTTATGTATATTTTTATGAATCTTAGGCAGACAGCAGAATTTAGCAATTTCACACACCAATACATCAAATTGCTTCTTCACATCATCACTTGAAAAGTAACCTAATCTTACACCTTTATTCAACAGAGCTAGATACTTTCCAGTAGCTCCCTCATACTCTTTCATACAGCTCTTTTTATAAGTTATATTATCATCAAGATGTTCATAACACATCCTAGCATACTGGGTATAATGCATTATTATAACCTCGTTCCCTTTATCTGCTGGTTTAAATATAAGATGTTGATTGTTACCAAGTCCCTATAATGCTTGCCACTCTAATTTTGTTAAATTATAATGAATAAGGTTTTTATTATTCATAAAATCCTTATATAATGTTTCAAAGGCAAAATCAGCCATAGATATAAATTGTTCTATACCAACATGACTAAATGGTGGAATAAACTGACTCTTTTGCATAATTTTTGAAGTATCTACCTTTGAATACGTATTATATACTATTTCATCCTCAAAGTCCGACATACAAGAATGAAAACTATCATCTGACACACTTTGTACAGAATTACTTTCCACTCTTGATTATTTATACCATTTTATCGGCCAGAAGTGGTGGGTTTGTTCATTTGTTGTACCAGTATATATGATGTCCAGTGATCCTTCAGTTAATCAGCCTAAGATTTTTAGGCAGGAACTATTGGAATCCGGTCAGAGAACTATGGACCAGTTCACCACACCTGTAGGTGACAGAAATGCTGAACATTCAGTCCGGGGGGATGAGAATGTCATACCCTGGAAAAAGTTCTTGTTAGAAGAACATCATAAGAGAACTAATAATCCATTTTCTATGGTGGGAGAGCGGGCTGGCAGCTCATTGTCCGCTGAACCCAAAGAGGATTTTGAGGAATTCAACCGACTTATGTCTAAGGAGTTATCTGTACAGCTTAACTGTTTAAGCCTACAGCGATATTTAGAACTGGACATTACGTCTAGGGGTCTGAGGGCTTTTAAGAATCCCACTACGCCCTTTGATGCCCAAGACGAGAATGATCAAAGATTTCAAATTAGGTGGGTAGCAGCAGTGCACCATTGCTCTACTGAGTGGATAAACATACTAGTAGAAAGAGATAGACTTAAACAAGCCAAGTTGCAAGAAGATATTAATGTGGCTTGTGAGTCACTTTCTCATCTATTGGGTAATGAACAATTAGAGAATTGTCTTTGTGATATAAAAAATAAATGAGCAGATTTTGAACAAGATCTGCTGAACATTAAGAAAAATAATCTACACTGTGATATCAGTGATTACAACAACGGTGTGGCGTTTACATGGCGAACCAATAAGAAGAGACGTCCTACGAGGGCCTGTTCAGGGGAACGGCAGGAGAAGCTACAGCATAACGGCAGCTCAGGAGTAGGCTCCGAAGTGTCCATGAAGTGGGAAAGTGAGTCCGGTGATTATCCGGATTTACCAGCAGCACAAGACCCCCGGTATATGAACCGGACATTTTGGAGGGGCCAAAGAACTGATTATGGCAGCCACAGGAACAACAAAAGAATGAGAATGGCTCCCGAATCAGCGGATAAACATCCATATGAGGGACAGTCTTCCACATATCACAGCTACAAGCGAGTCCGGTGGAATTAATCATGGGAATAAATATTTAGCAGTATATAACTTTTTGAACAATTTAAATGTTACCAAAGCAATTATGTTATTAATTTATCTGGTTATGTGCTTAATACTTAACCGGTGTTTGAAGTTTATGCCCACTGTTATACCGAGATTGCATATGCTTAAAAAAGACATGTTCTGCTTAACTATGAAATTACACCTTAATTATTTTCAACATGATAACAATGGTATAAATAATCAAGAAGTGGAAAGCAATTTTGTACAAAGTGTGTCGAATGATAGTTTTCATTCCTTTATGTCGGACTTTGAGAATGAAATAGTATATAATGCATATTCAAAGGTAGATACTTCAAAGATTATGCAAAAGAGTTAGTTTATTCCGCCATTTAGTCATGTTGGTATAGAACAATTTTCATCTATGACTGATTTTGCCTTTGAAACATTATATAAGGATTTTATGAATAATAAAAACCTTATTCATTATAATTTAACAAAATTAGAGTGGCAGGCATTACAGGGACTTAGTAAGAATCAACGTTTTATATTTAAACCAGCACATAAGGGGAACAAGCTTATAATAATGCACTATACCCAGTATGCTAGGATGTGTTATGAGCATCTTGATGATAATACAACTTATAAAAAGAGCTGTATGAAAGAGTATGAGAGAGCTACTGGAAAGTATCTAGCTCTGTTGAATAAAGGCGTAAGATTAGGTTACTTTTCAAGTGATGATGTGAAGAATAAATTTTATGTACTGGGGTGTGAAATTGCTAAATTCTACTGTCTGCCTAAGATTCATAAAAATATACATAACCCTCCTGGCTGCCCAATTGTTTCAGCGTGCTAATATTTTTTGAACAATATGGGTATTTTTTTACATATTTTTTGTTACCATTTGTTAATACACAATCCTCATTTATTAAAGATAGTTATGATTTTTTAGAAAAAATAAATTCCATCTCTTGGTCCCAAGAGATGTACTGATTAACTATTGATGTCAAAAGCTTATATATCAGTATTGAATACAAACATGGGATTGAAGCTTTAAGAAGAACATTAGGAGATAGTCCCTTAACATATTATATTATTGAGCAAGTTGAACTTTGACTAATAATTTTTTTGAGTTTGATGGTCATATATTTCATCAATTACGAGTCAGGGCAATGGGGCCCCTATGTATGCCAATATCATGATGGGTCTGTTTGAAATGGACCATTTATATGGCTGAAATTTTTTAAGGAACATGTAACTCAGTATTACAGGTATATAGATGATTTAATTTTTATTTGTAAAGGGGGCCAATAAAAATTTACTGGCTTTGTGGATGAACTCCAGAATAATTCATTCTCCCTAAAATTTGATGGTGTACAAGTAGGGAGATCAGTAACATTTTTGGATATTTGTCTAACTGGGGAAATAAATGGAAAAGTGAAAAGTAAAATGCATTAAAAATTTGAAGATGGCATGCATTTTTTGGATGCAGATAGTTGTCATTCACCCCATCTTTTGAAATCTCTCCCCTATGGGGAATTTCTTTGTGTAAAGTGGCTGTGTAATAATGGCCCAGATCTTATACAAGAGCTTAACATAACAGCTAAACTATTTGCTAAGAGGGGCTATTGTAAACAGAATGTACATGCTCTATTGAATAAGGTTAAAGAGAATCCTAGGAAGAAGATGGGTAGGCCACAAATTAGGCGACCTACCAATATGATTGATAAAACAGTATCTAATCTAAGAAAAATGTATGCAGTTGCTACCTATGATGTTCTATCAAATGAGGTAAAAGAAATACTTAAACATCCTTGAAACTTTATTTTAAGATTTAAAGAACTCTCTGGTAGAATATGTAAAGTTCCCATATTTTCATACTGCAAGGGGAAGAGTATTAAAGATAGTCTAGTACATGCTAATTTTTTCTTTTCCTAGTTGTAGAATTAGTCAAACATTGAATGTAGTGGGTACATTCCCTTGTGCGAGATGTACTATATGTAAATATGTATGCAGAACATTTAAATATATTAATGGAATTCCCTTTAAGGCAAATTGCAAATTCTCATGTAATACAGAAGAGGCTGTCTATGCATTAAGGTGCCCTTGTGGCATGTTTTATGTGGGTGAAAGCAAGAGGGCTTTCAAACTTAGAGTCCAAGAACATGTCAGGGACATTAAACATGCTAAACTTGAGAGCCCTCTTGCAATGCATTTCAAGGAATAACATAATAAATAAAAATCCAGATGGTTTACAATGTACTATATTGGAACATGTTTGTGAGAAAGGATATAATTTTGATGTTAAGAAAAAACTTTTGTATAAGGAAACTGTTTTTATATTGAAGTATGCGACTTTAAGTCCAAGATGCATTAATGTAGAATGTAACTGGAAAGTTTTTTTAGCCTAACCGAGGGTTAATTATGTAATTCGTTTTAATTGGTTGTGTTATATATGTTAAGAGTGTTTTGAACTGTTTTATTCTCATTTGAAGGCTCCATGCTGAGGCGCTAAAGGTTTTATTAAATAATTTCTACTTGGATCCTGGTTATTTGTCGTTTTTCCAGCTTGGCCAGAAGTGGTGGGTTTGTTCATTTGTTGTACCTATATATTAGACATATGAGATGTCTCCATTGAAAGCTGCCTTAAACAACATACTGAAGGAGTGACAGAGATATGTTCACATGAATTTCTGGCAATTCTTGCATTTAGCTGAGCACAGCAGATTTGGTATTTCATAGATGATGCTAAATGATAATCATACAAATATATGTATATATCGCTACTTCTCCCCTCTCCACTCTTCTGGTTTATAGTCTCATTTTGATTCTTCCTAAAGCACAACTTTTTTACTTTGAACCTTGTAAACTAAAACATTACTCTTTCGAATTTGCTGTTACTTTCCATCAGCTATAGGTATCTATGATCCGGACAGGCATCATGCTACCCCTCCATTCTTCATCTGAGAAATTAGACATTTAAGTTAGCTGAATCTGATTTCAGATAAGACAAATAACAGAAAGTACAGTTTTGTACCTACCATAAATGTAGATGTTCGAGGATCCACATTGCTGCAGTCCTAACTATTGGGGTAGTCCCCAAACAGAGCTTGATCCTGTGATCATTTGGTGTTGTGGAATGGTAATTATACCCATTTCTCTTTGGAGCTGATGGAAATGCCAAGTCCATATTATACCCTGGTACTGTGCACCAGTAGTGTTACACCTGTTACCTACTGACCTGTGCCAAAGTCCTTTGCCAACGTCTTCCAGGAAAGTAGGCAGTTTAGTGCTTAAGTCTACTGTCTCCAACTGATGATCCAAGCATCAAAATCTGTTTACAGTCCTAGGTAGTATAACGTGTCGACTGGCAATATATGTTAACAGTGCATACTAAATTTGGAAAGTATGCCTTTAAGTGAACTTCGGTATGAAGCATGACAATATTCTTACATCAGTTAGCTAGATAACAAAGTCTAAATTGCTAACTGAAGTTGCATGTATGGGGGTTGCCTGAAACCAGGAAACTAGTGAGCTAGTTCCTCTCCTGGAGAATCAATAAAGGAAGACTTTGGAAGCATGGAGTGGGAAAGCCCACTTGGGGCTAACCTGTGGAGGCTATCTTGTGGATGTACATGTCTAGAGAGTTAGAAGCTGGGCTTAGGAAAAGCCTGCAGCCTAAGAATTTCTAGTTTTTCAAAAAGCAGCCAGTATCATGGAGAAGCTGTGTGGACTGCTGAAGTAACTGAATATTGCGCTTATTTTCTTCGAAAAAGGAAGCCATTAGGGCAGTTACTTTGTTTAGTCTCAAACTGGAAGCCAAGGGGAATCTATTTTGTTATGACAGATGACATGGAATTCCTGTATATATATATATATATATATATATATATATATATATATATATATATATATATATATATGCTTTATATGTACCCTGTCACCAGACTCTCTGTGGTTTTACAGTAACTCGTACTGCAAACAGAAATCTTACTACTGCAACAAGCCACATACATTCCAAAACTTGAAGATGCTATTAACAGCAAGCAACTCACTCACAAAACCAAAATATGAGCATGTAATACTAACTTACCTAGTAAATCATTCTGTGGCAGCCATTCTACAAGCTTTGTGTTATTTCCCAAGTTAACAGGTGTGATTCCGGAAAACCTTAAAAAAATAAATAAATAAAACAAGCACTTTGTATTAAAATAGTGAGAGCATTGCAAAAGAAATTTGACATATTTGGGGGCTGAAGATAAAAAGCACTACTGCAGTCTTCTTGTATAACTCTGCACAAGATTTTCAGCAATGAAAACTTGCAACACCCTATATTAAAATCAAGGAGATCTAACTATATAATTCTGATATCATAAAATGCTGCTCTCATTCTGCATACAGTTTTATCAAATGATACTCAACACATTACATTGTCTGTTTACTCATTTATTTGATGAATGCATCCCTGGGATGGTATCCAGACCCTAACTATTTAAAAGCAACCAGATAGGAGGAGCATATTTCCTACAAAAAGTGTGAAGGTTACAGGACCTGGTGAGGAGTATGGGCTTTAAATTCATTAGACATATTTGGGCACTGGTTGAAGCTTCTCAAAAAACAGACACCACTGAAAAGACCAAGTACAAAACAAATATTGATTAAAAACACAATGGCATGGCAAATACATGGAATCGCTATATTAAAACTATTAGTGCTACAGAACATAAACTAACAAAAAAAAACATATTACATTAAAAACATTAGAAAAAATGAAGTGTAATGAAGTTTAGTAGTCTGATGAAAATGTCTGATGAATTCACTACAGGCTCCAAATTCCAGGAATAAGCTGTACTCCCAAACCAAGTACCTACAAACAATTAAACAACTACTCTGCTTGATATACAGAGGCAGCCTGTTCCAGGACATAGCAATGTCAGGAGATACAGACTTAGCTCTCAAAGATGTTTACACTTAGGAACTTGGAAAAGTATAATTACATCCTCTAAGTGACACATTGGTTTGCAGCATACCAATATTCCGTAAGAGCAAGAAGTCTTCTTCACAGAGAGCATGGTATGCTACACATAATCTACCTTGCATACAGTGATAACTTATTGAATACAGACTGAGTTTTTCTAGGCATGCACTGTAAAACATTGTTTTATAACTAGTTATTCTTTTTGTAAACTTCCTTTAGACACGCTGTAACAATGACAGATTCGGAACAGGACAAAACGAGGATTTCTATTCAATAATAGGTCAAACATAGGGGGATGAATAACTTTACCAGAAAGGCAAACAATTTAGTACTGAAAATTTTTAATAATAATCCCGTAATACTTATATCCTTTGCATTAACAATACAATCAAGATTCTTATATTGCAAATTTGAGCTGATGCATGCTCCTAAGTCCTTGCATTCAGGGATTTCATGAACAGTAATAACACCCAAGGTAAGATCTTGATCTGGTCTGAAAGTGCCAGAATACATCACACTGCGTTTTACAGAATTATTATGTAATCAATCTTTGTTTAGCCATTCAAATACATCAGAAACATAACGGCTGAATGCCAAAAAAAAAATCAGATGAAGAAGACAAAAGCCCACCAATTTTGAGATCATCTGCATATGTGGACACCCAGTAAGTAACACTAATAGGTAAAGTACAGTTTTGTACCTACCATACATGTAGATGTCCGAACTGGATAGCATCTGCAGTCATAACAAGTGGGTTGTCCTGTCGTCAGGCAGCCCTGCAGTCGGCCGGATTCCAAAGTCCGGGTCCGGCTGATGTCGACCCGACGTCATCTCTGTTGGTCTTCGGTATAAAAGCATCAGCCATTTTCCTCAGTGTTTCTTGCCCCAGATGCCAGTAGCCCTCTTCCAGGCTAAAATTTGGATAGATGCCAATGTTTCCAAATAGATAGAGGTAAACACAACAATAAGCATATATGTACATATATACAAACAAATACACCATAAAGACTCCCCAACAGCTAGCTATTAGGAGGGTAAACACCCTAGGAGTACCACAGAGGGAAGGAGGGAGGAGATGCTATCCAGTTCGGACATCTACATTTATGGTAGGTACAAAACTGTACTATGTCCTTCATGGATGCATCTGCAGTCATAGGTAGAATACCATAGCCAACTAGGGAGGAGGATAAAAGTAGATTATGGTGTTTAGGATCCCTTGCAGTACAGCAGTGGCAAACCCTAAATTATAATGCTTGGCAAATGTATGCACGGAGGTCCAAGTAGCAATAATGTCTTTGGTTGCCACCTCAGAAGGCTGTGGTAGTGGCTGTTGCTCTTGTAGAATGAGGTCTTATGTTCTGTGGAATTGGTTTTCCATGGAAGGAGTAACAGTATCGTATGCAATTTCCTATCCATTTGGAGATTGTCTGTTTGAAATAGCTTTTCCTTCCCTTCCTGTTGCATAGGCTACAAAAGTTGGTCAGTCTTTCTGCTATTTTTTGTTCTGTCCAAGTAGTAGCGTAGCTGTCTATGTACATCCAAGGTATGCAGTATTCTTTGTTTTGTGGGTTGGGAAAGAAGGTAGGTAGGTGGATTGCCTGGTTCAAAGATACTCTGGATACCACCTTGGGCATAAATGTAGGATTAGTCCTCATGGACACTCTATCTTGGTGGAAGATTAGAAGGGTTGCACTGCCATTAAGGCCTGTAGTTCTGAAACCCTCCTTGCTGAAGTAATTGCCAGTAGGAAAGCAGTTTTCCATGACAGGTGTTGTAGGTCTGCTGTTGCTGCTGGTTCAAAGGGTGATAGTGTCAACTTTGCTAGCACAAAGTTTAAATCCCAAGCTGGTAATGGTGGTTTCCTTGGAGGTTTTACATTCTTGATTCCTCTGAGGAACTGCCTGAGCAAAGGGTGCGAAAAAACAGGTGGATCAAAGCTGTATTCTGCTGAAATAGCTGATGCATGTATCTTGATGGAGGAGTAGGACAGGCCTGAATGAAGAAGTTCGGCCAGATACTCCAGAATGTTAGGCATATCTATGTTTGACACATCTTTTTCCTCTTTCTTCCATTTTCCAGCATTGTTCCTTCTTGTTGAAGGTCTGCGTGCTTCAAGAATAATGTCTTTAACTCTTTGAGAAAGTTCTGGATTAGCTGCTGCTATGTGATGTTCCATGCAGTCAGTTGTATCGTTTTTAGGTTTGGATGTATGATGCTGTAGTTGTTTGTTGAGTTCAAAGGCATCAGGGTAGGGTATTACATATTGTTCGAGACATGCTCTTCAGTAGTGGGTACCAGTGTTGTCTTGTCTTGGTTTGGGGCTAGCAGGATTATTTTTTGAGCTGGTGATTGAGAGTGATGTTTAATAGGTTTATCTGTGCATTCCTTTTTCTTTGGTCTTGAAGTGAAGATGTCGGGTGCAGTTTCCATTTTCGGGCATCGGCGGTGTTCTCTGTAATATGTGTAGAGTATTGTCTTTCCCGGTACAAATATTGCCTAACCAGAGCTTTGTAGCTGAGCGCCAGATAGCCCAGCATCATTCATCAAGCTGGGGGGGGGTGGATATGAGTAGGTCGTTTGTCCCTGTTGTGGATGTGTACCATGTGTGTCCTTATCATCAACTGGCCCCTTGAGGAGAATGGTTTGTTTTTGGTTTGAACTTTGGTTGCCAGCATTTCTTTTAGTTCTTTTTTTTGCAGGATTGGTGATCCTGTGTGTCCAGTCCTGCATTTGTCCCCAGTCCACAATGTGGGCATGTGAGGTCCCCTGAAGCTGCCTGCCTGGATGGATGGTCTGTGGTCTGGCTTTGTTGACATCTGTGAAAGGGTTTGACTGGTATGCCTGAGCCCACCATAGAAACTCCTGAATTAAGCATGGAATTAGTGGTTTTTCTGTTTCTAGTGTGTTGGGACTTCTGTGTCTACCCATTTATTAGTTTGGAACTGTTCTTTCCTTTCTGTAGTCTGGCAAATGTAACCATGATTATGCATGATGCCAGTAAAATCTGTCTGGTTTGGCAGGGACCAAGACCAACAGAGATGACGCCGGGTGGAGTGCGACATCAGTCAAGCCGACCCGGTTCTTTTGGAATCGGGCGCAGGCTGCCTGACGACAGGACAACCCACTTGTTATGACTGCAGATGCATCCATGAAGGACATCAAAGAGATTGCACAGTTAAATAGCACAGGGCCCAAGAAGTGGACCCCACAAGAAACTGCTGACCAGTTGGAATAGTGCCCATTCAACTTAACACATTGACATCTATTAGTTAACAAACATTTCACCCAATCAATAATGAAAGGACTAATTTTCAGTCTTATTAAAGATTGTACTAAAGCCTTTGAAAGTTCCAGATATAACACTTCTGAGCTAATGCCATTATCAAGTGCAACACTGACTGCTTCATAAAATCGTACTGGGTTAGTTAGTGATGAATGTTTTTTAATAAAACAATATCAGTTCAGATCTGCAAGGGCTGAGTCATCCCCGCTGTTACTAAATAGGGAAGACTATGCACCTTTCAAGGCACTTGCCTAGTAGAGAGGTCAAGCTAATTGGGTGTGTGTGTGTGTGTGTGTCTTCTTTTTTTCGTTAGCCACAGCGCGGAACTCCGGGTCCGCTAATAGAGTTTTACATGCTGGCTTGCCGGGCCTAACGCAAACCTTCAAACGGGAACGCGCCCATTCACGATGTCGCCACAGCACAGCACGCTTTTCTGAGAGAAATCGGCAACGCGTGTGAGTGAGGCTAGGGCGCTACCGCCACCACACCACCACCGCAGTACCCGTCAAGCTAATTGGGTAATAGTTGGAAATAAAGTACAGTTGTGTAAAATCTTACTATAATTGTAGATGTCCTTCTCTTCACTGTTGCAGTATTCCTTACAATAGGGGTCCCCTGCCAAGGACTGCCCAACGTCCAGTCTTTATACCAAAGCCTTTAGGTTGTTAAGGGTACGTCATACATCAAAAGTGTGCCCCCAGCGTACAGTACAGGGCATAAAAATGATGTCTGGAAGTATCATCCTCTGAACTGAGAGCCCCAGTAAGAGCTCCTGTCCAAGGATTAGAGAGGTACCAAGCACATCCAGAAGGGAACAGAACTAGGGGGAGAAGGGAGGGAGTGAATACTGCAACTGTGAAAAGAATGAAGTCTGCCATTATGGTAAGATTTTACACACCTGTATTATGCCCCTCCATTTCATTGTTGCAGTATTCCTTACAATAGGGAGGGTGACAAATCACATGAAGAAGAAAGGGAGGAGGAAGGACCAGCAAAGCCCTCTAGGAACCCATGAAGGATGGCCCTAGCAAAACCAGCTCTAGCTCTGATCACATCCAACTTACAGTGCTTGATAAAAGTATGCACACAAGTCCAGGTAGCTGCCTCAAGAATAGAGTTAGTATCTAAACCCTTGAAAAAAAGCAGCAGAAGAAGCCACAGCCCTAGCAGAATGAGCCTTAACAGAAGAAGGGAGACTCTTGCCGTGAAAAGAATAACAAAACGAAATGGCTTTAGATATCCAAGAGAAAACAGTTTGCTTGGAAACAACCAATCTCAAAGATCTAGGATGAAAGGAAACAAAATGATGATCAGATTTGCAAAAAGCTTTGGTCTTATCCAAATAAAATCTAAGTTGTCTATGCACATTCAAGCTGTGCAAAACCCTCTCACTAGCAGATGGTGGAGAAGGGAAAAAAGTGGGCAAATGAACAGACTGATTAAGAGACAACTCATTTGCCACTTTGGGCACAAAAGAAGGATTAGCACGAAGGGGACACCCGTCCTTATGGAAAACTAAAAAAGGAGGAAAGTACAGTTGTGCACCTACCATAAATGTAGATGTTCGAGTGTATTCACTGTTGTAGTCATTACACTTGGGTTATCCTGCTGGCAGGCTACCCGCAGTCGGCCTGAATTCCAAAGTCTTGGTCCGGCGTCGGTTGATGTCGCCTCTTCCCTGACGTCAGTGCGCCAGAGATATAAAAGATGCAGCCAATGCCATTTTCTTCAGTTTTTCTTGCCCCAGATGTCAGGTGCCCCTAAAAGGGTAGGCTAAAAACATTGCTAATAAAAGCATGCACTAAAATAACAATACCTTCATCTACAAGCAAATACACCACATAGGTTGTATAGGATAGAGAAGTACAGATAAGTCCCAGCAAAGAAAGGGGGATGGTGGGTGGGTAACCTGGACTGCAACAGTGAATACACTCGAACATCTACATTTATGGTAGGTACACAACTGTACTATGTTCGTCGTGTTTCACTGTTGCAGTCATTACACTTGGGTTGGGTTGAATCCCAAAGTTGAGGTTGGGAGGCTGGGTCTAAATAGAATTAGGAGTAACTATAAGGCCCTGCAAGACTGCAGTGGCAAAGCCTGCTCTGGATTTAGAGTAAAGAGGCAAGTGGTAGTGCTTAGTAAAAGTGTGCACTGAAGTCCAAGTTGCAGCCTCCAAAATATTCTTGGTTGGTACTCCTCTGAGGAAGGCTGCTGAGGTGGCTGCTGCCCTGGTAGAATGTGGTCTACTGCCCTTAGGCACTGATTTACCATGTTGTGAATAGCAGAAACAAATGCAGTGTCCTATCCATTTTGAAATAGTCTGCTTTGAGATAGCCTTTCCTTGTGATCCTGCAGTATATGCCACTAAAAGTTGCTCAGTCTTTCTGAAAGCTTTAGTTTTGTCCATGTAGAAGCGTAGCTGTCTGTGTATGTCCAAATAATGCCGAAGTCTCTCCCCTTTATTCTGCGGGTTTGGATAAAAAGTAGGCAAATGAATGGTTTGGTTAAGAGCCACACTGGACACTACCTTAGACATAAATGTTGGGTTTGTCCTTAGAGAAACCCTGTTCAGATGGAAGATAATAAAAGGTTCCAAAGCCATTAATGCCTGTAACTCTGAGACTCTTTTTGCTGAAGTTATTGCTAGGAGCAGAGCTGTTTTCCATGACAAGAATTTTATGTCAGCTGTATTGGCTGGCTCAAAAGGAGGCATTGTGAATTTTTCCAAGACAGAATTGAGGTCTCATGCAGGTATTGGTGCTCTCCTTGGAGGTCTTATGTTTTTGGCCCCCCTCAGGAACTGCCTAAGCAATGGATATGAAAAAATAGGTGGGTCTGTATTGTAATGAGCTGAAATGGCAGAGGCATGGATCTTAATTGATGAGAAGGATAGGCCTTTGTCCAGCATCTCAGTTAGATATTGTAAAATCTGAGGAATATTTGGAACAAGCATGTCAATTCCTTGTGCCTGGTTCCAAGCACAGAATCTCTTCCATTTTTCTGTATAAGATTTTCTGGTGCTGGGCCTCCTGGCCTCCAAAATGACATCCATAACCGCTTTAGAGAGAGGTGTATTCTGAAAGGTTACAGTATCCTCCATGCAGCTAGGTTTAGAGTTCCGAGTTGGCTGTGCAGGATCTGATTGTTTTGTTGGGTCAGTAAATGAGGAATTTGAGGCAATGTCCAGGCTGGGCCTTGGGACAAGCTCTTTAGGATTGGGTACCAGTGTTGGCGTGGCCAATCCGGGGCAATCAGAATCATTTGTGGCGTCTCTTGTCTGACCTTTAGGAGTACCATGGGGAGGAGAGGCAGTGGAAGAAAGGCATATACTGTAAGGTTGTTCCAGCTGAATGACAGGGCATCCACTTTCCATGCTTGTTTGTGATAAGTACTTGTGCAGAATCTCTGAAGTTGGCAGTTGTGAGGGGAGGCAAAAAGATCTATGTCTGGGCGTCCCCATTTCCTTGTTATCATGCTGAAGATTTGTAGATCTAATTTCCACTCGCGAGGGTCCATGAGGTTTCTGCTTAGTTCATCTGCCAGAGCATTTGTTTTTCCTGGCAGGAATTGTGCTTGCAGGTGTACTTGGTAAGTCAATGCTGTGTTCCACAAAATCATGGCTTATCTGCAGAGGGGGTAGGAATGTGTGCCCCCTTGCTTGTTTATGTACCACATGACTGTGGTGTTGTCCGTCTTTATCAGCAGCTTTCCTGGATGAAGTAGGTCCTTGAAGGCTGTCAGGGCATTTTGTACAGCTAGTATCTCTTTTTGATTGATGTGTAGATGCCTTTGGCTTGGGGGTCATGTGCCCTGAATACATTTTCCTGCCATGTGGGCCCCCCAGGCATAATCTGATGCATCTGTTGTTAGTGTTTGCCTGGCTGTGGGTAAAGTGAATGGCTGTCCCTTGTTGTGGTGACAGGCCTGTGCCCACCATCGAAACTCCTGTTGCAGGCAAGGAATGAGGGAAATTAATTATTCCAGGCTGTGGCAATGTTGAGTCCAAACACTTTTTAGGTACCATTGTAGTTTCCTCATATGCAGTCTTGCATATGGAATTAGCAGAATGCAGGACGCCATGTAGCCCAGAGCCTGCAGAATTTTTCTTGCAGATAACTGGGTCTTTGTTGCCATGCTTTTGAAGTAAGAAGTCAGATGCCTTTGTTTGCCTGGCGTGAGATAAGCCATCTGGGCAGTTGTATTTAAGCTTGCACTCAGGAATATTATCTCTTGAGAGGGTACTAGTTTTGATTTCTTTTTGTTTACTGTGTACCCTAGGCAAATTAGTAATCTTTTTACAAACGCCAGATGCTTTAGTAGAATGTCTTTGGCCTCTGCTTGAATAAGGCAGTCGTCCAAGTAGGGATATATTTGAATTCCTTTTTGTCTGCAAAATGCAATTACTGGTGCCAGGCATTTTGTGAAGACCCTGGGCGCAGTAGATAAGCCAAAGGGCAGTGCAGAGAATTGGTAGTGCTTTGAGCCAGCTATGAATCTGAGGTATCTTCTGCAAGATTGTCTGATTGGGACATGCAGGTATGCCTCTCTGAGGTCCAAAGTTACAAGTCAAGCCTTTTTGCCCAGCATGGGCAGAAGCTGCTGCAGAGTTAACATTTTGAATTTCGGAACGTCCAGAAAAGTATTTAGAATAAACAGGTCCAGAATCGGTCTCCATGCTTTGTCCTTTCTTGGTACTAAGAAAAGTCTTGAGTAAAATCCTTGTCCCTGCTCTTGTTGTGGCACTGGCTGAATAGCCCTCATGTCCATGAAACTTGGTTTTGTGCCTCTGCCCATTGATTGTGTGGCAAGTCTGGCATACCTTTTGCCTTCGGAAGGGTGTGAAAGTGGAACCTGTAGCCCTGAGAGACTATATTTAAGACCCATTTGTCCTGGGTAATCATGTGCCAAATTTGTGAAAAAAAGTGCTAGCTTTCCCCTAAAGGTGCTGCCAAAAGAAAAAAATGCTTGGCATTGGCAGAGGGAAGTCATTGGGACTGTTTCCTATATGGCTGTGATTTGTCTTCTCCGCTTTTGGAGGTAGAAGTACCCCAATGTTTGGGCCTGTATGAGCCCTGGGGTTGTTGTCTGCCTCTAGGGCATCTGTATCTGCCTCTTTGTGACCTGTCCGACACGGGAAAGGACCAATTCTTAGAAGGCCAG
Source organism: Protopterus annectens (assembly GCF_019279795.1). Classification (NCBI taxonomy): domain Eukaryota; kingdom Metazoa; phylum Chordata; order Ceratodontiformes; family Protopteridae; genus Protopterus; species Protopterus annectens. The sequence goes on from NC_056728.1 coordinate 1,460,812,158, forward strand.
TTCCTGCTAAATCTGGGTGGCTGCACCTGTAAGAAATCCTTCACTGTCTGCATAGATTTAGCTTTATCCTCCATTTTCTTTAACACCTCTTCTGCCTTAACACCAAACAAAGTATTGTGCTGTAATGGAGCATCCAATAATTTTGCTTTAACATGATCAGGCAGAGTCTGTTCTTTTAACCAAGCATGCCTTCTAATGACCGAGCCTGTTACAGCGGCCCTGCAAGAAGCCTCCAGTGAATCATAACCACATTGCAAAGTATGTTTCCCCACTTGTTCAGCTGCATGCAATAAATCTTGCAATTCCTTCTTCTCAGCACATTCAGAATTTGTCAACATTTTCTGTTTTAACAGAGACATTAAATATTGCTGACATTTAAGCATATGAAACTGACAATTTAAAGCCCTTACAACCAAGGTAGCAGAAGTGTAAACTTTTTTCCCCCATCTGTCCAGTGCCCTAGAATCTCTATCTGAGGAGACAGGGTTTTTTGCAGTAGCAGCTTTGACTCCTTTGGGACCCTGTGAAATAGTTTCTGGGTCAGCAGCAGGGTTTTTATACAGAAATTTATGAGAATCTGGAACCCTGTAATATCTGTCTGGCTTAACAGGTGCAGGAGGTAAAGAGTCAGGAGACAAGCCAGACTCTGAAAAGACATCATCTACAAAGTCTAGAACAGGAGAAATAGCAAGAGGTCTGTGCTGAGGAAGTAAAAGAAAGTCTCTGAGCCTTTTCTTAGAATCTGAATAATCTTGGCTCTCCCAGTGGAAATGCTCCCTCATGGTATGCAAGGTTACCCCAAATGAATAATCCTCAGGAGGAGAAGCTGAAGGAATAGATTCTTCAGTATCAGAATCCTCATAGGGAGGAATAGAGTATCCCTGTTCTGAAGAAGAGTCAGAGGAAATGGAAACCTGATCAGAGGAATCATATTCAGTGTCTTGCCTAGGGCTCTTATCAGGAGGGGGATGGGAGCCCCTGATCAAAGTAATTAGGTCTTCGGCCATTTTGAGCATCTGTTTCTTAGGCATGGAAGTCTGTCCTGGAGAATACTGTACTTGTTTTCTTGTCTTTAAACCTGTCTTAGTCTTTGTCTTTGATGCTGAAGTGGGCTTGATATAAAGCTGTGTAGGTCTGAAAACACCCTCAGAAGCCGATGCCTGCTCAGCGGCTCTGGACCCATCTGAGGGATTAGTTTCCGAAGGCCCAATACCTTGAGTATCCAGAGGCCTAGCTGTCTCCACGTGGAAGTCGGAAGCGGCCTGTGGCTCTGAGGTAGCGGGTGTCAGTGGCTGTGAAAGTGCCTCACTGAGAACCGGCGACTGGCCTAGAAGAGGCTTCATTGTCGGTTTTGGACCTCGGATGCCTGTCCTTTTCTTTTTCCTTGCGCTTTTTATGAACTCCGGTTGTCGGCTGTTCTGACGGCATTATGTAGTTAAACCTTCGGCTGAAGTAATGAAAAACAAAATCGTACCGACGCTTAATAGTGTGTTGGTTAAATCTAGCACAAAACTGACAACTAGCAATGTCGTGGTCAGGGACTAGGCAAGAAATACAGTAAGAGTGAAAATCCTTATGAGGTATTTGCTTTCCACAAGAAATACAATTGTTAACTTTTTCTGACATCGGTCTGAAGCAAGAAAAAAAGTTTCCCCAATGGGGTACTTAGCTTTATTGAAGACTTTGGATCTGAAATTCAATTTCGAAAATCTCAGGAGTCGGCCTACCGGCACTTGCGAACTGCTTTTGCTTCGGGCATCGTGTGGCAAGAAAGACTGAAGAAAATGGCGTCGGCTGTATCTTTTATACCCCTGGCACACTGACGTCAGGGAAGAGGCGACAGCAACTGACGCCGGACCAAGACTTTGAAATTCAGGCTGACTGTGGGTAGCCTGCCAGCAGGATAACCCAAGTGTAATGACTGCAACAGTGAAACACGATGAACATCAGCCATAAGGGCTTGAAGCTCAGACACCCATCTGGCAGAAGGGCCAGCAAAGGAACAGTCTTCCAAGAACAATGCTGCAAAGAAACTGACACTGCAGGCTCAAACGAAGTCTGGGTCAATTTCTCCAAAATAACATTAAGGTCCCAGGAAGAAGGGACAGGCTTCCTGGACAGTCTAATATGAAGGACACATTTAAGAAACTGTTTAGCCTCAAATCTAGAGGCTAAAGGGGGGGGGGGGGCTAGAGGAAGACAAGCAGAAATAGCTGAAAGTAGATCTTAAAAGAATATGCCAACCCAGCACTGAGCAGTTCACACAGATAATAGAGAACCAAAGCAGCATCCACAGAAAGTGGTTATGAGAAAGGCACCAAATAGAAAACCCCTTTTATTTGAATACGTAGGATTTCCTAGTAGTGGGTTTCCTGGCCTCCTACAGGACCCTAAGCACATCCTCAGAAAAAAGGTGTCTATATAGAATCAAAATCCTATCACCCACAGTGTCTGTTGAAGAGTGGACATGTGGGGATGGATGAGAGATCCCTTGTCTTGTGTGAGTATGTCCACCCTGTGAGGTAACTTGTGATGACTGCCCTTGGATAAATGCTGAAGAAGAAGAAGAAGAAACCAGTGCTGTCTGGGGCAAAAGGGAGTCACCAGCATGATTGTGGGAGCATCCTGCTTTATCCTGAACAAAACTTTTGGAATGAGAGGAAGGGAAGGCATAAAGAAACACCTCTTCCAGGAAAAAGAAAGGCTGCCCACCTTCCAGACCAGAGGACATGGGGCTCTGGCACAAAAAAGAGGAAGCTGCCTGTTCAGATTGGATCAAATATATTTACTTGAGGAGTATGCCACTGGTAGACAATGTCCAGAAACACATCCCTGTGAAATACCCACTTATGGGATTGTGATATGGACCTGCTTAGAGAGTCTGCCATAATGTTCTGACCTAAGGGAATGTAAACTGCCTGAAGAGTCACTTGATACTGGATAGCTAGTTTCCACACTTGAAGTGCTAACCTGCACATGAGATTAGAGCTTGTCCCCCCTTGATTGTTGGCATACCACATCACATGGTATTGTATGCCAATACCTTGAGGGGCCCAGGAATGAAAAGAGAATGAAATGCTTGAAGAGTCAACAGAAGAGCTCTCATCTTGTTGGCAGTGACATGGTCTTTCTTTTGTTGAAGTGACCAAAGGCCCTGCATTTTTAGACAGCTGAAGGAAGCCCCCCATCTCACGTCTGAAGTGTCTGTGAACAGTACCTGAGAGGGGAGTGGAGGTTGAAAAGGGAGCCTTGGATTGAGTGACAACTGGCAAATCTACTACTAAAATTCCAGCTTGAGGCATTGAAGAAGAGGGACTACGAAATCTAGAGGATGAGAGTGCAGAAACCAAACTGACGTTAGAAACCACTGAAGCCTTCTCATGTCGAGTTTGGCTAGACAGAGCATAGGAATGGCAGAGGCCATGAAACCCAGAGCTCTCAGAAATTCCCTGGCTGTAACTGAGGCCAGAGGAAGAAGGGATTGAAATAAGGCAATGAGATTTAAGGCCTTGGGAGGAGGCAGGGATGCCAGCACTGGAACAATCTGGATCCTGCATCCCAGCAATACATGATCTTGTGAAGGAATTAGGAAGGATTTTTTTTTATAGTGAACCCCACCCTTTGCAGGAGAAAAAAGGCAAAGTGAAGATGCTGCAGTAGAATCTCTGGAGAAGAGGCCTGAAAAAGTAGGTCATCTAACCCCCTTAATGTGCAAAAAGCAGTCACAGGAGTGAGACATAGAGGCCTGAAAAAGTAGGTAACCTAAGTAGGAAAGACGTGCAACCCCCTTAACCTGCAAAAAGCAATCACAGGAGTGAGACATTTGGTGAATACCCTTGGGGCATTAGAGAGGCCAAAGGGCAAAGCGGAGAACTGAAATGCCAGGAAGCAACAGAGAAATGTAAAAACTTCCTGAAAAGGGGATGCATAGGGATATGAAGATAAGCATTCTTGAGGTCCAGAGAAATTAAAAAAGCCTGAAGCAGAAGCAGGGAAAACAGGGTTTGACATAACATCTGAAATGAGGGGACCTTCAGAAAAGTGCTTAGGTGAGAGAGATTCAAAATGGGTCTCCAAGTGCCCTCTTTCCTGGGGACCAAACACATTCTGGAATAAAGCCCCTTCCCCTTTTGAGAAACTGGAACTTCCTGAATAGTTCCCTGAGTCAAGAGACCATGAAGCATCTCAGGAAATTGGCTAACTGTTCCGAGGGGGGGGGGGGGGCTGAGGAATGCCCTTGAAAGCGGGAAGAGATTCCAGACCATGTAGTACCCTTGGCGTATGATGGAAATATCCCAGGAATTTTGAGTAATCTTTAACCAAAACCAAACAGGAAGAGACAGGGAAAGATGAAGTGAAAGAGGAATGTGGCTGAGAAGAACAGGATAGTCAGACAGCATCTGGTTTGTCAGGAAAATGAAACTTCTGAGCTACAACAGTCTGGGTAACCTTCGCAGGGGGGGAGCCCTTCTACCACCCTTTTTACCTTTGAGGGGACAGCAAGACTACCTACAAACAAAAGCCAGTTTATTAGGGTCATTCCTTTGGAATTTACGTACAGGAAAAACAAAGATATGTTTTAGATCTTGTAAAGCCTTACCCTTTTCCTGTAGGGACTTAAACAAATTTGCAGCAGCACCAAACAAATGCTTGTTATCTGGAGAAGCATCCATTAACTTAGCCTTAACATCATCAGGCAAAGGTTGAAGCTGAAGCTAGGAATATCTCCTCATCACAGACACAAAAGCAGCAGCCCTATAACAGGCATCTGCTGCATCACAACTGCATTTACTAGAGTGGTGGGCCACATGACAAGAAGTTATTAACAAGGAGAGAGCAGAAGTCTTCCACTCAGAGTCGGGAAGGTAAGAAATAACCTGATAGGTTTGGGACAGAACAGCCAAAATATATATTGTCATATAAGTCTGACAACTGACAGCCCTAAAAGCAAGGGTAGCAGAGGTATATACCTTCTTACTCAGTCTTTTTATAGTTCTACTGTCTTAATCACAAAGAAGCAACTTTGTAGAAGACAGTAACCTTGATGTCTTGTCAGACACCAGAAATGAGTTAGCTGATGGGCACTTATTAAGGAACTTGGAAATCATTAGGCACCTTATAAAACCTATCAGTTTTTTTTGGAAGCAGGGGGCTGAGAATCAGGAGCCTGAGATGCAGTAGAAAAGGCATCCAACAAGGCAGCCAGAACCAGAGGAACAACAGAAGGTCTTGGACAGTCCATTTGCAGAAGCTTGCAACACTTCTTCTGAACCTCGGACACCTGGGCACAATCCCATTTGAAAAATTCCATCATTCTGGAAATTGTGTCCCCAAAGGAAATCTCCTCAAAAGGAGAAGCAGGAGTAGTGGACTCCTTTTCCTCAGAACCACAGTTTAAGGGAGAAGGAATCTGGGAAGAAAAGGAAAGGGATTCCTCGGCCAAACCCATCTTCTTCTCAGAGGAATCTTGTTTCCTAGGCATCTTAAGAGAAGTAGAAGACCAAGGAGGGGCTGGAACAGAAACTCCTTGAGGAGGTTTTAAAGCCATAAGGGCATTAAGCAAACCTTGAGTGAAATGCTGCCATTCACTTTGAGGGTCTTAGGAGCAGGAGAAACATATTTAGTTTTTCGTTTCTTCTTTAAAGGGACATCAGCCTTGTAAAACTTAGAACGTTCAGACCCTGTACAACACTCTATAATGGTATTTGGTAGCTCCCCTTAACCAAAATCTAAGGAATACCCCTAGGCCCTGCGGTAATAATCAGCTGTGGTTACCCCTGAACATCTGAAGCAGACATCTGCAAGGCCTCCAGGGAAGTGCATGAAACTGGATCCATGCCAACCTCTGAAGTGGTCATGGCACAGAAATCTAACAAAGGAGCCGAGTGATCTTCCAGGCTTTCACTAACCTCGAGAGAGATGTCCAGTTGAGGTGGCACAGTTGTAGAATCAGACTTAGCTTTCTTAGCCTTCTTTTTCACCGATGGCTGACCCTGAGAGCAGGAAGCTCCTTCCATACCGACTTTTGCCAACAGCTTAAGATGCTGGGTTTTTAAATATATGGCCAAGAAGAAAGACAACTGTGCAGGGTCTCCGGAATGAAAACCTGGCAAATAGAACAAAAAGAACAGGATGATCCTGGGAAGCACCTAGACAAAATAAGCACTGCTCGTGATGATCTTTACGGGGAATCTGTCTCCTGCATTGGCATTTCTTTATGGATGACATGAACCACACAAGCAACAAAAACAAAGGAAAAAAAAAAAGATAAGAACAAAACCTCAATGGGGCACTTATCTGAAAACGGCTTGGTGAACCAGGAAATGAAGCCAGCATTCAGACCAACATCATGGCATTCGGACGGGAAGCAAAGAAGTTCTGAGGAAAGTACATTTGGACGCCTTTATGCCCTATACTGTACACAGGGAGCATATGTGTGATGTACGGCGTACCCTTAGCAATCTTAAGGCTTTGGTATACTGGCCGGACGTTAGGCTGCCCTTGGCAGGGGATCCCTATTGTAAGGAATACTGCAACAGTAAAATGGAAGAACATTGTCATGTGCGCCACTCATGTATACTGGCAGAGCATAAGCTGAGTTTTAGGTAACCACAACCACAACATTTTCTAGCATCATGTTTAAGAGCTTGGGTATTGGCTTTATTAAGTAGTCATTAAAACTGCTAATAAAACAGTCTGGTATTAAGTCAGGTCCAATCAAACTATTCTTTTTGGTCCTATATAAGGCAGGCCTAATGATATCTTCAGAGAGTTCCGGATATATTGCTGAAAACTTGTCAGTAACAAAAATATCCACCAAAGAAATGCTCACTGAAGTTACTGACATACAAAATAAACATTCAGTAATTTGGCAATGTACTTGTTATCACAGATGAGTATGCCCTTGTTCAATAAAGGATCTACTCTATTATGTACATTTTTGCCCCTATTAAAATAATTATAAAATCTATTTTGATCAACATGTTTTGTCAGTGAGTCCTCATATTCAATTTTAGAGGTCCTGATAGACCTTGGACATTGTTTACACATTTTGTTGAATGTTCCCTTGCACTACAAAATCCATACTCTTTATATAAAATGCAGGGTTGGGAGGGTGTCCTAATGGTTAAGGTGTTTGCCTTACAAACACAAGGTGCAGGGTTTGAGTCTCACAAGGGATAATTGGCTAGGCTTAAAATGGTTCTCAAGGGCAGTTAGCTTATTACTAATCTATGAACTTTCTTTTCCTATCATGATTTACTTAATTTCTTATTCCACCAAGGAGGCTTAACATGCTTTGGGATAGCAGGTTTATGTGTTTTACAGGAATTCAACAACAGAACTGGAAGCAAAATGTTTCAGCGTTCAAAAAGCGACAAACAGAAAGCGACAAACAGAATCGAATGTGATAAACGCTGATCCCCTGTGTCTTGACACGCCAATCACACTGAACGGTCACAACAAAAACGGAATAAAAACCAATAAATAAAACTGGGATTTTATTGACCAAAAGTTAAGCGCTTTCACTTGCTATACTGCAAGCTTCATCAGAACTCTCTAACTTGTCCCCTGGGTCCATGTCTGAGGAGGAACAGAAGACTTTTCTTCCAGACTGGCCACCCTTCAATCACTGGCTAATGTGTCCATGAAGTTTATATTCCAGACGCGGAGAGTATCTCAAGGGCGGCCGGTTCAGGCATTGACATAAGGCACCATGCCTAGATGATGTCGTGTGACTTTGCGGAGCCCTTCAAATAGTCCTTTATCAACTCCCCCTTTGATGGCTCCACCTTGTTTGGGCCTACGGTTCATGACACACTCTCTAACAGGTACTGAAATGTTCTTGGAGAAATAAACAAAGGAAATAGTCTTTTTACCATCTAGTTCAGGTAGTCCTAGTAATAGGTTTACCTCTTAACATCTAAAAAGGGTAAGAAGAACTGAACAGACTTCCTGAACACTTTGTTCTGTTTAAGTAAAAATGTAGTTGTCTATGTGCATCAAGCAAATGAAGATTGTGCTCTCTCTATTCTGAAAATTAGGGAAGAAAACAGGAAGATTAATAGGTTGATTGACATTATCTTCTCTAGCGACTCTACACAAAAAACAAAAATGGACTGAAACGAAGGGTTACCCTATCTTTGTGAAGGATCAGGTAAGGAAATATACAGAAAGGAGCCTAAAATTAGGAGACTTTTTAGTCGAAGTAATAGCTACCAGGAATGTCTTCCAAAAAAGCAATTTTAAAACTACTATGACTGCTAGTTTGAAAAAGGGGGCGGGCCAAAGCTTGCAACATTATGGACAAGTCCCAAGGAGGAGTAGGCTCTTTTATAGGAGAACGAAGCAGAAAGGTGCCCCTAAGAAAGGCTTTACAGAGTTATGATGAAACTAGTGAGGAAGACTCTTGTCCAGGAAGAAAACTGGAAATAGTTAACAGCTGTACTGTAGCTAAGGATAACTAGCTCCATTACTGAAAAGAAAAAAAAAAAAAAAAATCTAAAAAAAAACTGAGATAGGGACTGTGAAAGGATCTATTTGTTTATCTTCCATCCATATAGATGATCTTTCCCATTTGCTCTTATAAAACTTCCTGGTTGAGGATTTACAGGCTGAGATACTATAGTTGTGTAAAATCTTACCAATAATCATAATTTATTACAAGCTGTTTAGTAAATACTGATTGTAATAAAACTGCTTGAAATTGTATCATTTGGCTATAGTGGTGCATTTGTAGTGTGCACTTTGCGTCGGGGCTGCAGTCGCCAGTGTTAGTACCGCACCCCCCACATCCTTTACTCCAAGCATGTACGTCACTCTAAACCTCCAGTTTTCCCCTCTCCTTTACTACCCCAGTGTTTCTCACGCCACTTCAGCAGCTTTCTGATAACAGTAACACCTCATTTGAAACTTCCACTTGTGTCTTGCAGAACCTTGATAGAAAAGACCCATTTCAGCTCTACTTACACTCAGGGGCTTTCTTACATTGTGTAACTACTTACCTGAGCTGATTGTTTTCTGTGGGCCTCCTCTCCATTGTTTTACCAGTCTTGGATCTGGTTCTACCTTGCTCCATTTGCCCTCGCTCCACTCGGGCACAGTCCGCTCCCCTACCCTGCCCCCATTCCCAACCCGCCCCCACTACCTCTACATTTATAGCCATATAGTCACACCCACTCCTCACCAATCCCAACACACCCTCCATCCCCAGACCCCTATCTCTCCCCACCAATGCATTCCTTCTCAGCATACTCAAGCTTAACATAGGCCCCTCCACCCCTTTAATCTTTAAAGCTACACACCGCTCTCTCTCCTAATCAATGCAAGACCTCCCTTATTATTTATTATCTACCCTCACAATAACCTTCACACTACCATGCACAACCCCTCTCTTACACCACTATACTTAACTCTTCTTCTAACCCTCCTCTATCTTCTTCTCCAGCTCACTTACCTCCCATATTTACCTACTCCCCTCCCTACCACATCACCTCCTCTTCCCACAAACAAGAACCCCTCTACTCTGCCTACATCTCCCCCTACCTATACCACATCAACAAGCCCACTCCTCTTGCATACAACACACTTTGTTACCACTAAAACCTCTTCCACCCCAACTGCATTTTCTCCTACTTCTGCCATACCCCCTACCCAACTATCTCCCCTACCCCCCACTGAAACTCCAAAAATCCTCTCCTATGCCTGTCCCTCATACTCAAACAAATCTCTATCCTTCTGTCAGTTGATTTTTACCCTAACCCTGGACCTCCAACCCATCCAAATTCCAACTCCGCCCCATCCTCACTATTCTCCCCCTCTAAATCTCTCCTGTTTGCCACTATTAATGCACAAAGTCTCTTTAACAAGATACCAATCTTCCATGCTTGGCTCTCCCACTACCACCCCAATATCCTAACCATCTCCGAAACTTGGCTCAAGCCCCACATAAAAGACTCTGAAATCACCCTCCCACGTATAAAATCATTAGAAATGACAGAACTCATAAAAAAGGAGGTGGAGTTGCCATACTTTTCTCATCTTCCCTCCCAGTCACCCCTACGCCAACCCCATACCTCAATTTTCTACAGCTGAAATAACCCTGGCCCTCGTAAAGATTAATAAACATAAAAACATACTGATAGTTGCCCTTTACATCCCACCAGGTAACAATATTCCAATTCTTGAAGATATCTTTTCCTGGCTTTCATCTAATATTTCCAATGAAACAATTATTCTAGGAGACATTAACATCAACTGGGAATCCATCCGCTCAGTCTCTTCACCCCATAACATAAACCTATATGGTATTTCCCAATTAGATAACTCTCCTACCTATCTCAGCAAAGATATCTCCTCAGGCTCTATCTTCGACTGGATACTAGTTTCCCATCCCAACAACATCACTGATAGTGGAACTCTCCCTGATTCACTTAGTGATCATTTACTTAAATTAACACTCTGCTCTCCCTCCCCCCTACACCTTCAGCATAACTATATCTCCACCCGTACCCTTACTAACTTCACTCCTCAAACCTTCTCTAACACCCTAAGACAAATAAACTGGAACCCTCTGAAAACCCTTCCTCTAAATGACGCTGTTGCATATTTCAACTTCTCCTTCAATAACATACTCAATAGCTTTGCCCCCCCCCCCCAGAACTAAAAGATTAAAGTCCAAAACAGCTCCATGGCTTTCTAAAGATACCATTAAGCTCATGCACACCTGAGATAAACTATGGAAACAGCACCAGAAATCTAAAACAACAAACTCACTTACAGAACACAACTTAGAAATTTAGAAAAAAAAAAAACAAATTGTCTCTGATCGAAAATCGTATTACTGTCAACTCCAAAACAATCATAAGACTAACCACCAAAAATTTTGGAGCAGTACCTCCATCCTCCTAAGCCCTGGTACACAAGATAATCCTTCCACTGACACCAGTGCACCCGACCAACTCATTGTCTCCAACTTTAACTCTTTCTTCATAAACTCGATAACCAAACTAACCTCATCCTTCCCCAAAAACCCATCTCCTTCAGTCTCATCTCCTCCCTCACAGTCCTCTCCCTGCACCACAAATACTACTCCCCACACCACAAATACTACATCTTTTCCACCCTTGTCTCCTCCCTCACAATCCTCTCCCCACACCACAAATACTACTCTCCCCCCTCCTTTTTCTCTTAAACCTATCCCCATCAACACTATAAAAAAACTTTGCAAACGAAAACCCTGTTCTAATGCCCCTGATAGCTTACCCTCCCACTACCTTAAACAAGCTGCTGACGACACTGCTCTCCCTATCAGCATATTAATTAACTGGTCCATCCAAGAATCCTATGTGCCCCTCCTCTGTAAAAAGGCCTTCATCAATCCTCTACACAAAGGAGGTAATAACACCAACATCTCAAATTTCCATCCCATAGCCATACTCTCCACTATCTCTAAAATACTTGAAAAATTTAGTCAACTTCAGCTTTTATTCAACTTCAGCTATTACCTCACCTTCTAGACAACCATCTTCTAACACCAACACAACATGACTTTAGACCAGGCCACAGTGCCAACATTGCCCTCTTTTCATTCCTTGACAATATCAACCAGGAACTTAACTCTGGTAACATAGTATCCTCCCTTTTCTTGGACTTATCCAAGGCCTTTGACACTATCTCCCATTCCTTACTACTAGACAAGCTCTCTAACCTCAGTCTCTTTCCTTTAACCAATAATTGGTTCTCAAGCTACATTTCAAATAGGCAACAGGCTGTTAAATGAAAGAACTCTACCTCCTCCTATTTAGACACCCTCACAGGTGTTCCTCAAGGCTCAATATTGGGTCCTTTACTTTTCAACATCTTTATACACAATTTATATCTTTGCGTACCCAATACTAAAGTCATCCAATATGCTGATGACTCAACTATCACCTGCTCTGGTGCATCTCTCCCCTCCCTTCTGCAAGCTACTCAGACAGCCTTTTCTAGTACTGATGCTTGGATGGCTAATAATCATTTAGCTCTTAATTCATCCAAATCCAAAATGATGATATTCACCCCTACAAAAAACTCCAAAATAGACAAAAACTCCTTCATCATAACAAGTCATAATAGGACTCCAATTGAAGTAGTCTCCCACACCAAGCTTCTCGGAGTCATTATTGATGAACAACTCAAGTATGATATGCACCTTCAAACTAGCATAAAAAAATCTCACGAGAAACTTGGTATGTTTTACCGTCACAGTTGCTTTCTGACCTCCTCCTCTAAGCTTACTCTCTCCACAACCTATCTTCTCCCCTCTCTTATGTATAGCGCTCCCATTCTTACCAATCTCCAAGCCTCCCTTAAAGCTAAACTGGCATCTTGCTACAATAAAATTGCAAAGTTTGCCACAGGTGCCAAATAATCTTCACATCACTGCAACTCTCTGCATTACTTAAACTGGCTAGAGCTTCCCCACTGTCTCTTCTATATTCAAATCTCCACTGCCTACAAACTCATTTTCAAACCCTCACACTGCCCCTCTCTAGCTACTACCTTCACTATGCATCTTCCTGACCGATCCCTCAGATCTAACAATCAAACCCTTCTAAAAATTTACAAACCATTACGCACTCCTGGCCAGATCCTATTATCTTACTTCCTAGCACGGAAATGGAACTCCTTTCCTCCCCACATTCGAACTACACAATCCCCCACTACCTTCAAAAGTTTGCTGCACTCTTACCTCTCTTCCAAATGGGAATGCTCCTGCTCCCACCCCTCCTAACCTATACACCTCATCTTCTACTTCACACTCTACCCTCCACTTCCACTCCTCCTCCATCTTGTACCCTCCTCCTTACCCTAACTCACCCTCCCCTTTCTCACTTTCTCTCATCTCTTTTATCTCCCACTATTTCTTTTTCCGATGACTTAACAACCTACATAAAGCATTATTGCTATCTTAAACTAAATTGTTTTATTAACTCCCGCATTTTTACAGTCATTACACTCTGTAAACTTCATAAGCAATTGTACACTGCATTGTTATTTTTTTAAAACATTGTCTTTGCAATTGTTTTGTCTGTAGCTTTGTATATGTATTCACATGGAGCTTTTCTCCCCAGGCCTCCATTGAAAAAGGCATCATTTTGGCCCAATGGACTCTCCCAGTTAACAAACTGCAAATAAATAAAAATAAATCATAGATGTCCTTCTCTTCTATATGCTGCAGTATCCATTACATGGGGGAGTTCACCTCCGGTTGATTAATAAGTCCGGCCGTTTTACCAAAGATAAATGCTACCGCAAGGGTATGTACGACAGCCCGCATCACTCAGCACACGTCGGCCATAAACAGACGTCGGGTATAAAGCAAACATCAGCACGCACCTACCTCAGAACTGAATGCTGTCGGCACCAGCCTGAAGGCAGTGAGTATCCAGGAGTCAGGTAAGCATATCAGGGGGTGGCAGGGGGAAACTATGCTGCAGCATATAGAAGAGAAGGACATCTATGGTTATGGTAAGATTTTACACAACTATACTATGTCCTTCTACTCATATGCTGCAGTATCCATTACATGAGAGAGAGTGCCAAAGCTCATGCTACAGAAGGATTGGGATGAGGAACTGAGGTACTTTCCACAAAGCCATGCAGAACAGCCCTGGCAAATCCTGCTCTGGACCTGAAAATGACATCCAATTCGTAAAGTTTGGTGAAAGTGTGAACAGATGACCATGTAGCTGCCTCTAAAATGGTAGCTGTATCCAAGCCTTTAAAGAAAGCCCCAGAAGAGGACATGACCCTAGTGTGCCTTCACTGGGAAAGGAAGCTTCTTACCATTGGCTGTGTAACCGAAGGTAATAGTTCTTGAGATCCATGAATAAACAGTTTGCTTGGAAACAGGGTGTCTTAAGGCTCTTGGGTGATAGGAGATTAAGAACCTATCTGACTTATGAACAGATTTGATCTTAACCAAGTAGTATCTAAGTTGTCTCTGCACATCCAAGGAGTGGAGGATCCTTTCACCAGAGGACTGTGGTGAAGGGAAGAAAGTAGGCAGATTTATGGCCTGATTTAGGGGGAGTTCATTAACTACCTTGGGGATGAAGGATGGGTTGGTACATAGGCAAACCCTGTCCCTATGGAAAACTGTGAAAGCGGGTGAAGCCATGAGGGCTTGCAGTTCAGAGACCCTTCTGGCTGAAGTAATAGCCACCAAGAGAACAGCTGTCCATGTGCAGTGTTGTAGAGTGGAGTCCTTAGCTGGTTCAAAGTGAGGTAAGGTAAGCTTTTCCAACACAAAGTTAAGGTCCCAAGAAGGAGGAATCGACTTCCTTGGAGGTTTAATGGTGCAGGACTCCTTTCAGAAAAAGCTTGACTTCCAACCTAGAAGACAAAGGAGGAGTCAAAGGTAAACATGCTGAGATGGAAGATAGATGTGCCTTGATGAAATAATCTGACAAGCCAGTGTTCAATTCACACAGATAAGACAGAACCACTGGAGGTTCTACAGACAGTGGTATTAAGTCATGTTTTAGACACAAAACAGAAAATCTTTTCCACTTGGACAGGTATGATTTTCTGGTAGTAGATTTTCTGGCCTCTTGCAGAACCTGAAGCACATCCTCAGTATAAAGGTGTCTAAAGGGAATCAACGTCCTATCACCCAGAGGGTCAGGTTCGGAGTGGATATCTGAGGGTGTATGAGAGTTCCCTTTTCCTGTGTGAGTAGGTCCATCCTGAGAGGTAACTTGTGATGATTACCCTTGGCTAGATGATGTAGAAAGGGGAACCAGTGCTGTCTTGGTCAGAAAGGGGTCACCAATAAAATGTTTGGTTGTTCTCTCTGAATTTTCAGTAGAACTTTCTGTAGAAGAGGGAATGGGGGTAATGCCTCAGGAACCATTGAAATTTCCTCATGTGCAGTCTTAACAGAGGTATCAAGGGAACGGTGGAAGCCATGAACCCCAAGAGTCTTAGGAACATCCGGGCAGAAAGAGCTTGGAGAGGAAGCAGTTCCTGGAAATAAGTAGTGAGGGTCTGAATTTTGTCTGGAGGTAGGCAGGCCATCATTTGCACTGTGGGAATCCTGCATCCTAAAAATATATGGTTCTGGGAGGGGGTCAGAGAGGATTTTTGAAGATTTATGGTAAACCCTATCCCTTTCAGCAGGGGCATGGCATAGTCCAGGTGCTCTTGTACCAACTCTGGGGACGATGCCTGGATGAAGATATTGTCCAAGTTAGGGAAGAGTTGGATCTCCCACATTCTGGCAAAGGCAATGACTGGGGCTAAACACTTTGTGAACACTCTTGGGGCCGTAGACAGACCAAATGGCAAAGCACAGAAAGTACAGTTGTGTACACTTACCATAAATGTAGATGTTCGAGTGTATTCACTATTACAGTCATTACATTTGGGTTATCTGCTTCTAGGTAGCCCTCAGTCGGCCTGATTATCAAAGTCTTGGGTCCTGCGTCGGTTGCTGTCTCATCTTCCATGACGTCAGGTAGTCAGGGGTATAAAGCATGCAGCTGAAGCCATTACATCAGTTTTTCTTGCCCTAGATGTCAGGTGCCCCCATAATGGGAAGTAATTATATACAAGGTTACACCTCCAACAAAAAGCAAATACATTAGAAAGCTTTAAGTATATTAAACAAAAAGGAGAGCTATAGACAATAGCAGCCAGGGGGCTGGAGGGAGGGTAACCAGGACTGCAACAGTGAATACACTCGAACATCTACATTTATGGTAAGTGTACACAACTGCACTATGTTCTTTGTGTTTCACTGTTGCAATCATTACAGTTGGGTAGATTCCCAAAGCTAAGGAAGGGAGGAGGCAATTAGAGAGCATTAGGACCAGCTATTAGGCCTTGCAGGACTGCAGTGGTAAAACCAGCTCTATATTTAGAAAAAAATGGCAAGTGGTAATGCTTGGTGAAGGTATGTACAGAACTCCAGGTATCAGCTTCTAGGATATCCCTGGTAGGGACACCTCTGAGAAAGGCTGTAGAGGTAGATGCAGCCCTGGTGGAATGTGGTCTTATCCCCTGTGGGGTAGGTTTTCCATGGTGCTTATAGCAGAAATGAATGCAATGGCCTATCCACTTAGAAATGGTTTGCTTTGAAATGGCCTTCCCCTCTGCCCCTGCAGCAAATGCAACCAATAGTTGTTCAGATTTCCTGAGAGGTTTAGTCCTGTCCAAGTAAAATCTAAGTTGTCTCTGCACGTCCAAGGAGTGCAGTATTCGTTCCCCTTTGCTCTGTGGATTAGAAAAACAGGTTGGCAAATGAATGGACTGATTAAGGGCCACACTGGATATCACCTTGGGCATAAAGGAAGGATTGGTCCTGAGGGACACCCTGTCTGCATGAAAGATGATGAAAGGCTCCACTGCCATGAGGGCCTGTAATTCAGACACCATTCTTGCTGAAGTGATGGCTAGAAGGAAGGCTGTTTTCCAGGAAAGGAATTTCAACTCTGCATTTGCAGCTGGCTCAGAGAGAGGTAGAGTGAGCTTTTCCAAAACAAAGTTAAGGTCCCAGGATGGAGTAGGGGCTGTCCTGAGTAGTCTTAAGTTTTTGGCCCCTCTGAGGATTTGCTTCAGCAGTGGATGAGAGAAGAGGGGTGGCTCTGTATTATAATGTGCTGAAATGGCCGAGGCATGAATTTTAATGAAAGAAAAGGAAAGGCCCTTGTGGAGCATCTCAGTTAAGTATAAAAGAATGTGCGGTAAATTGGGCACTGTTGTGCCCATCCCCTGAGTTTGGCTCCAGGAACAGAATCTTTTCCATTTTTCAGTATAGGATTTTCTAGTACTAGGTCTCCTTGCCTCCAGAATGACATCCATAACTTGCTTGCTGAGGGATGGTAACGGAGAGCTTAGGTAATTAGCCAGGCTGCAAGGTTCAGGGTTTGAAGCTGGGGGTGCAGAATCTGGCCCACCTGCTGGGACAGCAGGGAAGGGGTCTGAGGCAGGTGCCATGGTTCCAGTAGTGACATACTGCGTAACAGGGGGTACCAGTGTTGGCGTAGCCAGTCTGGTGCAATGAGTATTGTCCTTGGGTTGTCCTGTTTGATCTTTAGCAAAACTTTGGGAGGAGAGGCAGAGGGGGAAAGACATAGACAGTTTTTTCCAGGTGAAGGACAGGGCATCCACTTTCCAGGCTTGTCTGTGGGGAGTCCTTGTGCTGCAGAATTTGTCCAGTTGGTTGTTCTGGGGGGGGGGGGGCAAACAGGTCTATCTCTGGGCTCCCCCATTTGTTTCTCAAAATGTTGAATATCTTTCGTTCCAGTTTCCACTTGTGTGGGTCCATGAGATTTCTGTTTAGGTCGTCTGCCAGTCTATTTAGCTTGCCTGGCAGGAATTGAGCTTGCAGATGCACTTGGTAGCTCAAGGCTGTGTTCCACAGAGCCATGGCTAGTCTGCAGAGAGGGTATGAGTGGGTTCCCCCCTGCTTGTTTATGTACCGCATAACAGTGGTGTTGTCCATCTTTACCAATAATTGTCCTGGAAGAATGTGGTCCTTAAAGGCTGTCAGAACATTCTGTACAGCTAACATTTCTTTTTGATTGATATGCAGGTGCTTTTGACTCGGGTTCCATTTGCCCTGAATGCACTGCCCCGCCAAGTGAGCCCCCCATGCATAGTCTGATGTGTCTGTTGTTAGGGTTTGGGCAGCAGGGGATAGAGTGAATGGCAGTCCCTTGTTGTGGTGGCAGGTCTCTGCCCACCAAAAGAACTCTGCCTTTAGGCAAGGGATGATAGGATTCATTGATTCTAGGTCCTAAGAATGTTGATACCATAGGCTTTTTAGATACCATTGTAGTTTCCTCATATGCAGCCTTGCACATGGAATTAGTAGAATGCAACAGGCCATGAACCCCAGGGCTTGTAGTATTTTCCTTGCAGATAGCTGGGTCTTTGTGGCCAGTGGTCTGAAGTAGGCTGTCAAATAGACTTGTTTCTCTGGTGTGAGGTAGGCCATCTGGGAAGGTGTATTCAAGCTTGCTCCCAGGAGTACAATTTATTGGCGGGGTACTACATGTGATTTCTTTTCGTTTATGGTGTACCCCAGAGAAGTTACTAATTTCTTTACAAATGCCAGATGATTTAATAGTATGTCCTGGCATTCTGCCTGAATTAGACAATCGTCCAGGTATGGCTATATTTGAATATTTCTTTGCCTGCAGAATGCAATGACTGCAGCTAGGCACTTTGTGAATACCCGGGCTTAGTAGATAAGCCAAAGGGCAGTGCAAAGAAAGTACAGTTGTGTACACTTACCATAAATGTAGATGTTCGAGTGTATTCACTGTTGCAGTCATTACATTTTGGTAATCAGCTGGCAGGTTGCCCTTAGTCGGCCTGAATTCCAAAGTCTTGGGTCCTGCGTCGGTTGCTGTCTCCTCTTCCATGATGTCAGGTCGTCAGGGGTATAAAACATGCAGTATATATATATATATATATATATATATATATATATATATATATATATATATATATATATATATATATATATATATATGGGTCCCCTTCTAAAGACCGAACGCCGATTCCCCGACGCTGAAATCACCGGCGCCAGATGACCGACAGACGATACCGACAGGGTGATTCACCGACAGTGGAAAGACCGACAAGGTAATGTGTGATCGCGACCGGTAAGTGTGCGACAGTGACGGAGGTAGGAGTGATCAGGTAAGTGAGTTAAGGTTAGAGTGCAGGTGGGTGATGTGTGCGTTAGTGTCGGAGCTTGGGCTAGGGGTGGGTAAGTGAGTTAGGGTTAGGGTGCAGGTAGGTGATGTGCGTTAGTGTCGGAGCTTGGGCTAGGGGTGGGTAAGTGAGTTAGGGTTAGGGTGCAGGTAGGTGATGTGTGCGTTAGTGTCGGAGCTTGGGCTAGGTGGGTAAGTGAGTTAGGGTTAGGGTGCAGGTAGGTGATGTGTGCGATAGTGTCGGACCTTAGGGTTAGGGTTTGGGTCAGGGCTAGTGTGTATGCTATGTAGTGTCGCGTGTTGTTTACGCCCGCGTAGTCGGTGTGTCGGTGTTTTGCGTTGTCGGGTTTGTGTCGGGTTTGTGTGTTGTCGGTTATTTGGCGTCGGTGAGTTTTGTGTAACCTGGACTGCAACAGTGAATACACTCGAACATCTACATTTATGGTAAGTGTACACAACTGTACTATATTCTTCGTGTTTCACTGTTGCAGTCATTACATTTGGGTAGAATCCCAAAGCTATGGTTGGGAGGCCGGAGCTAAACAGCATTAGGTGCGGCTATAAGGGCCTGCAGAACTGCAGTGGCAAAGCCTGCCCTGGACTTAGAGTAGAGAGGCAAATGGTAATGCTTTGTAAAGATGTGAACAGAACTCCAAGTAGCAGCCTCTAGAATGTCTTTGGTTGGTACTCCTCTGAGAAAGGCTGCTGAAGTAGCTGCAGCTCTGGTGGAATGAGACTTAATGCCCTTGGGCACAAGTTTACCATGGTGTAAGTAGCAGAAACGAATGCAGTGGCTTATCCACTTTGAAATAGTCTGCTTTGAAATAGCCTTTCCTTCTGATCCTGCAGCATATGTCACTAGTAATTGATCAATTTTTCTTAGAGCTTTAGTCCTGCTCAAGTAGAAACTTAGCTGTCTGTGTAAGTCCAAGGAATGCAGAATTCTCTCCTCCTTGTTCTGTGGATTTGGATAAAAGGTTGGCAGATGAATAGTTTGGTTAAGAGCCACACTGGAAACCACCTCAGGCATAAATGTTGTATTTGTCCTCAGAGACACCCTGTCTGGGTAAAATATGATAAAAGGCTCCACATCCATGAGGGCCTGTAGCTCTGAGACTCTTCTTGCTGAAGTAATTGCTAGTAGCAGAGCTGTTTTCCATAATAAGAACTTTATATCAGCGGTTGCAGCTGGCTCAAATGGAGGCAGGGTGAGCTTTTCCAGCACATAAATGAGGTTCCATGCAGGTATTGGTGATCTTCCAGGAGGCCTTATTTTTTTGGCTCCTCTAAGATACTGCTTTAGTAAAGGATGAGAAAAGATTGGTGGCTCTGTATTGTAATGAGCCAAAATGGCAGAGGCATGGATTTTAATTGATGAGAAAGATAGGCCTTTGTCAAGCATCTCAGTCAAGTATTGTAATATCTGAGGAATATTTGGTTCTGCTGTATCAGTTCCTTGTGCTTGATTCCAAGCACAGAATCTCTTCCATTTATCAGCATATGATTTTTCTACTACTAGGCCTTCCGGCTTCCAAAATGACACCCATCACAGCTTTACTGAGAGGTTTTGTTTGTATAACTACTTGATCAGCCATGCTGCCAGGTTCAGTGTCTGGAGCTGACTGTGCAGGATCTGATTGTTTTGCTGGGACAGTAGTTGAGGTCTTTGAGGTAAGGTCCAAGCTGGGTATTGAGACAAGTTCCTTAGGATTGGGTACCAGTATTGGCGGGGCCAGTCTGGGGCAATTAGTATCGTGTTTGGTTTCTCTTGTCTGACTTTTAGGAGGACCTTGGGAAGAAGAGGCAGAGGAGGAAAGGTGTAAACTGATAGGTTTTTCCAACTGAAGGATAGGACGTCCACTTTCCATTCTTGTCTGTGATAAGTCCTTGTGCAGAATCTTTTCAATTGATAATTTTGAGGAGAGGCAAATAGATCTATGTCTGGGCTCCCCCATTTCTTTGTTATCATGCTGAAGACTTGTGGGTCTAGTTTCCACTCGTGAGGATCCATAAGGTTTCTGCTTAAATTGTCTGCCAGAGTATTTTGCTTTTCTGGCAGGAATTGAGCTTGAAGATGTATTTGGTAAGTCAAAGCTGTGTTCCACAGTGCCATGGCTAATCTGCAAAGGGGGTATGAGTGCTTGCCCCCCTGCTTGTTTATATACCACATGACTGTGGTGTTGTCCGTCTTTATCAGTAGTTGTCCTGGATGAAGTAAGTCCTTGAAGGTTGTTAGGGCATTTTGAAAAGCTAGCATCTCTTTCTGGTTGATATGTAGATGCATTTGTTTTGGGGTCAATATGCCCTGAATGCATATTTCTGCCATGTGAGCCCCCCCAGGCATAATCTGATGTATCTGTTGTTAAGGTTTGGCTGGCAGGGGGTAGAGTGAAGGCCCATCCCATGTTTTGGTGACATGCCTTTGCCCACCATAGAAACTCCTGTTGTAGGCAGGGAATGAGAGGAATCACTATTTCTAGACTGTGACAATGTTAACTCCATAAACTTTTTAGGTAGTACTGAAGTTTCCTCATAGGCAGTCTTGCATATGGAATCAGTAGGATGCAGGATGCCATGAAGCCCACAGCCTGCAGAATTTGTCTTGCAGATAACTGGGGTTTTGTTGCCATCACTTTGAAGTAAGTAGTCAGTTGCCTTTGCTTTACTGGCATGAGGTAAGTCATCTGGGCAGTTGTATCCAAGCTTGCACCCAGGAATGTTATCTTTTGAGAGGGTAGCAGTTGTGATTTATTTTCGTTTATTGTGTACCCAAGGCATGTTAGAAGCCTTTTCACAAACACCAGGTGTTGAAGAAGAATGTCCTTGTTCTTTGCTTGAATGAGGCAGTCGTCCAAGTAAAGATATATTTGTATACTTCTTTGTCTGCAAAATGCAATTACTGGTGCCAGGCACTTTGTAAAGACCCTGGGCACAGTAGATAAGCCAAAGGGCAGTGGAGAGAATTGGCAATGCATTAAGCCAGCCTTGAATCTGAGGTATCTTCTGCACGATTGTCTTATTGGGACATGCAGGTATGCCTCTTTTAGGTCTAATGTTACCAGCCAAGCATTCTTGCCCAGCATGGGAAGAATTTGCTGCAAAGTCAGCATTTTGAATTTTGGAATGTCCAGGTAGGTGTTCAAAATCGATAAATCCAGTATTGGCCACCAGGCCTTGTCCTTTCTGGGTACCAAGAACAGTCTTCAGTAAAAACCTTATCCTTTTTCCTATTCTGGTACTGGCTGAATGGCCCCCATATCCATGAGGGACGTAACCTGTTTCTGTGCCTCTGCCCATTGATTTTTTGGCAGATCTGGCCAACCGTTTGTCATTGGCAGAGTATGGAAATGGAATCTGTATCCCTCTGATACTATGTTTACCACCCACTTGTCCTGGGTTATTACCTGCCAATTTTGAGCGAAAAGTACTAATTTTCCCCCTAAGGGTGCTGCCAAAAGATAAGTGTTTGGTGCAGGCAAAGGGAAGTCATTGGGACTACTTTCTGAAAGTTTCCGCTTTATCTCCTCCAGATTTGGAGGCATAAACGCCCCATTGCTTTGACCTGTATGAATCTTGTGCCTGGTATCTGGAACCCTTAGGGCATCTGGATTTGCCCCTTTGAGCTCGGTCTGACACAGGAAAGGACCAATTTTTTTGTAGGCTAGTGTCTACTGAATCTTGGTGGCTGCACTTGTAAGAAGTCTTTTACAGTTTGCATAGACTTAGCTTTATCTTCCATTTTCTTTAAAACCGCTTCTGCCTTAATACCAAACAGAGTATCATGCTGTAAAGGTGCATCTAGAAATTTAGCTTTAACATGATCAGGCAAATTTTGTTCCTTTAGCCAGGCATGCCTCCTAATCACAGATCCAGTAACTGCGGCCCTGCAGGAGGCCTCTAAGGAATCAAAACCACATTGCAAAGTATGCTTTCCAACCTGTTCAGCTGCATGTAATAATTCCTGCAATTCTTTATTTTCTGCACATTCAGAAATCAATATCATTTTCTGTTTCAGCAATCCCATAACATGTTGTTGATACTTGAGCATACGAAATTGGCAGTTTAAGGCCCTAATTGCCAAGGTTGCAGACGTATAAACCTTTTTCCCCATCTATCCAGTGCCCCTGAATCTCTGTCAGAGGGGGTAGGATTTTTTGCTGTTGAGGCCTTAACTCCCTTTGGACCCTGTGAAATAGTTTCAGGATCAGCAGCAGGGTTTCTAAATAAAAATTTTTGTGAGTCAGGGACCCTGTAATATCTGTCAGGCTTATTCGGAGCCGGAGGTAAGCAGTCAGGAGTCAAGCTTGACTCTGAAAACACATCATCCACAATGTCTAAAACAGGGGGTATGGCTAAAGGCCTGTGCTGAGGGAGAAGAAGGAAATCCCTTAGCCTCTTTTTTGATTCTGAGAAATCTTGACTCTCCCAGTGAAAATGCTCCCTCAAAGTATGCAAGGTTTCTCCAAATGAATAATGCTCAGGAGGTGATGCAGATGGAATGGACTACTCTGCATCAGAATCCTCATAGGGAGGTATAGATAATTCCTGATCAGAAGAGGAATCAGAAGAAACAGAAATCTGATCTGAAGACTCATAATCAGTGTCTTGCCTAGGCCTCTTATCTGGAGGGAGATGGCAACCCCTGATCAAGGTAATAAAGTCTTCAGCCATTTTGATCATCTGTTTTTTTAGGCATAGAGGCTTGTGCACGTGGCCATGCATCAGTTTTTTAGTTTTAGAAGTTGCTTTTGCCTTCGGTTTTGCAGCTGTCGCCAGTTTGATATACAAATGTTGAGGCCTGAACACACCCTCAGAAGCCGGTGCCTGCTCAGCAGCTCCGGACACATCCGAGGGTGATACATCCGTGGGTCCAATACTTATCTCGCGGCATGCTGGACTCCACATGGGTGTCGGTAGGGGCCTGCAACTCGAAAGTAGTGGGTATCAGGGGCTGCGAAAGCACCTCACTGAGTTCAGGCGAACCGGCGACTGGCTTAGGAGAAGCTTTGTCGTTGGTTTTGGACCTCGACTCTCTCTGTCCTTTTCTTTGCGTTTTTTATGTACTCCGGTAGTCGGATTGCCATCCGACGACATTTCTGGGTAGGCAAATCAGTTTCCAAAATACTTTGAGGCAAAAATATACAGACGCTTAATAGTGCGTTGTTTAAATCTAGCACAAAACCGACAGCCAGGCACTTCGTGATCAGGCCCTAGCCAAGGAATACAGTATAAATGGAAATCCTTATGAGGTATTTGCTTCCCACAAGTAATACAATTATTAACTTTTTCTGACATCGGTATGGAGCAAGAAAAAAGTTTCCCCAACGAGGTACTTAGATTTAGTGAAGACTTTGGTTCTGAAACTCAAACTCGAATATTTCAGGAGTCGGCCGACCGGCACTTGCGAAATGCTTCTGCTTCGGGCACCGCACAGCAAGAAAGACTGTAGAAAATGGCATCGGCTGCATGTTTTATACCCCTGACGACCCAACGTCATGGAAGAGGAGAGCAACGGCCTTGGGACCCAAGACTTTGGAATTCAGGCCGACTGAGGGCAACCTGCCAGCAGATTACCCAAATGTAATGACTGCAACAGTGAAACACAAAGAAAATCTGATACTGCATGTAGCCTGCTCTGAAGAGTAGGTATTTTCTGCAAGATTCCCTTACTGGGATGTGCAGGTAGGCTTCCTTTAAATCCAGTGTTGCCAACCAGGCATTTATGCCTAGCATGGGAAGCAACTGATGAAGAGTTAGCATTTTGAATTTTGAGATTACCAAAAAGGTGTTTAGGATAGACATGTCCAGGATAGGATGCCAGGAGTTGTCTTTTCTGGGTACCAGGAAAAGTCTTGAGTAAAAACCTCACCCCCATTCCTCTTCTTAAACAGGATGAATAGCCCTGATACTTAGAAGAGAGAAAACCTGCTTTTGAGCCTCTGCCCACTCATTTGGGGGTAAGTGTGGCCAACCGTTTAGGGGTGGTAAGGAGTGGAAATGGAATCTGTATCCTTGGGAAACTATATTTAAAACCCATTTGTCTTGGTTAATGAGTTCCCAGTTTTTTGCATGCAGGGCGATCTTCCCTCTAAAGGAACAGTCAGTTGAGCAGGGCTTGGAAGGTTTAGAGTTAAGTCATTGTGACAGTTTATCATGGGGGGGGGTCTAACCACTTCCAGCTTTGGAAGTGGGAGGCCCCCACTGCTTAGGCCTGTGGGTACCTTGAGACTGAAGCCTGGGTGGCCTGCTGCTCCTGGGTTTGGACTGAGAAGGCCTGGAAGAGGCAGGAAAGGACCAATTCTTAGAAGGCCAGTGCCTACTAAATCTGGGAGGCTGTACTTGCAGGACATCTTTAACAGTTTGCATAGATTTAGCTTTTTCCTCCATCTTTTTAAGTACTTCTTCTGTTTTGTTTCCAAACAGGCGGTCTTGGTTTAAGGGAGCATCCAGTAATTTAGCTTTAATATGCTCTGGCAAAGTTTGCTCCTTAAGCCAAGCATGCCTTCTAAGTACTGACCCAGTGACAGCAGCCCTGCAAGATGTCTCTAATGAATCAAAACCAAATTGCAAAGTATGTTTTCCAACTTGTTCAGCAGAATGCATTAAATCCTGTAATTCTTTATTTTCAGCACAGTCAGGAATCAACATCATTTTCTGTTTTAGCAATCCAATAATATGCTGCTGATACTTTAAAATATGAAACTTGCAGTTTAAGGCCCTAATGGCCAAAGTAGCAGAAGTGTATACCTTCTTACCCCATCTGTCCAGGGCCCTGGAATCTCTATCAGAGGGGGTAAGGATTTTGACAGTAGTAGCCTTAATGCCTTTGGGTCCCTTGGAAATGGTCTCAGGATCCACAGTAGGATTCTTAAAGAGGAACTTGTGAGAGTCAGGTACTCTGTAATACCTGTCAGGTTTTCTGAGAGCCAGAGGTAAAGTGTCAGGGGCCAGGCTGGATTCCAAAAAGGCATCATCTACAATGTCCAGGACAGGAGGGATAGCTAAAGGCCTGTGTTGAGGTAGGAGTAAGAATTCCCTAAGCCTCTTTTTGGAGTCAGAGTAATCCTGGCTTTCTCAGCGGAAATGCTCCCTAAGAGTATGCAAGGTTTTAGCAAAAGAAAAATCCTCAGGAGGGGAAGCAGAGGGAATGGAGTGCTCTGCATCACAATCCTCATAGGTAGATAAGGGCAACTGCTGGTCATCAGAGAAAACAGAAATTTCAGAATCCTGATCAGAAGAATCAGAAGGAAAATCAGTTCTAGGCCTCTTAGAGGGAGAAGGGTGGCTTCCCCTGATTAGAGTAATAAGGTCTTCAGCCATTCTTATCATCTGTTTTTTAGGCATAGGGGCCTGACCATGCGGTCTGGGCATCGGTTTTCTAGGTGTGGATTGAGTTTTAGGCCTTGAAGAAGAAGATGGCGTCAGTTTAATATGCAAATTAATAGGCCTGAAAACACCCTCAGAAGCCGGTGCCTGCACAGCGGCTCCGGACCCATCCAAGGTACAGACATCCGCAGGTTCCACAGTCGAAGAAGCATCTCGGGGCATACCGGACTCCGAATAGATCTCAGTAGAGGCCTGCGAATCTGAAGTAGTGGGTATCAGGGGCTGCGAAAGCGCCTCACTGAGTACCGGTGAACTGGCGACTAGATTAACAGAAGCGTCGTCGGCAGCTATGGATCTATGTGGTCTGTCTCTGTCTTTATCTTTGCGTTTTTTTTAGAATGTTGGTAGTCGGGTGGCTTACCGAAGCCATTTCTGGAAAATTGAACCGTGTACCAAAATATTTAGATGTGAAAATGAACCGACGACGAATAGTTCGAGGTTTGAATAAGGCACAAAACCGACAGCGAGGGACGTCGCGGTCTGGGCCTAAGCAAGGAATGCAGTACGAATGAAAATCTTTATGAGGTATTTGCTTTCCACAAGAAATACAATTGTTAACTTTTACTGATATCGGTTTAGAGCAAGAAAAAGGATCCCCAATGGGGTACTTAGCTTTGTTGAAGACTTCGGATCTGAAACTCGAAAACGAAATTTTCAAGAGTTGGCCGACCGGCACTTGCGAACTGTTTCTGCTTTGGGCACCGCATGGCAAAAAAGACTGATGTTATGGCGTTGGCTGCATACTTTATACCTCTGACTACCTGACGTCATGGAAGATGAGACAGCAACCGACGCAGGACCCAAGACTTTGATAATCAGGCCGACTGAGGGCTACCTGCAAGCAGATAACCCAAATGTAATGACTGCAACAGTGAAACACGAAGAACATCTGAAAATGCGAGTAACCCACTGAGAAATGAAGGAATTTCCTGAGAAGTGGGTGGATTGGGATGTGCACATAGGCATCCTTTATTTCTAAGGACACCATGTAGGCCTGAGGCAGGATCACGGGGAGGACTGTAGGAAGAGTTAGCATTCAAAAGGAGGGGACCTTGAGAAAGGTATTCGGATGGGATAGACCTAAGATAGGTTTCCAGGGACCTTCTTTCCTGGGGACCAGGAACATTCTGGAATAAAATCTTTTCCCCCTTAGATTTTGCAGTACCTCTTGGATAGTGCCTTGAGAAAGAAGGGAATGCAAAACTGGAGGAAAGGAATCCATTTGGTCTTGAGGGGGTTGAGGAATGCCTTTGAAGGATGGTCTGGAATCCCATACCATGAAATAACCTTGATTGGATGATAGAAAGGACCCAAGAGTCCTGGGTAATCTGTTACCAAGCAGGGAAGGACAGAGAGAGAGAGAGAGAGAGAGATGCAGGGAGAGGGGGGCAGCTAAACTTAGGGTCTGGTAGTCACAGACTGCCAGGTTTGGCCTGAAGGGGCTGCTTTTGAACTGGTGTGGAGGGAGAAGACCTGGAAGAGGTCTGCTTTCTGAAGTCTTTTTTTCCCTTTGAAAGACGTGTATGGAAGACCTTCTCACAAAGGTAGTTCTGGCTAGGTAGTTCCTCTGGAAATGGGAAAACGGGGACACAAGTATGTGCCTGAGGTCCTTAAGCTCTCTGTCCTTCTCCTGAATGGCCTTAAAAGAGCTCTGCAGCCGCACAGGCAAACAAGGCCTTGTTATCTAAGGTTGCATCCATAAGTTTTGCTTTGACATAATCTGGCAAAGGCTGCATCCTGAGCCAGGAATATCTTCTGAGGACCGACCCTGCAGCAGCTGTGATTGCTGAGGCCTCCACTGTGTCAGAATAAGAAGTTATGTACCTACCATAACGTTCCATGTTAGTTGTCTTCTCTCGCCTTCTTTCTTGCTTGATGGGTTCGGAGCCGATCCTCGGCTCGAGAACTCCTTTTACCAGCTCGAGGCAGCCCCATATCCCATGATGCAAGGCAGTAAGTACCCAGATCTCGTTTGTTGACAAAGGGCAATAACACCAAGCATAAAATACTTCCCAAAGGAAGAAGAAACTTACAGATGGAAAAAGGACCAGGTCTGAAAAGGTCTTTAGCATAATAGTTTCTTATACAAGGTCTGTCCAGGCCAGGGGAAGGAGGGAGGGTAAGAAAGAAGAAGACAACTAACATGGAACGTTATGGTAGGTACATAACTTCTTAATGTTAAGTTGTCAATCTCGCCTTCATTCTTGCTTGATGGGACCGCCCCCCACCGCACCTCTATCCTGGGTGGCTCAATGGAACAAACTCTTGAGGACTGTAGAGCCAAAACTGGCTCTTTCCCTGGAGGCCAAGTCCAATTTGTAATGGCGAAACAAAAGGTGAGGAGTGGCCCATGGTGCACAAATAGTGTCCAAAGGCAGTCTAGCTTGAAAGGCTGTAGAAGTAGCTAAACTCCTAGTTAAATGTGCTTTAGGTTTTGAGCACAGCTGTTTTCCCCTGATCGTATAAATTTCAGTGATGACCAAAGAAAGCCATCTGGACAAAGTCACTTTAGAAACAGGAAGGCCTTTTTTATTATCCGCATAGGAAACAAAAAGTTGATCAGATTTTCTAAATTTTTTTGTTCTGTCCAAATAATATCTAAGCTGACGGTGGACGCCAAGATAATGTAGCTTTTGTTCAGCTCTATCTGAATAGTTAGGAAAAATACAGGAGATCAATGGATTGATTCAAATTGTTTTTTGAAGCGACCTTAGGTAAAAAGGATGGATTAGTTCTCAAAGATACTCTGTCTTTGTGAAAAATCAAATAGGTCGAACCGAAGAGCATGAAGTTCAGACACCCTCCTGGCAGATGTAATAGCCACTAGGAATAACGTTTTCCAAGAAAGATATTTTAGGGAACAAGAAACAGCTGGCTCGAAGGGGGGAAGAATCAAGGATGTCAGCACTAAATTTAGATCCCACTGAGGAGGAGGATTCCTGATTGGAGGCTTTAGTAGGAAAATTCCTTTCAAAAGGCCCTGCAGAGCCTATGGGACATAATATTATGATCTGCTATCCCGACATGAAAATTAGAAATAGCAGCCAACTGAACTCTGACTGTGGAAGAAGAGGAGCCTGCATGAAAAATCTCTGCTAAGAAGTCCAGAACTGCCTGAACAGGGGCAGTAAAAGGATCAATATTTTGGGCCTTAGCCCAATAAGAGAAACGTTCCATTTGCTTGTGTAAATCCTCCTGGTAGAGGATTTTAGTGAAGCTACTATGATATCTCTAACTGGGTTAGAGATCAAAGGAAGCCTGGCTAAGGAAGGAAGTGGAGCAACCATGCTGTGAGGTTGAGAGGCAGCTGACCGGATTGGTGAATCAGTAGATCTGGCACTGGGTCCAGATGCCACGGCTGCACCAAAAGGTGATGATGGAGGAACGGGAACCAAACTTGTCGAGGCCAGTAAGGGCAATGAGAATCAATTTGGCTCTCAAAGTAGCTTTCTGGATCACCTGAGGGATCAGAGGAAATGGAGGAAGGCATAAAGAAGTCCCTGGGGCCAATCCTGGGTCAGGGGATGGCCTGATAGAGGAAGAGGCTGAAGAAGTCTGGACATTTGCTGTTTTGGGGAGTAGCAAAAGATCGCAACATGGGCGACCCCATTCCAGAAAAATCTCTTCCGCTATGGATTGCTTGAGAGACCACTCGTGAGGCATGAGAATAGCTCTGCTCAATCTGTCCGCTATAATGTTGGTTTTCCCAGGGATATGCGTTGCTACCAGAAACCGATGAGAGGAGATCGCCCATTGCCAAAGTCTGGCGCTTCTCGACACAAGGGGTAGGACTTGGTTCCGCCCTGTTTGTTGATATACCAAACTACAGACATGTTGTCCGTGTGGACTGCACTTGTCGCTTGGTGAAGAAAGTCGTTGAGGGCTTGCAACGTTAAAAGCACTGCTCTCATCTCCAGGACATTTATGTGCAGATGGTACTGTTGCCACGTCCCATGAACCATCCTGCCCTGATAATGACCCCACCCGATCAGGGAGGCATCCGTGGTGACAGTGGCTATCGGGACGGAGGTACAAAGCACCTGCCTTGGTGAACCTGAGACGATGTGATCCACCAAGCAAGATGTTCTTTGCATGTTTGTGTCACCAGAATCTGGTGACGCATTGGGAGTTGCTGGTATGACCACTGCGTGAACAGCATCCACTGAAGGAGGCATGTAGAATCGAGCCAGGGGAAGAAGAGTAATGGCCACAGCCATGAGACCTAATACCTTTAGAACCATTCTGGCCTGTACTTTCTTGCTGGCCAGAATGATCCTGACATGAGTCTGAATGTCTGAAACTCTTTGTTCTGTAAGGGTAGCTGACATCCGAACAGTGTTTAAGTTTGCGCTCATGAAGGTAATAGACTGGCAGGGCGATAAGGATGACTTTTCGAAGTTGACTGAGATGCCCAAATGAGAACAAAGGTCTATTGTGTAATCCCTGGCTTGTATAAGCTGATGCCTGGTGGTGGCTGACAGGAGCCAGTCGTCGAGATACGAAACACCTGGAATCCTTGGCGTCTCAGGTGAGCCGTGACCACTGCCATGCATTTGGTGAACACTCTGGGGCTGTAGTGAGACCAAAGGGCAGGGCTCTGAACTGAAATGACTGGACCCCAGAGCGGAGAAACCTCCTGGGCGCCTGTGAATTTTGATGTGATAGTGCGCATCCTGAAGATCTACTGAGCACATCCAGTTGTCCCTCTGTAAGAAGGGCAGAATTGACTGAAGAGTGACCATTCGAATCTTGTCTTCCTGACAGACTTGTTGAGTCTGCTGAGATCCAATATTGGTCTCCAGTCTCCCGTCTTTTGGGGACCAAAAGAACCTTGAGTAGATTCGCTCTGAATGGTCTATTGTAACTGGCTGAATGGCTCTTTTGCAGTAGTTTTGCGATTTCTAACTCTGCAATGTCCCTTAGACCGGTGGTACATCTGGAAGGGAACTTGAGGGAAGGGACTTTCCTCGAAAGGAATTATGTAACCCTTGGATATGATCGACTGTACCCATCTGTCTTGAGTGAGGGAATGCCAGGCTTCTGGGTACAGTGATAATCTTCCCGACTGCCTCCAAGGAGGGACAGCCGGGCAACACCTCAGGGATGCTGAAAGGGCTTATCAGAGAGAGGCTCCCTGTTTCCCTGGTTCTTGGACCCCTCTGCCTCTAGAGCGCGTCTGTTGTTGTTACCCCTCTGCCTCTAGGGGTAAACTGACCACGTGAATCGGCGTGACTCCTTGGGATTTCGGAACCACATCTTCCCACCCTTCTGTCCTTTGGGATAAGGCCTAGAAGGGTGGAAAACGGACTCAACAGCAGAAAGAGTCTTGCCGTCCTGCTCACACCTGGTCAAGGTCTCCTTCACCTGAGGGCCAAACAAAGCTGACCCATCAAAGGGAGAATTTGTGAAGGAAATCACATAGCCGCATCCAGGCTTGGCGTCTAAGAGCCACACCTGTGCCTGTGGCTCTACTCTCCATCCGCAGCATAAGATATTAGCATGGAGGAGTTAGCAATGGAATTGAGGGTTCCTAGCTGCGAAGCAATCTTTTCTTGAGCCCCTGCAGCTGTAGGATCCTGAACTACTTCTCCCAGCTCCTTCAGGATATCTCTCTGGAGTCTGGTGAAGTGACAAAGATAATTCAAGCGAGCAGCAGCAAGGTCGCTGAGGAAAACATCCACTTGCACCTATCCATGGTCCTAGAGTCCTTATTAGGAGGATGGACGGGCACGGAAGGATCTGCAAGTTCCTTTTGGTGGCGCAGCCACCACCATGGCATCAGCGGGACACCCTTGGTTAGGAATTGTTTGTCACTAGGGGCAGTGATAAATTTAGAAGGCCTCCTAGGGACTGGCTCTACAGAGTCAGGAGCTGTCCACGCCACACCCAGGAGGTGGAGGGCGAGGATCCACGCTCTAGGTATACTGACTCATCCTCAGAGGGATTGTTGGTGGGCCAGTTTCCCCTCTGTTTGAGAAGTTCTAGGATGTCTGAAAAGGAGACATCCTCAGGGGATCTAGGGGATCCCTCTGACTCATCAAAGTCAGTATCAGTGACAGACTCGGGAGTCTACATGCTTCCTTTCACAAGTCCTCCTTCTAGGAGGATCTCCGAAACATCAGGAGAATCCTCGGAAGGGGAAATGGGGAAACCTGAGGCGGAGGATCTCTGGGTCCTGTAGCAAGAGAAGTGGCAGAGATGTCAACAGGTACCATAGAGGGAGCTAGCGAGGAACAGACTGCTGACTGATACCAGTGGCCAGTACACTCTTCATCACCTCGAATGCTCCCTCCCAGGCAGGTCCGAGAGAACAAGAGCTAGGAACTCCAGGAACCAAAGTCTCCGAGGCAGATGTGACAAGGGTCCGATGCCACGAGGAGATAAGAGTAGGGGCTGAAGGAACAGAAGGGGTATCCGTCCTCCAGCCGTAGCAGTAACCATGCCCGAAGACTCCAACTCCAAGCTCTGGGGTAGAGTTGAAGGAGGAACTGTGTGTGGACCAACAGTCGCCTGCTGAGACGGACTGTGTAGCATTTGGGCCAGTACCTGTGACTTGAGTAATCTACTGACCACTCAGACTAAGTCATGACCGGACAACCTGGGTGACCTTGAAGATCGGGCTCGATGGCTCCGTTCCGATAGAAGGCGGGCGGGCCGATGAATCGGTAAAGAGGAGAGAGGGAGACCTCTTCCTGGAATGGGCCATCGGAGCATGGGTGTCGGAGCCGATCGGAGCCGATAGTCCGGTCAACAGACCGCGTGGCGCGCCCATCGCTGGATCCAGAATCGCCCTCCGGCGGCTAGAAACAGAAGCCTGGGCCTTGGCAGTTTTAGTTGATTTTGTGGAGCCGACTTAGCCGGAGAGCCCTCCGGCTTAAAGACCCCTGAGAATCAATCCTGCAGGACTCTCTGGCTGAAGGAGTGACAAATAGCACAGGAGTCCTGCAGGTGAAGAGGGCCCAAATACAGGCAAGAAGTGTGACCGTCTGTCAGAGACATCTTCTGACAGCACGAGTCACACTTCTTAAGAAACCCTCTCCTTAGACATGGTGCCTAAACACAACACACACACACACCAGTCAAAATTAAATTAAACAAAATACCAAGAGGTATTTTATAAAACACAACACACACACCCTAACGGGGATGGGATAGGGAAAATTGACTAACAAAAATTAAAAGAGACAGGGATTTCTGTCAGAAAAAGGTAGAAATAAATTTAAACTATCAAAAAATTAGTTTTAAACTAAAGGGGCTTGAAATATCACAAATGTGAACTACTTACCAGGAGCTGGTAAAGAGAAGACCTCCCAAGCGAGATCTGGGTACTTACTGCCTTGCATCATGGGATATGGGGCTGCCTCGAGCTGGTAAAAGGAGTTCTAACCCATCAAGCAAGAATGAAGGCGAGATTGACAACTTAACATCTACATTTTATAGAGTGTCTGGTAATTGAATGCAAGAAATCAAAAGGCTAGCAATTTTGGCCTTATTAGGGGAATCAGGTAACTCACCAAATAGTTTAATGGCATCTGTCAACAGGGCCAAGGAGTATTCGGCCAGATGGGTCTGATAATTTATGGCTTTCACAGCTAAGGTGGCAGAGGTATACGCTTTTTTACCCAACCTCTCCATACTTCTGCTTTCCTTATCCGAAAGAAACAAGGAAGTGGAAGGGGGTAATTTAGAGGTTTTATCTGCAGCAAAAGATATGGTAGATGGGTCTGCAGAAGGGGCATTGAAAAGGAATTTAGCAGCTTCAGGTACTTTATAAAATCTGTCAGGGTGTTTAGGTGCTGGGGTTGGGAGTCTGCTGATTTTGATGCAGCCAGGAAAGCATCTAAAAATGCAGAAGGACAAGGGGAACTGCATACGGGTTACAGGACTCCATTTGTAACAGGTCATAGTACCTCTTTTGAGTCTCAGATACCTGACTACAGTCCCATTTCAAAAAGTCCTTCATTTGAACAATGGTCTCCCCAAAGGTGATGTCCTCTACAGGGGAATCAGTTTCATTGGACTCCTCCTCTGGGGAGACATACCCCACTGGGGAAGCAATCTGAGAAGTGTAGGTAAGGGACTCATCCCCGGAAGATTCCTAATTCTTGGAAGAAATATCTGCCAAATGCCTACTCCTAGGAGTGGAAGCTGAAGGGGCCTGGGCAGGAGCAGATGTCTGGCATAAGGCCAAGAAAGCATTAACGAAGCCTTGGGTAAAGGCCTGCCAGTCAGGGACTTGATCAGATGGCATGGTCTGCTGAGTTGGAATGATATGCTTGGTCTTTTGTTTCTTCTTTTAGGGGCCTCCGACGTACGGGCCTCTAAAATAAAGTGGAGAGTCAGAGGACCAGACGCTGAGTGAAATTCCACGATGTCGGAGAGAACGTCTTCTTGAACTATGATTTAGGACACCCTGCTCGAGTCTTCAGAGATAATAAGCTGTGGTTCCCCTCCAGCAACTGGGTCAGATGCCTGCAGATCCCTCTCGGATGTGCTGGCAGTCTCCTTAATAGCTTTCCCCAGGTACCCATCAGAGGGGGTCTGCAGATTTTGACTCAGTCTCCAGGCCTTCATCGGCCTCAAGGGGAATCGTCGGAACAGAGGGCACAGTCGTATGTTCAGGCAGAGTTTTTTTGGCGTTCTTAGTCTGTGGCTCGTCCGAAGGTCCTGGCATCGGGTCCATGTCTTTAGCCAGGTGTTTTAAACTCTGATTCTCTAAATATAATTTAAGAGCAGCAAGTCGGCTCCTAAGGGTCTTCGGTATGAAAGCCTTACTGGTCTCGCAGGTGGTAAGGTCATGGTCTGGGCCTAGACAGAATAAACAGAGCTCGTGTGCATCTTTATGTGGTATCCGCCTTCCACACCGACACTTGCCCTTTTTACCTGACATTAACCCAAAACAGTAGCAAGAAATGTTAACAAAAAACCTCTATGGGGTACTTATCTGAGCATGGGCATAATCCAAAACGAGCGACGGAGCTGGCAGTCAAACAGGTGGCACAAAGGTTCAGAAGTAGATGCGTGCTGACATCTGCTTTATACTCAACATCTGTTTATTGTTGACGTATGCTGAGTGATGCGGGCCATCGCATGTACCCTCACAGTAGCACTTATCTTTGGTAAAACGGCCAGACGTATGAGTCAACTGGAGACAGACTCCCCCATGTAATGGATACTGCAGCATATGAATAGAAGTACATCAATATTTTCTGAAGAGGGGGGCTGGGGTGTTTAACCATCACTGGAATTAGAAAAAATCATTGGAATTGGAAAAAAAAAAACATGCGGTTAGTTCTAGCTCCTAAATGCCCTGGTGAGGGTGTCCTGAAGGGTGAGAAAGAAGATACAGAGTTGAGTCCAGTGTCACTGGCTGGAAAATCAGATGAAACCAAAGAAAGGGGAATCAGATTTTTCGAGGCTAGAAGAGAGCAATAAAGATTACCCTTCTCTTCAACCTGAGAGCCTTCCGTAAGAATTACAGAATTAAGGGCAGCAGGGGAAAGGTGTAGAGTGGACTGGGAAGCTAAGGATGGACAACAGAGTCCCTGGGTGGCTGTCCCTGAGGAGGGTTCAAGGCAAAGTACCTGCAACATTTCTTGTTGAGAGGTGACATAAAGTGTTGCAGCAAGGTTGACCCCATTTCTGAAAAAGGCTGTTTGCCTTAGAGTGATTCAGGGGCACTCGAGAGGCATTAGTAAGAATTCGGCTGAGCCTGTCCGCCAAGATGTTAGATTCTCCTGGAAGCAGTTGTTAGAGAGTGCCCAGTGTCACACTCTCATAGCTTCTCGACATAGAGGGTAAGATCTGGTCCCTCTCTGTTTGTTGATGAATGAGACCATTGACATATTGTCAGTCTGAAGATCAATAGTTCCTAAAGTAAGAATACTATGTAGTTCTTGCAATGCTAGAAGAACCACCGTAGGCTCTAGTACACTGTTATGCAGTTTGGTCCCCTGGGGAGTCCATGTGCCCTGGACGGTTTGGTCCAGATAATACCTCTCCCAACCCATCTGGGAAGCAATAGGGGAAGGAAGAATGAAAAGATGACCGCAAGTAACATCTGTAGAGTGAAGCCACCACAGAAGAGATTCTCTGCAAATCCGAGAAAGTTTGAAGGAAAAGCCTGGGGGATTCCTGTGCAGAAACAACTGGACCATTAAAGTCCACTGTAGAATTCTCATGTGAAAGTGCACTGTGGGCAACCAGGAGAATGGATTGGCACTAACTGCCCACAGCAGAATGATGACCGGTTGTAGGCCCAGATGAGAAA
The DNA here is from genome assembly GCF_019279795.1 of Protopterus annectens. Lineage (NCBI taxonomy): Eukaryota > Metazoa > Chordata > Ceratodontiformes > Protopteridae > Protopterus > Protopterus annectens. The sequence continues at coordinate 1,460,848,521 of NC_056728.1, forward strand.
GGAGATGGAATACCAGCTGGCGACGCCAGACCCATCTCCTTAGAGAAGAAATCCTCTCCATGGTGGTGAACGTGGAAGCAGATGCAGGCTTCCTGGAGTCAATGGTCCCAATACCCGAAGATACCGAGACATATCTGAATCCATGGCAGATACACCTCACTCAGACACTAAGACTGGTGCCAAGCTATCAAATGCCGATGCTCAGAGTGGGAGGGGAGAAACCCAAAGCTGGAACTGTCGACCAAGAACTGGGAACAACAGCCTCAATGCCACAGCCCCAAGGTCCAGCTGGCTCTGAAGTAATCGGAGTTGACAAGAACAAGGTAGAAGCCGGAAGAGAGGATGGCCGCAATGTCAGATCTTTAATTGAGGGTTGGAATACAGCTGGGTCAAGGACCTTAGATGAAACCAGGATGATGAAGCCATGGTTCCAGGAACCGGTCCCGGACCTGAAGGGATAAGACCTACTTGCATCTGGGTCTGCAAAAAGGACCTCGTCAGCTGCCCCAAGTAAGAAGATTTGAAACTGCCCACCAGTCTTGATGACCAAAAAGACAAAATCACTGACAGGGGCTTGGAGGGTCACCTGGAGGATGAGGAACCTGTCCACAGGATCCAAGCAGGGAAGACTCGAAATTAGGGAGGGGAAGAAGAGAACACCAGTGACATCTCTGATGGAGTGGATAGGGAAAAGGAAGAAACTACCCGACCTAATGGAGTCTCTTTAGCCAAAAATGGAATGGGAAGGCTAAGTGCTGAAGACCAAGCCTTGCTCGTAGTTGGCACTGCGGACAATCAGCTCTGAGGGATGAGAGCTGATGCTGGTGCCAAGGAGGCCAAAACATCCAAAGGCAGTGGGACCTTTGAGTCCAGTGAGTCACAAGAGGGACCGAAGCAGAAACAGAGAAGGACATCTTATGATCCCCCCATAGAGGTCTTAAGAGTCTTTAGAAGAAAGGTGCTTATTGGATCCAACTCTTGATGCCGAAGAAGAAGAGGGGGAGTAACCAGCTGGAAGAAGGCCCTTAAGAAAGTACAATTGTGTACACTTATCATAAATATAGATGTTTGAGTGTATTCACTGTTGTAGTCATCACTTGTGGGTTATCCCTGCTGGGTAGCCCTCGGCCGGCCTGAATACCAGAGTAAAGGATTTCCCTCCGGTGTCGGCTGTTCTGTGAGTGAGGCTGACGTTAGATCGTCAGGGTTAGAAAGGGGGACAGCCGATGCCATTACATCAGTTTTTCTTGCCCCCAAAGTTTAGGAGCCCCAGAAAAGGTATATACATAAGGCAAGAAAGGGGGAAGGTGGGAGGGAAACAGGATGGCAACAGTGAATACACTCGAACATCTACATTTATGGCAAGCGTCGACAACTGTACTATGTTCTTCGTGTTTCACTGTTGCAGTCATCACTTGTGGGAAGAATTCCAAAGCTGAGGAAGTGGGTGGAGGAAAGCTGTACAAACTATGGGGATGCTAGCATGCCCTGCAGGATTGCAGATGCAAATCCTACCCTGGATTTGGAGAAGGTAGCTAGCTGGTAGTGCTTGGTGAAAGTGTGTATATATGTCCAAGTAGCACCTTCCAGAATTTCCTTAGTAGGAACCCCCCTCAGAATGGCTGTGGAGGTAAAGGCTGCCCTTGTTGAATGGGATACGATGGTTTTGGGAGCACCCTTTCCATGGAACGAGTAGCAGAAATGTATGCAATGAGAGATCCATTTGGAAATGGTCTGCTTAGAAATGGGTTTCCCCTCTGCCCTAGGGGTGAACAAAACCAGTAGCTGGTAAGTTTTCCTGATAGATTTGATCCTGTCAAGGTAAAATCTCAGCTGTCTGTGCACATCTAGGGTATGCAGAATTCTCTCCCCTCTATTTGTGGGTTTAGGAAAGAAGGTAGGTAAGTGTATGGCCTGGTAAAGGGTTACATCAGAGACCAACTTAGGCATAAAGGAGAGGTTGGTTCTTAGAGAGGCCCTGTCTGCATGGAAGATGATGAAGGGCTCAGTGGCCATAAGAACCTGGAGCTCAGATACCCTCCTAGCAGAAGTGATGTCTAGCAAAAGGGCAGTTTTCCAAGAGAGGTATTTGAGATCTGCTGCAGAAGTTGGCTCAAAAGGGGGTAGAATCAGCTTTTCCAGGACAAAGTTAAGATCCCAAGCTGGTGCAGGTGGCCTTCTGGGTGGTCTGATGTGAACCACACCTCTGAGGAACTGTTTTAAGAGGTGTTGAGAGAATAAGGGCTAATCCGCCTGAACGTAGGCTGAGATAGCCGAAGCATGAATCTTGATAGAGGAGTAAGACATACCCTTGCGGAGGAGCTCTGCAAGGTAGTCTAGGACCAGTGTAAAGAGGCTGTAGTGCTGGAAGCTCTCCTGCTGGAGCACCAGTAGGTGAATCTCTTCCACTTAGAGGAAAAGATTTCCTGGTGCTTGGTCTATGAGCCTCCTTAATAATGTCTAACACCTGACTGCTGAGGACTGAAGAGTTATCTGCCTTTGAGGAATTAACCATGCTGTTAGCTTGAGTGTGGCCAGGCCTGGATGTAGAAGATTCCCTCCTTGATGTGTGAGAAGGTTTGAGGCGGAGGGCAGGGGAAAGGGAGGTTGCATGGTCAAGCTGAGGAGCACTGGGTATCAGTTCTGCCTTGGCCAGTCTGGGGCAATCAGGATAGCCCTTGGTCCTTCCTCTCTGATCTTGAGTAGTACTCTGGGTATCAGAAAAAGTGGGGGAAAGGCATACACAAACAGGCTGTCCCAGTGGAAGGAGAGGGTGTCCACTCTCCAGGCTTTTGGGTGAAACTGTCTGAAGCAGAATTTGGACAGTTGACGGTTCTGGCAGTTTGTGAAAAGTTCTATGTCTGGCTCCCCCCAGATGCGACTGATCTGTAAGAAAGTGTCCCTTTGCAATTCCCACTCGTGGGGATCCATGAACTGCCTGCTTAAGTGGTCTGCCAGGGTGTTTTGCTTCCCTGGAAGTTATTGAACTATGAGATGCAGTCCCGGATTGGAGGCTGACTGCCAGATTTCCATGGCAAGGTGACACAGGGGGGTAAGAATGAGTACCCCCCCCCCTGTTTGTTGATGCAATACATGACAGTAGTGTTGTCTGTCCTGATTAAGACTACCCCTGGTGACAGATGCTTTTGAAAGGTTAGGATAGCTCTCTGCACTGCTAGCATCTCTTTCAGATTGACATGGAGACCTAGAACCTCCTTTTCCCAAAACGCCTGGGTTTGCAGAGTTCCTGCTTGGGCTCTCCAGGCAATGTCTGAGGTGTCCATGGTCAGGGTTTGTTTGTGTGGCCAAAAAACAAATGGAAGGCCCTTGTTCAGGGAACAAGCCTGGGCCCACCACAGGAGCTTCTTCCTTAGGCAAGGAATTAGTGAGAGCTATTGCTCCATAGACTGGGAGTGTTGGCACCAGAGGTTCCTTAGGTACCACTGCAGTTTCCTCATATGCAATCTGGCAAGGGGTACAAACAGGATGCAGGAAGCCATGTATCCTAGGGCTTGCAATATTTTCCTGGCTGTGAGGTGGGTCTTTTGTTCCAGCTGTTGACAGCAGAACTGAAGAAGGGTCTTCTTCTGGGGGGGGGGGGGGGCATTTGCATGGAAGTGTCTAGAAGGGTGCCCAGGAAGGTAATCCTTCGTGTGGGTAATAGCTGGGATTTCTCCAGGTTGATGGTGAATCCCAGTGAGGTTAGTAGGGTCTTCACAAAGGAGAGGTCCCATAGGAGCTTTTCCTTGGTATCTGCCTGTATGAGGCAGTCGTCGAGGTAGGGGTAAATGTGTATGACTCTCTGCCTGCAGTAAGCAATGACTGGAGCCAAGCACTTTGCAAGCAGTGGATAAGACAAAGGGCAGTGCAGAGAACTGAAAGTGCTGGGATCCTGCTCTGAACCTTAGGTAGCTCCTGCAGGACTGTCTGATAGGTATATGCAGGTAGGCATCCTTCATATCTAGGATCACTAGCCAGGCTTGTGGCATGAGCATGGGTAGTAGCTTTCGTAGTGTTAACATTTTGAATTTTGGAACCAGAAGGGACAGATTCAGGGTGGAGAGGTCTAGGATAGGGTGCCATGTGCCCTCCTTTCTGGGGACCAGGAATAGTATTAAGTAAAATCATTTTCCGGTCTGTTCCTTGGGCACGGGTTCTATAGCTCCTTGGGCATAAAGCTTTTGGATCTGATGAAAGGCTTCTGCTGTCTGACCTGCAGGGCGTCCAGGCAACTTGACCTCCTGGGTTTTTCTTTGAAATAGAATCTGTACCCTCTGGAAATAATTTTCAGAACCCACAGATCTGAAGTGATGGACTGCCAGTTTTCTAGGAAGAGGGAAAGTCTTCCTCCTAGCTTGTTTGAGAACCTGGGGGACAGAGGGGGGAGGTAGGGAGTCATTGTGAGTCCCTGGAAAAGGTAGTGGGCTTAGAACTCCCTTCTCTAGGAGCGGCAGTGGACCCTGCCTAGTCCTTTCTTGGCTACAAGCCTGAGGCCTAGGGGTTCTGTCCCTGTGACGCTTTCCCTGCATTGGCTTTGCTTGAGAGGGAAAGGACCAGTGCTTAGTAGGGAAGTTCCTGCTAAACCTGGGTGGTTGCACCTGTAAAAAAACCCTTGACAGTCTACATGGATTTGGCTTTGTCCTCCATTTTCTTGATGACCTCCTTGGCCTTGGGGCCAAATAACTGCATGACTTAGATAAGCATGGACTAGAGCATCTCTGGGGGATTCCCCCGGCTGGGGGTTCAGAGCGAAGAACTCGCTGCACTTCACGTTGGAAGGAGATGCGAAGAGATCGCAGCAAGGCTGACCCCACTCCAGAAAGATCTGCTTCGTTACTGAAGGATTCAGAGACCACTCATAAGGCATTAGTATAGTCCGACTTAACCTGTCCGCTAGGATGTTGGACCGTCCCGGAATGTGCACTGCTATCAGAAAGTGACCGGTGCAGATCACCCATTCCCAAACTCTCATGGCCTTGTGAAAAAGTGGGTAAGATCTGGTCCCTCCCTGTTTGTTGACATACCAGACCACCGACATGTTGTCTGATTGAATTGCAGTGGTTTTCAGAGGAAGAAAGGCATGAAGGGCCTGCAATGCCAAAAGGACCACCGTCATCTCCAGAACGATTATATGCAATATAAATATATATATCGATAGGGGACCACAGGCCTTGGACTGTCCTGCCCAAACAATGCCCCTCCAAGTTGGGAGGCATCCGTGTTCACTGTGGCTTGGACAGGGGCTGGAACAAAAGGTCGTCCCTCAAGATTTCCGGTGATCCACCAAAGAAGGGATGACCTGCAGACTGAGGTGTATTGGACAGGATAATGGAAGATCCAACAGGGACCATTGCACCACTAGAGTCCACTCTAGTACTCTCATGTGTAACTGTGTGCAAGGAAGAAGCGCTATGGTCGCAGCCATAGAGCCTAGGGCCCTCAAAAACGATTCTGCCATGGGAAGGTGAGAACGGTAGATGAAGGAAACATGCATCCTCAGGTTTCAAACTCTCTCCATGGTCAGGAAGATATTGGACTGTAGTGTGTCTATCCATGCCCCAATGTAGTCTATCACCTGGACAGGATTCAGAAGAGATTTGGATGCACTGATTGCAATCCCAAAGTGAACTGCAAGCTTCAGGAAATAATCCCTGGTTTGACAAAGTAGACGCTTGGTGGGAGCAGTGAGGAGTCAATTGTCCAGGTACGGGTAGACCTGAATCTCCTGAAGCCTCAGGTGAGCCGCTACTACTGCCACCACTTTGGTGAATTCCCTAAGGGCTGTGGTGAGACCAAAGGGTAGGGCTCGAAACTGATAATGATTGACTCCTAGACAGAAGCGGAGGAACCTCCTGGAGCTTCTGTGCATCTTTATGTGATAGTAGGCATCCTGCAGGTCTAACAAGCACATCCAGTTGCTCTCTTGCAGGTATGGCATGATGGACTGTAATGTGACCATCCGGAACTTTTCTTTGGCAACTAACAGGTTCAGGGTAGATAGGTCCAGAATGGGCCTTAAGTCCCCCGTTTTCTTTGGCACCAAAAAGAACCTGGAGTAGATGCTCGATCCAGACTGATCTGAGGGGATGGGTTCGATGGCTTGTTTCTCTAGCAGCTTGGATCTTTCCAGTACTGCTGCCTCCCTTTGCGTGGGTGGTACGTCCAGGAGGTGTTTGAGAGGTTTGGGAGGAACCACAAATGGGATTGAGTATCCACTGGATATAATCTGAAGCACCCAGTGGATTGATGTTACGGACTCCCATGCCGCCAGGTACAAGGACAAGTGACCTCCAACTGCCTCCAGAGCAGAGCAGTCGGGCAACCCCTCAGAGTTGCTGTGCGGGCCTGTCCGAGAATGGTTCCCAAGACCCAAAATTCCTTGGACCCCCTCTCCCTCTGGGCCGGCGTCTATCCTGTCCCCCTCTGCCTCTAGGGGAAGAAGAGCCCTGAGTGTCCCGGGAATACTGAAACTTCCGGAACCACATCGTCTTTTGCCCTCACTGATTCCGGGAAAAGGATCTTTGAGGGTTTGAGAAGTGGATTCCGATGGCAGACAGTGTCTTCCTGTCTTTCTCGCTCTGGATCAATGTGTCTTTGACGGTCTTACCGAAAAGGGTAGAACTGTCATAAGGGGCGTTGGCAAAAGATGCCTTGAAAGGTTCCAAGAACTGACATAATCTGAGCCAGGTGTTGTGCCTCATGGACAAGCCGGACCCAGCTGCCCTAGCCACTACTTTAGTAACATTTGAAAGAAGCCGCATGGACGTGTTGGAAACTGCTTTTAAAGAGGCCATCCTCGTGGAGAACGTGTCTCTGTCCTCCTGCGACATGGACTTAGGGGGAGACTCAGCCAGTTCCTTTACCAGGTCGTGCTGTAGTCTAGTAACGTGGGCCAGGTAGTTCAGCACCCCGATGGAAAAGGTCGCTGACACATAAACCCACTTCCCTAAGCAGGCCATCATACTAGACTCTTGGTCAGGGGGATGAACCGAGGAACACTACTGGGCTAGTTAATTCTTGGTGGCTGCTGCTACCACCATAGCATCTACAGAGGACCCTTTGTTTCACGCTGGTCTGTCAGAGGGAGGGCTCAAAATTTTGTCTGGTCATTTTGGGATTGGTTCCATGACATCCAGCTCCTTCCAGGCCTGCGAGGTGACCAGGTCCACCAGGGGATCTGCGGGAGGGGACACCCAGGAAGTAGATGGGCCCGTGCCGAAAGTCTCCAGGAACACGGATTCGTCAGAGGAAGGTTTGGGGGCGGACCAACCTCCCTGTTGGCATAGGATTTCCATGATGTTTCCAAAGGAGACACCCTCGGGAGGTTATCTGGGGGAACCTTCCCCACCATACAAATCATGTCCTCTGTGAGGGACTCGAGGGAGTCCAAGTGCCTCCTCTTACACGTATGCTTGTGAGGCACGTATCCAGTGGGGCTCTCTGGGTGGAACTCACAAGCCACTTGCTCCTCAGGGGGAACCGCCTGGGGCTCCTCGAGCATGGGCTGTCCCTCTGGTAAAATGATGGGATTCGTAGACAAAGCCAAGGGAGTCGGGGTGGAGTCCGAGGAACTAGTCAAGGGTCTCGATCCAGTGGAAAGAACCCTTTCTACCACGTTGAACGCCGAGGGAGAACGTGCCTCCTGGGCCACCAATAACGAAACCGCTCTCCCTGGATCCGATGCGAGAATTGGAGCAGGGCCTAAAGTGGATGGAGCTCCGAGGGGGGGAACTTGGCCCGACAACGCTGGAGCCGATGGAAAAAATTCCACTCCCTCGGATCTGACACCCAGGCTCCGGCTCCGAGAGGCACCACGAGGATCTGAACTCATCGGAACCGACACGTTCCAGGCAGCTACTGGTGTAGAGGAGAGCGGTACCATCAGTGCCAACCCCCTAAGGCCATCCTCGGATCCAAGAACTCAGAACCCGGGGTCGGATCACAGAAGGAGAAATTGGCATGAGAAAAGGAAGCGAGTTCCCCCTCCAGAGAGAGAGAGAGCTGGCAAGACTCCCATCTGGATTTGTGTACGAATGAACCTCCTCATCATTTTATCCTTGTCAACTTCAGAAAGGCTTCGGTTGGACCGTGATGGGGCCACGGACTCCGACCTGGCAGGTCGAGGAACAAAGGCCCTAGATGGTGGTTGTGGCTCCAGGGAAAAGCTGGGAGATCAGAGCCGACAGGAGTCATAGAGCCTAGACTGACTCTTGGCGGGAGTTCCTGAAGTAGAAAGGTCCGGGGACCACTTGCGTTTTTCAGACCTGTGCTCTCTCTACTTCTCTCTGCCTTTTCTGCGCTCCGCTTCCACAGGCTTAGAAACGGGAGGGTGAGTCCCAGCCTGGGAGAAAGGAGAAGGAAAGACAAGAGAGGAAGGAAAGGTGGCCACAGCAGCCGCTGTGACCGAAGAAGTAGAAAAGGCAGCCTCCTCTGTAGTAGGTAGAAGGCCTTTCAAGGCCAACTTAGCCCGTCTATATGGTACAATCAGTGCTTAAATGGGCTACACCCTAACACATAACGCAAAGAGTGTGGCTATCAGCAGATGACAATTTGTGGCCACACTCAGTGCACTTCTTAAAGACCGGCTTGGGATCAGCCATGTCTCTCACAGAAAACTGTAAGTCTATCACAAAAAAGAGAAGGAAAAGAGAAAAACTATTTCCTACTCAGACCCACTCACCACACTCTCAAAGGCACACAGAACACTGAGGGTGGGGAGGGGAAGCAATAACACACTAACACTAAAACTACACAAAACCCCTAAAACACGATGCACCAACGAGGGAGGGAAGAGAGGGAAAGTACAGTTGTGTACACTTACCATAAATGTATATGTTCGAGTGTATACACTGTTGCAGTCATCACTCTTGGATTATCTGCCTGCAGGTAGCCCTCAGTCGGCCCGAATACCAGAGACTTAGTATTTCTGCGTTGGTTGCTGTTGCTCCAGGACAGATGTCAGGTCATCAGGGGTATAAAAACAGGCAGCTGGCGCCATTACATCAGTTTTTCTTGCCCCAAATGTCAGGAGCCCCCCAATAGGGAGCTAAGTTATGGTGGGGGAAACACCACCAGGAAAAAGTAAATACCAATACCCCTGAAAAGGGGGGAGGGTAGTAAAAGGCATAGAGAGTTTAGAGACAGACAGAGAGAGAGAGAGAGTGAGAGAGAGAGAGAGAGAGAGAGAGAGAGAAGAGGACATAGAGAAAAAAACAGGGGGCTGGAGGGAGGGAAACCAATACTGCAACAGTGAATACACTCAAACATCTACATTTATGGTAAGTGTACACAACTGTACTATGTTCCTCGTGTTTCACTGTTGCAGTCATCACACTTGGGTAGATTCTCAAAGCTGAAGAAGGGTGGAGGCAGTCACGAAGAGTTACGGTTGGCTAGAATGCCTTGCAGGACTGCTGTTGAAAAACCTGCCCTGGGTTTGGTAAAGATAGGCAGGTGGTAATGCTTGGTGATGGTGTGAACAGAACTCCAGATGGCAGCTTTCAGTATGTCCCTGGTAGGGACTCCCCTGAGGAATGCTGTAGAGGTAGAAGTTGCCCTAGTGGAATGTGTTCTGACCCCCTGAGGGGTTGGTTTCCCATGGTGCTTGTAGCAGAAATGGATGCAATGTGCTATCCATTTGGAAACTGTTTGTTTTGAAATGGCCTTGCCCTCTGTCCCTGTTTTAAAGGTGACTAGTAACTGGTCAGATTTTCTGAAGGGCTTAGTCCTATCAAGGTAGAATCTGAGCTGTCTGTGCACGTCCAAGGAGTGCAGGATCCTTTCCCCTTTATTTTGAGGATTAGGGAAGAAGGTAGGCCAGTGGATGGATTGACTGAGAGCCACAGTGGACACCACTTTAGGCATAAAGGAAAGGTTAGTCCTGAGGGAAACCCTGTCGGCATGGAAGATAATGAAGGGTTCCACAGCCATAAGTGCTTGTAGCTCAGACACTCTTCTAGCTGAAGTGATGGCCAGAAGCAAGGCTGTTTTCTAAGAGAGAAATTTTAGCTCTGCTGACACTGCAGGCTCAAAAGGAGGTAGTGTGAGCTTTTCCTGTACAAAGTTAAGGTCCCAAGCAGGGGTGGGTGCTCTTCTTGGCAGCCTTAAGCTGCTTGCCCCTCTCAGGAACTGTTTGATAAGAGGGTGAGAGAAGAGAGGTGGCTCAGTGTTGTAATGAGCCGAAATGGCAGAGGCATGGATCTTAATGGAGGAGAAGGATACACCTCTGTGGAGTAGATCTGCTAAGTAATCCAGGATTAGAGGAAGGGAGGGCAGGGCTGTGTCATCTCCTTTAGATTGAATCCAGGAGCAGTACCTTTTCCACTTATCAGCATAGGATTTCCTTGTGCTGGGTCTTCTGGCTTCAAGATGACGTCCAGCACCTGCTTGCTTAGGCTGGTTACTGGGGGAGAATTCAAGGAATAAGCCAGGCTGCAAGATTTAGGGTTTGCAGTTGCAGATGCAAGATCTGTCCCCCCTGCTGAAAGAGCAGGGTTGGGTTCTGCTGTAGGTGCCAGGGTGGCACCGGTGACAAGCTTTGCAGTAGTGGGTACCGGTGGTTGGTGTGGCCAGTCCGGGGCAATAAGAATAGTCCTTGGTCTATCCTGTCTTATCTTGAGCAATACTCTTAAGAGGAGGGGCAGAGAGGGAAAGGTTTAGACTGAGAGATTTACCCACTGGAAGGGTAGGTCATCCACTTTCCAGTCCCTACTGTGAGGTGTCCTGTTGCAGAATCTGCTGAGCTGGTGATTGTAGGGTGAAGCAAAGAGATCCACCTCTGGGGTCCCCCATTTCTGAATGAGAAGGTTGAAGGTTCCGGGCTCTAGTTGACACTCGTGTGGGTTTAGGAGATTTCTGCTTAAATCATCTGCCAGTGAGTTTTGTCTGCCTGGCAGGAACTGAGCTTGCAGATGGACCTGCATGCCCAATGCCGTGTTCCACAGGGCCATGGCTGGCCTGCAGAGTGGGTAAGAGTGGGTTCCCCCCTGCTTGTTGATGTACCACATAACTGTGGTGTTGTCTGTTTTTATTAGCAGGGTCCTGGAGAGAGAAGGGATCTGAAAGCTGTGACAGCATGCTGCATCCCTTTCTGGTTGATGTGCAGATGCATTTGATTTGGGCTCCAGTGGCCCTGAATGCACTTGCCGTCCATGTGTGCCCCCCAGGCATAGTCTGATTAGTCTGTGATTAGGGTCTGGGAAGCTTGGGGTTGGGTAAAGGGCAGTCCCTTGTTGAGGTTGCATGCTGCTGCCCACCAAAGGAACTCTGTCCTTAGACAGGGTATTATGGGAATGACAGTTTCCAGGTCCTGAGAATGTTGTTAACAAAGACTTTTTAAGTACCACTGAAGTTTCCTCATATGTAGTCTGGCATATGGAATTAGTAGGATGCATGAGGCCATGAACCCTAGGGCCTGATGGATTTTCCTTGCGGATAGCTGGGTTATGGTGGCAATTTGAGTAAAATAGCTCGTCAGACAGGCTTGTTTTTCTGGAGTGAGGAATGCCATCTGGGATGCTGTGTCCAAGCTTGCTTCCAGGAATACAATCTTTTGACTGGGAACTAGTTTTGATTTCTTTTCGTTGATGGTGTACACCAGGGAGGTTAGAAGGGTTTTTACAAATGTCAGGTGCTGCAACAGCATTTCCCGACTGTCTGCCTGAATCAGGCAGTCATCCAAGTATGGGTAAATTTGAATATTTTTCTGCCTGCAGTAAGCAATGGCTGGGGCCAGGCATTTTGTGAATACTCTGGGAGCCGTGGATAAGCCAAAGGGAAGTGCAAAGAACTCATAATGCATAGATCCTACCCTGACGCGTAGATATTTTCTGCATGATTCCCTAATAGGGATGTGCAGATAGGCTTCTTTAAACTCTAGGGTGACTAACAAGGCATCCTTGGCTAGCATAGGTAGAAGCTGCTGCAGGATGAGCATTTTGAATTTTGGTACCACCAGGAAGGTGTTGGGAATGGAAAGATCCAGGATTGAGCGCCAACTGTCCTCTTTTCTGGGTACCAGGAAAAGTCTGGAAGAGAACCCTTGACCTATCTGTTCCGCAGGAACAGGTTGAATTGCCCTTTTAGAGAGCAGGGATTGGACTTGGTTTTAAGCATCCGCTCACTGGTTTAGAGGGAGATCTGGGAACCCTTTTGGAGTTGGCAGTGAGTGGAAGTAAAATTTGTACCCCTGGGATACAATGTTGAGGACCCATTGGTCTTTGGTGATGGGAATCCATTTTTGTGCATGAAGGGCAAGTTTTCCCCTTAGGGGCACAAGCAGTTGGCAGAGGAGGGGAGTGGAGCTGAGCAGTCATTGGGAATTCTTTCCGAAAGGTGGTGGTTTAGCACTCCCTGCTTTAGAGGTGGAGGCACTTCAGTGCTTAGATCTCTGCATACCCTGAGACTGTAGTCTGGGTAGTCTGTTTCCCCTGGGTCTAGTTTGTGATGGATTTGTGGAGACTGGAAAGGACCAATGTTTTGAGGGACAATGCCTACTGAATCTAGGAGGCTGTACTTGCAGGAATTCTTTGACTGTCTGCATAGATTTAGCCTTTTCTTCCATCTTTATAAGAACCTCTTCTGCTTTGGTGCCAAACACATTGTCCTTGTTTAAAGAAGCATCTAGTAACTTGGATTTGACATGATCTGGCAAGGTCTGCTCCTTAAGCCAAGCATACCTTCTCAGTACAGAACCAGTGACTGCTGCCCTGCAAGATGCTTCTAGGGCATCAAAGCCACACTGCAATGTATGCTTACTGACTTGGTTTGCAGAATGCATAAGCTCTTGCAATTCTTTATTTTCTGCACAGTCTGTAAAGGTAGCTATTTTTTGCTTAACAAGTTCCATAACATGTTGTTGGTACTTCAGCATGTGAAATTAGAAGTTATGTACTCACCATAACGTTCCATCTGAGTAGGCGTATTCATTTGTCTGCAACCTGTGGGTTATGGATCCGATATCGGATCCGAACTGGCATGGTTTACCAGCTATGGATCCAAGCTCTCAGCTCCTCCCCTCACCCATAATGCCCTGCTCTACCCTCATGACCTCAGATCGAGTTTGCCAACAGCAAGAACACCCTGAAAAGGGTAACACATAATATGCAGGAAACTGAAAGGCCAGGGGGATAGGAGGGCGGGATGGTTGCAGACAAATGAATACACCTACTCAGATGGAACGTTATGGTGAGTACATAACTTCTAAATCTGAAGTAGGAGATTCATTTGTCTGCAACCTGTGGGACAGAGTCCCCAGCTACCTGAATCTTGGGGCCATCATGGAAGGATATTCCGGAGCACCGCGAGCCAAAGGATGCTCTACCCCTAGATGCAAGATCCAACTTATAGTGGGAAATAAAAGTATGAGATGAAGCCCACGTGGCTGCTGCACAAATATCATCTAGAGGAATCCTAGCCTTAAAGGCTGCCGAGGTAGATACTGACCGGGTTGAATGGGCGTGTACAGCCTCCGGCGGCCTTCCTGAAGCTTGATAAGCCAATAAGATACACTGTGAAATCCAGCGAGACAGAGAAACTTTAGAAATTGGCTTGCCCAAATTAAATTTAGCAAAGGAAATAAACAACTGGTCGGATTGCCTATGACCAGCCGTTCTGTTTAGATAAAATCTAAGTTGCCTGTGAACATCTAAGGAGTGAAGCTTGTATTCACCTTTGTTTTCATATTTAGGAAAGAAAACAGGGAGGTTAATGGATTGATTGATGTTTGCTTCAGAAGCTACTTTAGGAAGAAAGGACGGGTTGGTCCTGAGGTAAACACGGTCCGGATGAAATACCAAGTAAGGAGGTTTAGCTGATAATGCTTGGAGCTCTGAAACTCTCTTGGCCGATGTAATGGCTACTAAAAAGGCTGTCTTGAAAGACAAGAATTTGAGATCCACCGTAGCCGCTGGTTCGAAGGGGGGGGGGCGGTCAAGGCCTGGAGAACTAAGGAGAGGTCCCAAGGAGGAACCGCTTGTTTTACAGGAAGCCTGAGAAGGAAAGTACCTTTAAGGAAAATTTTACACAACTTGGCTGACATGAGTGGACTAGAGTCATGACCAATGTGATAATGAGAAATTGCCGCCAGTTGTACTTTGACTGTGGAACTGCTGGCACCATCGTTAAAAAGAGTGGTTAGAAAGTCAAGCACTATAGGGAGAGGACCCGTGAAGGGATTCAGGCCTTGCCGCTCCGCCCACAAAGAAAACCGTTTCCACTTGCTGCGGTAGACTTTCCTAGTGGACGGTTTATGAGCTGCCACCAGGATTGCCTTAACAGGTGACGAAATACCGGGAGTCCTGATCAAGAGTGGAACTGGAGCAGCCAAGCGGTCAGCTTCAGGTTGTCCAGGTTCGGAGGAGATATGCAGGATGGGTGGGATATCAGATCCGGAATGGGATCTAGAATCCAAGGAGGATTCACCGAGTGAGACCTTAGAAAGGGGAACCAGATCTGTCGAGGCCAAAACAGAGCAATGAGAATCATTCTGCAACCCACCCGAGAGGCTTTCTGAAGAACTTGGAGCATCAGAGGCAAGGGTGGATAAGCGTACAGAAGACCGGGTGGCCAAGCATGCACCAGAGCGTCTCTTGGAGAACCTCCTGGAGGGGGTATCAGAGCGAAAAAACTGTCGCACTTGGTGTTTGAGGGAGAGGCAAAAAGATTGCATGAAGGAGTTCCCCACCGTGCGAATATGAGTTCCGCTACTTGAAAATTGAGAGACCACTCGTAAGGGGTCAGAATGGTGCGACTGAGCTTGTCCGCCAGGATGTTGGACCGACCCGGAATGTGCGTTGCTATTAGAAAGCGGTTGGTGGACATTGCCCATTCCCAAACTCTCATGGCTTCTCGACAAAGGGGGTAAGACCTTGTTCCCCCTTGCTTGTTGATGTACCAGACAACAGACATGTTGTCCGACTGAATCGCAATTGTTCCCAAGGGAAGAAAGTCCTGAAGTGCTAGCAACGCTAAGAGCACTGCTCTCATCTCTAGAACGTTGATATGCAGTAAGGTCTCTGAATCGTTCCACGTGCCTTGGACGGTCCGGCCCAAAAAATGCCCCCCCTCCACCCGAGGCGGGAGGCGTCCGTGGTCACCGTGGCGAGAAAGGGAGAAGCACAAAATGGGCGGCCTCCGTGGAGATCTGGGGAGTGGAGCCACCACAGGAGGGACCGCTTGCAAGCCTTGCTGATCGCAATGGGATGATGCATAGGGAGAGCAAGGTATGACCATTGTACTAAGAGAGTCCACTGGAGGATGCGCATATTGAGCCTGGCAAGAGGAAGAAGTGCTATAGCAGACGCCATGGACCCTAGAGCCCTCAGGACCAACTCCGCCGGAACAGAACTTGAGTGGAGAATGGCCCGCACCTGGAGCTGCAGATTTTGAACTCTGTCCGCAGTGAGGAAGGCTTTTAAACTCCTTGTGTCTAACCTGGCCCCTATAAAATCTAAAAGCTGTGTGGGCGCCAGGTTGGATTTCTTTGTATTTATTGTAATGCCCAGAAAGGGAGCAAGATGGAGAAAGGAGTCTCGCGCCAATAGTAGTAGATGCCTTGTTGGGGTGGTAAGAAGCCAGTCGTCCAGGTAGGGGAAGACCTGCACCCCCTGAAGCCTCAGGTGGGCCGCTACCACTGCTAATACTTTGGTGAACACCCTGGGGGCTGTGGTGAGACCAAAGGGAAGGACCCGGAACTGGTAGTGACTGGCTCCCAGCCGAAGCGGAGGAACCTCCTGGAGCGCCTGTCCATCAGGATGTGGTAGTACGCATCTTTGAGGTCTATAGAACACATCCAGTGATTTTCTCCCAGAAGGGGGAGAATAGATTGCAGAGTGACCATTCTGAATTTTTCCTTGGGGACTGCCAGGTTCAAGAGAGAAAGGTCTAAAATTGGTCTTAGTTCCCCCGTCTTTTTTGGCACTAAAAAGAACCTGGAGTAGAACCCTGATCCGATCTGGTCTGGGGGGACGGGCTGGATGGCTCTTTTCTTTAGCAGATGGCCAATTTCTGCCAAAGCGGCCTCCCGTTGACCGGGAGGAACGTCTGGGAGGGACTTCAACTTTGGTAAGTGACGAAAAGGGAAGAGCACTCCCATCTGCATCTGGGCCTGGATGAACCTTCTCATCATCCGGTCCAGATCAGCATCCGAGGCTATCGTAGATCTCGGCGAGGCTACCGAGGTAGGCCTAGAGTGCCTCCTCGATAGCCTCGCGGAGATCGGGTCTCCTCCTCCTCAGGTCCCGGTGAAAACACAATGGAGACCGGAGCGGAGGAGGAGGAGACCGAGCCGACAATGGAGCCGGGGGAGAAGCCGGCTTGGCTGGCGGGGCCGAAACAGAGGTCTCGGCCCGCCGCTTATGGTGCTTCTCCTCCGGTCCTTTTCTTAGCATCCCTCTCCTCCGAACCAGAAACGGGAGGTTGAGTCCCAGGAGGAGGAGGGGAGGCCGAGAAGGAATAACCGTGGACGGTTACTCCCGAAGGAGCGGAGGTCGGAGCCGAGTCCGGCGGTAAAAGGCCCGCCAAAACAAGCTTGGACCTCCGCTCCTTCAATGCCCTGGGGTTGAACCCTGCACAAATGGAACATCCAGATGTGAGGTGTTCAACCCCAGGCATCTACACACAGTGTGGCCATCAGCTGGGAAAGCTTATGGCCACACTCGGAGCATTTAGAAAAAATAGACTTGGGTTGCTCAGACATCCCAATCTACAACAGTAGTTACTATAACTAAAGAAGTAACTAAAGAAAACACAAAAAATCACTCACAGGCCCAACACACACACTCTACGCTAACAGCGAGGGGAGGGATATAACTTTTAGATTAAACACTAAAAAAAGTAAATATACCAAAGGGGAAACCTACACTTTCACACAAATAACCAAAAAAATCTTTAAATTTTACAATTTAAATACTTGAACTAGCACTTAGCTGGAGAGCTGGAAAAACAATCTAGTCACCATGCGCGGCAAACGAGATCTGAGGTCATGAGGGTAGAGCAGGGCATTATGGGTGGGGGGAGGAGCTGAGAGCTTGGATCCATAGCTGGTAAACCATGCCGGTTCGGATCCGATATCGGATCCATAACCCACAGGTTGCAGACAAATGAATCTCCTACTTCAGATCTGACAATTCAAAGCCCTAATGGCAAGAGTTCCAGAAAGCCCTAATGGCAAGAGTTGCAGAGGTATATACTTTCTTACCCCATCTGTCCAAAGCTCTGGAATCCCTGTCTGAAGGGGTGGGAGTCTTAGTTGTAGTTGTCTTGATACCCTTAGGCCCCTGGGAAATGATCTCTGGGTCAGCAGTAGGATTTTTGAAAAGAAATTTGTGAGAGACAGGTACTCTGTAGTACCTGTCTGGTTTCCTAGGGGCAGGGGGTAAAGTATCAGGAGTAAGACTGGATTCCATAAAGACATCATCAACAACTTTCAGGACTGGTGGTATTGCTAAAGGCCTGTGTTGTGGCAAGTCTAGAAATTCTCTGGGTCTCTTTTTGGACCGAGGATAATCTTGGCATTCCCAGTGGAAATTATCTCTTAAAGTATGTAAGGTTTCACCAAAAGAAAAATCCTCTGGAGGAGAGGCAGAGGGACTGGATTACGCTGCATCAGAATCCTCATAAGCAGATAAGGGCATGTCTTCATAATCAGAAACCTCAGAGTCGTCGGACTCTTGGTCTGTTGAAGCCACTGGAGACTGGTCTCTTTTTCTCTTATCAGGGGAAGGCTGACTTCCCCTAATCAGCATAATAAGGTCTTCTGCCATTCTATGCATTTTATTTTGTGGCAAGGGAGCTTAATGCGCTTTGGTTGTCGGTTTTCTAGGCATAGTGCGTACTCTTGGCCTTAGAAACTCTGTAGTTTTAGACAGAACTGAAGTAATCGGTTTGTGTCGAACATTGGTAGTGCAAAGAACTTCCTCAGAAGCCGGTGCCTGCTCTGCAGGCTCCGGACTCATCCAAGGTAGAGACATCCACCGGTTTGATAGTCGAAGAATAGTCACATGGCATACCGGACTCAGAACGGGTCTCAGTAGAGGCCTGCAAATCCACTGAAGCGGGCATCAGGGGCTGCGAAAGCACCTCACTGAGTACCAGCGAACTGGCGTCTACGTTAAATGGAAACATCATTGCCAGCTTTGAACCTGTGCGGTCTGTCTCTGTCTTTATCCTTACGTTTTTTCCGGAAAATCCGTAGTCGAATGGCTTACCGAAGTCATTTCGGAATACGGAGATCAAGAACGAAAGTATTTAGCGACAATAAGGGCCTGATGATGAATGGTTCGGGCGTTGAACAAGGCACAAAACCGACAGCAAGGTACGTCGTGGTCTGGGCCTAGACAGGTGTCGCAGTAAGAATTAAAATCTCAGTGTGGTATTTGCTTTCCACAGGCAAGACAATTATTAACTTTTTCTGACATCAGTTAGAGCAAGAAAAAAGGATCCCCAAGGGGTACTTAGCTTTAGAAGACTTCAAGATAATTCAATTTGTAAATGAAAACTCAGGTAGTGGCCGACCGGCACTTGCGAACTGCTTCTGCTTCGGGTTTCTCGGCAAGAAAGACTGATGTAATGGCATCGGCTGCCTGTTTTTGTACCCCTGACGACCTGACATCAGTCTTGGAGCAACAGCAACCGACACAGAAATACTAAGTCTCTGGTATTCAGGCCGACTGAGGGCTACCTAAAGGCAGATAACCCAAGTGTGATGACTGCAACAGTGAAACACGAAGAACATCCTACACTAACAACTAACACTCAACAAACTCTCAAAAAACTGCTAAATTATCGAACTACCCAACTCACAGACTCGGAGCTCAGGATCAGGATGCTTCTGGCAAGCCGCGACAAACGAGATCTGGGGGTTGGAAGGTAGTGGAGGTGCATTATGGGTAAGGGGAGGAGCTTGGAGCTCGGAGCAGATGCTAGTGAACTTGCCAGCTCGGATACGATACAGATCCGGTACCTGTAGGTTGAAGATCAAATGAAGTAAACTACTTCAGATCTGCTCCTTATCTAGAGAAGCATCTAAAAGTTTGGATTTTAACTGGTCAGGCAAAGGTTGCTCCCTTAACCAGGCATGCCTTCTGATAACTGATCCTGTACCTGCAGCCCTGGTAGAGGCTTCTATGGCATCAAAACCACAATGCAAGGAGTGCTTTGCTACCTGCGAGCTAGACTGTATCCTCTTCTTCTTTTGTTTTTTCCAGTTAGGGGTCACCACAGTGGATCACCTGTCCGCTCATGATTAGCAGTGGAGTTTTTATGGTGTCGAGTTGCCAGCCCAGCACCCAACCTTCCACAGAAGGCACATACACACATGCACTCACACCTAGGGCCAATTCAGAGTGTCCAATCCACCTACAGCATGTCTTTGGGATGTGGGAGGAAACCGTTGCACCTGGAGGAAACCCACGCGCCCACAGAGAGGACATGCAGACTCTGCACAGAAGGCACCCCAGCTGAGGATCAAACCGAAGAACCTCTTGCTGTCAGGCGGCAATGCTAACCGCTGCACCACCACGGTCACCCAAGAGCTAGACTGTATGAGATCTGTTAATTCTCTGGTATTGCTACTGTCAGGCATGGTAGATATTTTCTGTTTAATCAGTTCCAGCACATTATGCTGAAATTTTATCATGTGAAATTGGCAATTTTAGTGCCCTGACAGCTAAAGTAACTGAGGTGTAAACCTTTTTACCAATCCTGTCTAATACTCTGCTTTCCTTGTCAGCCGGGATGGGGTTTTTAGAAGAGCTAGTCCTAGCTCCCTTAGGGCCTTGAATAATTACTTCAGGATCTGCAGTAGGGTTTTTTAAAATTAATTTGTGTGAGTCTTGCACCCTGCAGTATCTGTCTGGCTTTCTGGGCGCTGGAGAGTGAGAATTTGGAGAGAGGGCAGATTCCAGGAAAACATCCTCTACAACATTGAGGATAGGTGGAATGGCCAGAGCCTTATGCTGAGGCAAATCAAGAAATTCCCTTAGTCTCTTTTTAGACTGGGGGTAGTCATGGGCCTCCCACTGAAAAATTTCTTTGAAGGTATTTAGTGTTTCCCCAAAGGAAAGGTCCTCAGGGGTGGGGGGAGTCAGAATGTGGTCATCAGCATCAGAGTCCACAAAGGCTGCTAAGGGCTGGTCTTCTATGTCCGAGTCCTCTACAACAGAGTTAAATAATTCCTGGTCAGTGAGGACCTCTGGGGAGGTGTCCCTTTTTCTTTTGGCTGGTGTAGGAGGGTAGGGTTGGTTACCCCTGATCAGAGTAATGAGGTCTTCTGCCATCCTGAGCAGCTGCTGTGACTGAGGGGCAGGCTGGCTAGTAGTAGGTCGAAGGCTGGGGCCCTGGGAAGGGACCTTTTTGGGGGTAGATTTAGGCCTGGGCCTAGCTGGTTCAGAAGCCTTATACAGAGTCACTTTGACCGGTAGTGCCGTCGTCTGTCCAATATTTACTTCGGATGTTGGTGGGACCTCAGCAGAAACTGGTGCCTGCAAAGAGGCTCCAGACTCAACTGCGTGAGGAGAAAGTGGCATCCCGGCTGGAGGAGGTTGATCCGGCAGCGTACCGGATTCCGAATGTGCCTCGGTAGAGGCCTGCAATGGTTCGTCGGCTGTCATCAGGGGTTACGAAGACTCTTCACTGAGTTCAGCTGTAGCCTTGCTTTGAGTAAAGGTTGTCTGAAGTCCGGAATCGTGAGAGGGCCTAACTGTTAGCAGCCTATCCTTATCCTTTTTCTTCCTAGGTAAATCAGAAACTGCCTGAGAGACTGATGCCATTTTGCGTTGCTGGAAAGACTGACTAAAATGTCTTGCTACAATATCAGCTCTTCTCCTAATTGTATGAGCATTAAAGAAGGCACAGAATCGACACCCAGGAACATCGTGGTCTAGGCCTAAACAAGTGATACAGAGCGAATGGAAGTCTCGGTGTGGGATCTGCTTTCCACAACTGAGACAGTTATTAACTTTCTCTGACACTGGTTTAAGACAAAGAAGATTCCCCAATGGGGTACTTAGCTTTAGATGGCTGTCCTCACTCTGGCAACAGCTCACCAATGCACTTGAAAAACTACTTCTGCTTCGGCTCCACGGCAAGAAAGACTGATGTAATTGCTTCGGCTGTCTCCCTTTATAGCCCTGATGACCTGACATCAGCCACACTCACAGAACAGCCGATGCAGGAGGGAAATCCTTTACTCTGGTATTCGGGCCTGCCAAGGGCTACCCAGCAGGGATAACTCACAAGTGATGGCTGCAACAATGAAACACGAAGAACATCCAACTTTGCCCGTCGCCTGTTGACTGCTCTGGATCCAAACCCTTTACAGATGGAACAAGGGGAGTCCAGATGGGCTGCCCCAAACAATAAACACACTTATGGTGTGCATCTTGAGATGGCAGCTTCTGCCTGCTGGCAACACATTTTTTAAAACCCTTACCCATATGACAAACCAACACACTTCACAAAAAAAATTATCCTAAATAAACAGAGAATCAATACCTATACCCTATGACAGGAGTTACCACTACCGAATAGAAATTAAAAGTTATGTACTCTCCATAACTATGTATTTGCGCTCTCCATTTCCATTCTTCCTCAATGTGTGGGTACCAGATCTGACCTTGGATGTGACTCGGCCACACACACTAGATTTTCAGATCTAACTCTTGAGCTCCTACCTCTACCCATAATGCCCCAGTCAGCCACCAATAACTCAGATCGAGTTTGCTTCCTTACAGATCCTAAAATACAGCAGGAAGAAGGAAAAAAGAGCAGAGCTAGGGCTCAAACCTGGAAAAAGAAATTCCATAATACCCACTAGGTCACTCCACAAGATGAAAGGAAGGGGAAGGAGGGTGGGGAGTTGAAAAAGAATGAAAATGGACAGCACAGATTCATAGCTATGGTGAGTACATAACTTTAATATCTGATGTCCTTCTCATTCTTCATCAACATGTGGGACCAGAGTCCCCGGCTATGTGAAGCTTGGGTGGCCCTCATGAAAGGATATTCTGGAGAACTGCCAAACCAAAAGCAGCTCTGCTTCTGGAGGACAAATCTAATTTGTAATGAGCGATAAAGGTATGAGCGTTAGACTAAGTAGCTGTTGCACACGTCATCAATGGAAGTTCTAGACCAGAAGGAGAAAGACGTTATCATGGAGCTAACAGAATGTGCTTGAAGAGGCTTTGATAGGGAGAGAACTTGCTGAGTATATACAAAAGAAATGCAATCAGTAATCCATTGGCCACAGTAACTTTAGAAACTGGTGCTCCCAGTCTGTTCAGTGAGAAAGAAACAGACAGCTGTTCTGATTTCCTGAAATCTTTTTTTCTGTGGAGATAAAAATGTAGTCATCTATGTACATCTAAAATATGTAGCATGTAATCTCCTTTTGAAAAATTAGGGAAGAAAACAAGCAGATGAATCGTTTGATTCATATTCGATTCACATGTTACCTTTAGTAAAAAAGATGGACTGGTTCTTAAAGAAACTCTGTCTTTATGAAAAACAGTATAACGGGATTTGGAAGATAGAGCCTGGAGTTCAGAAATTCACCTCATAGATGTAACAGCTACTAGAAATGCTGTTTTCCAAGACAAACATTTTAAATCAGATTTGGCTGATGCTTCAAAGGGCTGCAGGGTCAACCCTTGAAGTACGACTGTTAAATCCCAAGAAGGTGATGGATCTTTCACTGGAGGTCTAACTAAGAAGGTGCCTTTTAGAAATGCCTTGCACAATTAGGAAGAAGCCAAAGAGGAAGTTTTTTCTACTGAGTGAACCCTGGATATGGCTGCTAATTGTACTTTTGACTGTAGAAAAACTAGCACCTCCCTGAAAAACAGATGCTAAAAATTCCAGGACTGAATATACAGGATCAGTGAAAGGGTCAATTTCCTACTGAAAAGTCCAAATTAAAAATCTTTATTTTTTATTTATTTTATTTTATTTTACATTTACATTTATTTACCGGGAAAGTCCGATTGGATATATGTCCATTTTCAGTGGAAGCCCGGGGAGAAAAGCTCCAGAAAACAAAGTACAAATACATTAGGAACACTAGAAACATTTAGAGATAAGTATAATATGCAGTTTTCAGTAGAGTTACAAACATAGATAAAACATAGTAGACAACATCAAAATCATGCAGCTTCAATTTCAGACAATAATACACGCAGTTATGGGCTAAGTCCCTTCAAGAATTCATACACTTATTAGAGTATATGACTGAAATGCTTAGGGAGAGTTTGCAGGGAGGGAGAGTTTGCAGGTTTCCCATTTACTTCTGAAGATCTTCCTTGTAGAAGCTTTCTGGGAAGACAGAAGTATTTGTCTGAGTGGGGAGGAAAGTCTGGACAGTCTAGCTATCATTGGAATTGGAGAAACCATGTGATTAGTTTGAAGCCTGGAATATTGGGATGTTTCATCACATAGGGATGTGACAGAAGGTCTGGACTCGGATCCAGTATCCATGGAGGATATCGAAGTTGAGACCAAAGGAAGGGGAAACACACCTGGGAAGGCCAAAAAGGAGCAATGAGGATAAGTGAGATTTTCAACTAAACTACTTTCTGTAAGAATTTTGGAATCAGAGGTAAAGGGGATAAGCATAAACGAGACTATAGGGACAAAAGTGGACTAGAGCATCTCTCAGTGGCTCTCCCTGAGCGGGGAATAAGGGCAAAAAGCCTGCTTCACTTGTTGTGGGGAGATGCAAAGAGACCGCAGCAAGGGTGGCCCCAACAATGGAAAATCTTCTCCACCAGTGACTAACTGACAGACCACTTGTGAGGCATCAAAATGGACCTGCTGAGTTTGCCTGCAAGCATGTTGGATTACCCGGAATGTATGTTGCCACTAAAAAGCAGTTGGAAGTGAAAGCCCACTGCCACACTCTCACTGCCTCTTGACAAGGGGGGTAGGATCGGGTCCTCCCTTGTTTGTTGATACCAGACCACAGACATGTTGTCGGTTTGTATCACAATAGTTCCTAGACAGAGAACATTTTGATAGAAGTGCACCTCTAGTAGAACCACTCTCATCTCTAGAACACTGATAAGCGAATTGGTCTCCTGGGGGAAACATGTGCCTTGGATCGTCCATCCCAAGAAATGCCCTTGCACCGCAACTGGGAGGTGTCTGTGGTCACAGTGGCCACTGGGGCAGATAGAATAAATGGACAGCCTAGGTAAATCTCATCCAACTGAAAACACCAAAAAATATGATTTGCACATACTTTGCTGTGTTTGACTGGGAAGAATTGTGGATGCTACAGAACAGACCACTGAACAGCTAGAGTCTACTGGAGGACATACATATAGTAATGTGCCATGGGAAAAAGAAGTTATGTCTTACCATAACGTTCCATCTGAGTTGTTGATCTTCTTCCAGTTATCACTGATGGGTTCGGTTCCGAGCCCTTGGAACCGTGTCGGCCTACCACCAAGCTTGCGTACACCCAAAACTCTCAAGCTAAGTTGCTATCCACAATGCCCTTCTCCCAGTTACCTCAGATCGAGTTTGCATGCAACATATAGAAGAAACAGAAATACAGAGGCCATCTCTGCGCAGAAACCCTAAAAAAACACAAGGACTCAGAAGATCCGCCAGGAGCCTTTGGTGGGGGACGGTGGGAGGGTGTGATGACTTGGAAGAAGATCAACAACTCAGATGGAACGTTATGGTAAGACATAATTAATCTTCTTCCTATTCATCACTGATGGGACAGAATCCCAAGTTACTTGGAGAACCTGGGTGGCCCTTATGGAAGAACTTTCTTGAGAACCATTGAGCCGAAGGCCACTCTTCCCCTGGAGACCAGATCTAATTTGTAATGCTTGATGAAGGTATGGGGTTTAGCCCAAATGGCTGCTGCACACATGTCATCCATGGAAGCCCTAGAATGGAAGGCAACCGAAGTTGCGATGGCCCTAGTTGAACGAGCTTTGATTTGATCAGGTTTGGATTCATTCGTAAGGGAATATGCAAAGGTAATGCAATCTCTGAGCCATTTTGATAAAGTAACTTTTGATACAGACATCCCAGTCTAGGAACAGAAAAGGAAATGAAAAGTTGGTCCGACTTGCGAAAGGACTTAGTCCTGTCTAGATAGAAACGTAGTTGCCTATGTACATCCAATGAATGAAGGCAGTATTCCCCTTTGTTTGCGTAGTTTGGTAAAAATACAGGGAGCTCAATGGACTGGTTAATAGAGAAGTCGGAAATCACTTTGGGGAGAAAAGATGGGTTAGTACGAAGGGATACTCTGTCCTTATGGAAAATTAGATACGGGCTCTTGATGCATAAGGCTTGTAACTCAGATATCCGTCTGGCTGATGTGACTGCCACCAAAAACAAAGACTTTCATGACAGGAATTTTAGATCACATGTCGCGGCAGGCTCAAAGGGAGGTAGAGAGAGACACTGGAGAACCTGAGAGAGATTCCATGTCTCTACAGGCTGCCTGATAGGATACTATG
This sequence comes from Protopterus annectens, assembly GCF_019279795.1. NCBI lineage: Eukaryota > Metazoa > Chordata > Ceratodontiformes > Protopteridae > Protopterus > Protopterus annectens. Next base: position 1,460,873,996 of record NC_056728.1, read on the forward strand.
GAAAATTCTCTTGAGAAAGGTCTTGCAGAGTCGGGTGAGATAAGAGGGACTCCATCTGAACTGTTATGGAAATTGGAAATAGCTGCTAAATGGACTCGAATAGTAGAGGCTGATGTCCCATTGTTAAACAACTCAGAGAGATAGTGAACAATGGTGGCTGTAGGAGTTGGAAAGGGGTCTAGCATCTGATTATTCCACCAGATAGCGAATCCTTTCCACTTATCTCTGTAGAGTTTTCTGGTGGATGGTTTGTGGGAGGCCAGAATAATATCCCAGACAGAAGAGGAGAGGGTTTCCTGCCTGGCGACTAATGGAAGTGGAGAAACCAAGCTGTCAGCTTGAGGGTGGACAGATTTGGGGGAGTCAGCTCTTGTGGGTGAGATATTAGATCCTGACGAGTGTCCAGGATCCAAAGAGGTTGTGACAGGTGAGGTCGGAGGAAGGGAAACCACACTTGACGAGGCCAGAAAGGGGCAATGAGGATCACCTTGCTTCTCAACCGAATAGCTTTCCTTAGAAATAAGAGTATCAGAGGATAAGCATAGAGGAGACCCTTGGGCCAATCGTGAGTCAAAGCGTCACTCGGTGACTCCCTGTGTGGGGGAAAGAGGGTAAAACAGCTGTTGCATTTTTTTTGATTGAGGGGGAGGCGAAAAGATCGCAACAAGGCTGGCCCCAACAGCTGAAGATTTCTGCCATCACGATCGGGTTGAGAGACCACCCGTGAGGACGAAGGATACATCTGCTTAGTCTGTTTGCTATCACGTTGGAGCTCCCTGGAATATGCGTTGCAATTAAAAAGCAGTTGGAAGCTATCGCCGAATGCCAAATTCTCATTGCCTCGCAACATTGAGTGTAGGATTTGGTCCCTCCCTGTTTGTTTATGTACCAGGTGATCGACATATTGTCTGACTGGATAGCAATTGTTCCAGACGGAAGGAGCGGATGAAGTGCCTGCAACACCAATAGCCCCGCTCTTAACTCTAGGACATTGATATGCAAGTCGACCTCTAGGTTGGACCACGTGCCTTGGACTGCCTTTCTCTGGAAGTGGCCCCCCCCCCCCACCCTATCAGGGAAGCATCCGTGGTCACCGTGGCATTGAGTTGGGGAGTCTGGAAGGGGCGACACCAAAGATTTTCATCTGTTCTCATCCACCAGAGGAGCTCATGCTTGCAGAAGTCGGTGATGAGAATCTGTGGATTCAAGGGGGTGGAGAATGGATATCCACTGGTACAAAAGGAGCCATTGTAATATTCTCATATGCAATCTTGCTAGGGGGACAATTGGAATGGCTGCCGCCATAGACCCCAGAACCCTGAAGAACTTCCCTTGCAGACACCTTCCTTCGACAGAGTATCACTTGTACTTGTAACCGTAATCTCAGAAGTCTGTGAGGAGGAAGAGAGACTTGGCTGGTTTGAGTGTTGAATATCGCTCCTATAAATTCCAGTTGTTGGGTGGGATGAAGGTTGGATTTTTCCCAGTGAATTGTGATGCCTAGGAACTCTGCCAGTGCTAGGGTGTAGCAGAGGGCCCTACTGGTCAGGGCCCTCTGCCAGTGCTAGGGTGTAGCAGAGGGCCCTGACCAGTAGGCGCTTGGTGGGGGTGGAGAGAAGCCAATCGTCTCGATACAGGAACACCTGGAATCCCTGAAGTCTCAGATGAGCTGTCACCACTGCTAGGCATTTCGTGAACACTCTGGGGGCCGTAGAGAGACCGAATGGCAGGGCTCTGAATTGGTAATGATTGGTAATACGCATCCCAGAGGTCTATCGAGCACATCCACACACCCTCCCGAAGAAATGGGAGAATGGACTGTATCGTGACCATGCGGAATTTAGTCTGAACTACTGATTTGTTTAGTTGGCTGTGACCCAAAATGGGCCTCCCGTCCCCGGTCTTTTTTGGCACCAAAAAGAATCTTGAGTAAAAACCAGATCTGCACTAGTTTGGGAGGACTTGTTGGATGACTCGTTTTTGACACAGCTTTCTTATTTCTGAAGCTGCCTCTTCCCTTTGACTGGGTGGAACATCGGGAAGGGATTTCAGAGGTCTTGGATAAGAGATTAGGGGAATGTAATAGCCTCTGGAAATTATTCTCTGTACTCACTGATCATTTGTAATAGAGCGCCAGGCAGCTTGGTGCAGAGAGAAACGAGTCCTGATTGCTTCCAGAGGAAAGAATCGGGCAGCGCTTCAGGAGAACTGATAAGGATGTCCAGAGAAAGAATCCCTGGAGCCCTGATTTTGGGGATACCCTCTGCCCCGAAAGGGGCATCTTCCATTATTGGAACCCCTCTGCCTCTGGGGGAGTCCTCGCCACATGCACTATGGAAAGGGCCTTGAGATTTTTTATGCCACATCTTTCCACTCTTCTGGTTCCTGGAGAAAGAGCACTGAGGCTTGGAAAAATGTAAGCCAATGGCAGACAAGGTTTTTCCATCCTGCTCACACCAGCCTAATGTGTCCTTCACTTTAGAACCAAACAAAGTGGATGGTTTGATAGGGGCTTTAAAAAGGAAGACTTGAAGAAGTCCGCGAGGTCACAAATGTGCATCCAGGCATGGCGTCTCATAACTACACTTGCACCCGCAACTCTAGCCACCCCTTCGGTTGCGTGGGACAGCAACCTCATGGACGAGTTGGAAATCGACTCCAGGGTAGCAAGCTGGGAAGCAACTTTATCACGTGCCCTGTCTGAAACTTGACCCGCGAGGGTCCCTGACTGTTCAGATATGAGATCTCTTTGGAGCCTTGTAAAATGTGCCAAGTAATTCAGAGACCTAACAGAAAAGGTCACTGAAGCAAAAACTCGTTTCCGTAATTTGTCCACTGCCCGGGACTCTCCGTTGGGCGGATGGACAGCAGGACTTTCCTCCGCAAGACTCTTTTTTGTGGCAGCCGCCATCCCCCATAGTGTCTACTGGAAAGCCTCTCGACCAATGGGCTGTTCTTCTGGAGGGGAGAGTATCTTGTCTGGTCACCTGGGGATGTCCTCAACGGTATCGGGGTTCTTCCATGCCCGCTGCACGGTGAGCTTGACTAGGTCATCGGCAGGGGGGGTCACCCAAGAAGTAGAGGGCTGAGAGTGGAAGGCTTGCAGGAATACGGATTCCTCCAAGGAAGAGTTGGGGGACTTCCAGTTGCCCCTCTGCCTCAAAGTTTCCAGGATGTCTCCAAAGGAGACATCATCAGAGGGTGATCATGGGGGACCCCTCTCCATCATCACAATACGAATGTTCAGTGAGGGACTCCTCCGGGGAGTCCATGTGTCCCCTCTTACACGTCCATTTCTGAGAAGGATCTTCAGTGCGAGCATCTAAAGAGGACTCAGAAAGGAGGTTACCCTGTACAGGGGTTTCCTGAGGCTTGCGCTCTCGGTGTCCTGGGGGTGGGGGGTGGCCTGTGATAGCTGCAGCTCAGAAGGTGCGGGGGGAAGGTTTGAAGTAGGAGGAGCGCTTCCCGAAGCAAGCACCCTCTTCATCACCCAGAAGGCAGGCCCACTCAAAGAGGAATGGGAGCCCGGAACTGAGGAAGGCATTCTCGGAACTGGGGTCACACCCCGCTCTGCACGGCCCGCTCCCAGGGATGGAGCCTCAAGCAAATCCGGGGCAGGAATCACACCTGGAGCCGGAGCAGATGAAACAACCGGAACCATTCCCGGAGCTTAGGGTTCCACCCCCCCAAGCATGAGATTGCGGAAGGGATGGTTCCATAGGAAAACCCAAAAGGGCCTCGGAGCCTCAGAGAAGGTCACTGTTGGCGCCGAGGACAGGATTCCTCCAGCAGACTTCGGAGCTATGGGCCTCAGAACCGAAGGGTCCAAGGGAGGAGAATAAGTGGGAGTCGCAGGGGCAATGGACTCAAAGCCCGGAGTGGGGTGGGTTCGAGGAAAATTTGTAAACCCCCTGGCTGTCAGCAGCTGATCAAACAGGCGCTCCACATCCGATTCAGATAGGCCGAAAAAGGTTTCAGAGCCAAAGTGACAGTTGGGGTGGAGGTCATTTCTGGCTCCGATGGAGTCGTCAGCACCGATCTCGAAACGGAGATAGGGGACGACGGTGCTGAGCTAATGGCAGGCAATAAGGTAGGGTCCGAAACTACAGTCGGACCCGTAGCAGTGGTCGGTGCCGAGGGTGCCGCCGATGTGGAAGTCATCACAAAATCAGAAGACACCAGTGGAGCAGAGCTCAGAGCCGAGGTTATCGGAACCGAGGAGCTCTTGTGCCCCGAGGAAGTTTTAAGGGCCTTGTGCTTATGAGGCTTGCCCTTCTCACCAACTGGTGAAGAAGGGTCCGAATGAGGAAGTTTTTTGTGTGTAGATGGAGGGGTTGAGACCTCTGACAAAGAAACAGCCTCAGAAAATGGAGAAGGAAGCAGGCCTTTCTGAATAAGTTTATTCTTTCTTTCATTCAGTGTACACTGACTGAAACTAACAAATGTGACAGGGAGGTTTCACAGATAGGTGTGGAACCCCCAGAGAATAAACACATTTGCCATGTAGATCGCTGTTGGGGAGATTACCATTGCAGGAAGAGCAAAGCTTAAACCCCAAAGTCCATTACTTTTTAGCCATACCAAAAAAAAGAGTAACTAATCCAAAAAAGAGATACTGAGCAGGAAAGAAAAGAGAATAAGTACCAACAATGGTAATAAGAATACCACAAGGGTAAGGAACGGCGTTTACCAAAAATGCTAAGAAAGAGAATACCTGTGGGTAGAGCTAGTTAAGAAAACAAGAAATATAGGAGATGTGAGAGAAAAACTTACAAAATACTGTAAAATTGAAAAATACAATACTTAGCTGGAGAGCTCAGTGAAACACTGCTATATGGTTGTGCGGCAAATGAGATCTGAGGTAACTGGGAGAAGGGCGTTGTGAGTAGCAGCTTAGCTCGAAAGTTTTTGGTGTATGCAAGCTTGGTATTAGGCCGACTCGGTTCTGAGGGCTTGGAACTGAACCCATCAGTGATGAATAGGAAGAAGATTAACAACTTCAGATCTAAGGTTATGGCCGCTGTCATCAAACCTAGAGCCTGCAGAACAAGTCTGGCTGCAGGTGCAGGATGAACAACAATTTGTTGCGCCTGGGACATGACTGTATCCTCATGATGTGTAGGAAGAGTGGTAACCTGACTTACTCTGTTCAAATGGACATCAATGAACTCCAGGCTCTGTACTGGTAGTAGGTTTGATTTGGAGATGTCGACTGAAATGTCTAGTTTTTAACAAAGTTGGAGCAAATAGTCCCTGGACAGTTTTAGGAGATGCCTGGTTGTGGAGGTGAGAAGCCAGTTGCCTACATATGGAAACACTTGGAATCCTAGCAGTCTCAATTGTACTGCTACCACTGCCATACACTTAGTAAACAATCTGAGGGCTGTGGTGAGACAAAGGGCAAGGTTCTGAAGTCAAAGTGAATGGACCCAACCAAAAGCACAGACATCTTCAGAAGCATCTGTTCATCTTGATGTGATAGTACCTGCCCCGAAGACCAACTGAGCACATCCAATCATTCTTGTGCAAAAAGGGCAAGATGGACAGAACTGTAACCATTTGGAACTTTGACTTCTTTACAAACTGGTTCAGGTTGCTTAGATCCAAAATTGGCCTCAGGTCACCTGTATTCTTTGGCACTAAAAAGAACCTGAGTAAGTTCCAATCCTCTTTGGTCTAGAGGGACCTCCTGGATGACTCTTGTAGGCACCTTTTGACTCTCTTGAGCTGCAGCTTCTCTCTGACTGGGTGGGACGTCCGGAAGCTTTTTTGTTTTTGTTGGAGAATCTGGAAAAATGGTCTGAAATAACCTCTGGATATTATTTTTAGCACCCATGAATCCTTTGTTATAGAAGCTCAGACATCTGGGTGCAAGGACAAGCACCCCCCCCCGACTGCCTCCAGAGGTAAGCAGTTGGGCAACTTTTAGCAGCACTGAAAGGATCTATCCAGAAAGGAAGCTCATAAAAAAGAAGTTATGTACTCACCATAATGTTCCATGTTTGTAGTCCATCTCACCCTTCATTCTTACATATGGGTTCAGAGCCAATCCTTGGCTCCAACTCAGGCTATTACAAAGCTCAAAGTCTCTTAGTTGGCTTGTGGCTAGGTAGGTATCCCATACTACACTATTACAATCCCCAGATCTTGTTTGCTGCTAGACTAGAGAAGGATAGAAATAAGGTTATCCAGAAAGAACAACAATAATGAAAGGTCTCCACCCTACCAAAGGTAACACTATCCTGTCTCCAGATCCTCCAGGACGGGGGTAGATGGGTGGGTTTGTAAGAATGAAAGGCGAGATGGACTACAAACATGGAACATTATGGTGAGTACATAACTTCTTTATGCTCTGTAGTCCTAGCTTGCCTTCATTCTTACATATGGGGCAGCATCCCTAGCACCTTATTCTTGGGTGGCTCACGGGAATATACTCCTGAGTACCGTGGAACCAAAGGAGGCTCTACCCCTTGAGATCAGATCCAATTTGTAACGAGTAATAAAGGTATGAGGGGTAGCCCAAATTGCTGCTGCACAGATACCGTCAATTGGAACTCTGGCTTGGAAGGCAGCAGATGTAGACTGGGATCTTGTAGAATGAGCCTTAATCTTGAATGGTAGAGTCCTACCATTGGAGGAGTAAATGAAGGAAATACAGCTCGAAATCAAATTATACAGGGTCACTTTAGAGACTGGCAGACCTATTCTAGATTCAGAAAAGGATACAAACAATTGATATGACTTTCTGAGTTACTTAGTCCTGTGAAGGTAGAACAGTAAAATTTGTATTCTGCAGTGTTGGAATGGTTGGGGAAAAATATAGCTAATTATATGGTTTGGTTCGGATTGTGGCTTTCCCAAAGCTCTACTAGACACTGACTGTGTCCTTGAAAATCCGCTGACTACACATCATGTTCGGGACACCGAAGTAGGGAAGAGGATGGAGAACTCTCGAGTTTTGGACTTAGCACACACCGAGGAGGACTATTTGCTAAGTGAACGCCACGATTTCGTGGAACAAGATTGCACTTTTGATTTTAGTGTTTACAAAAAGCGATCGGACAACCATTATGGGGGAGCACGTCCGAAATGCAACAAGCACTTCAACGGTCGGCAAGGGACCGTTCAGGACATTACAGGTACTGTTCCCATTAAGTTGGGACATGATTCCAACACTTTTAATGGATTTCTTTCTAAAGAAAAAGCGGACATGGTACATAATAATGGCTATAAGTTTACTAAAAGTAGTGTAGCTAAAGGAGGAGAGTTGTTTGAACAATTTCTAAGAGATGACTATGATTTTTTTGACAACGGTATGAGAGGTTCGCATGAACATTACAACCATACAGACAATAATGGTATTAGTATAAAAGAGTGTATACTAGAATTTGGAAAGAAACTTACAGCATACAAGAATGCAAAGATTGATTGTAGTTATTTAAAGAAATGTATTGAATTTAAAATTGTACCTAAAGGTATTAGATTCTTTAAATTACCGCTGGGTATTTCATACACTCAGGCAGTGGAAAATGATTTTAATAAGTTATTCGATGGGTTTGGTTTTGACTTCATGACATTATTAATTAAGCACTTGGACCTTAAAATATGTTCTTTAGCCGCACTGTTAGAACATACCAACACTTTCATTACAGAACACTCAGAATTTGAAAGTTTCAAAGACTTGTACAACAAGCAATATCTGTTTGCTGAAAATAATGTACAGAATACAGTAGATAGGAAAGATAAGAAAATGCATCGGGATATGGAAGCTTATAAGAAGGATAGAGTGTATGTTTGGCCCAGACACAAGGAACATGATAGCAATACACACAGTATAAGGAGAAATTTAACATCTAAAAAACCACATCAGGAAGAAAATTTTCAGGGGGGAAGATACTATCCAGCTTGGAGGGGAACAAAACAATGGCACAGGACTTGATTAAGTCCAATACACATGTTTTGTCGGACAATGTGGCTACAGAAGATATTAGTAGTATGAACATTCCTATTGAGAATCAGACAACACCCCCGCATCCTGACACACATCCCACTATCATCACTCATGATGGATTCAAGGTTTTCAACTATACAACCATGGAGGTCACTGACGCATGTGCAGAATTGCTAAGTAAAGGTATGAAGTTCATACCTATGAGAGGATGGAATTTATTCGACAACATCAAGGAGATTAAAAAATACTGTAGAAAATTGAATTTAGCCCTACAATTCAACAATAACGCCGAGTCTCATTCCAAGACCAAGGGTATAGCAGGTACCGAGTTAACCAAGAAAAGCACGCATATACCGCTTCCAACCCCATGTTCTAAATTTTGAACAGCTTGTATGTCATGACATTTACTGGTCACACAACAGGATGCAAGACAAGAGACACAGCACGATGACAATCTTACAGTGTTGGAGAGAAAATGTCTATCTGATCTCACCTCAAACAAGGATATCAGGGTGATGAAACCTGACAAGGGACCGGGAGCTGTGATTTTTCTACTGACAACTACAACTGTGAGATATATAACATACTTCAGAACTCTGGGAATTATGAGAGCATTTCCCTCAATCAGGTGAACATAGGCCACAAGCGGATAGACCTTATCATAGAGGAATACCTTATAGACAACAGGATTTCCAACGACACATACTCCTACATTAAGGTGGACCATCCAGTTTTAGCTAAGATGGTGGGTATCCCCAAGATACACAAATCCGTTTCAAAACCACCATTTCGTCCCATTGTATCAGGCTCCAGGTCCAAAACATTCAATATCGGCAGATTGATTGACAGTTGGCTCAAGAAGACCTATGACAACATTCAACATATTATCAAGGACTCATGGAGATTTTTGGGGGCCATCACCAAGGATGTATGGAACACCGACTTGATTTACTTAACAGTGGATGTGGTTGACCTTTTTTCCAGTATACCCAGGACAGAGGGACTGGAATTTTTTGAAAGAAGTCTCACCAAGTTCACCGATTTTCCATGGGATAAGATCAGCCTCATTTGTGACATGTTGTCACTTGTATTGGACTACAACTACATCTCATTTCAGGGAGAATTTTTTAGGCAGACTAGGGGAGTGGCCATGGGGGCAGCATGCGCCCCGATTTTCGCCAATCTAGTCATGGCAGATTGGGAATCAGAACATGTGTTTAAAAGCCCCTACTACAAAGACATTGCTTTATACATCAGATATTTGGATGACATCTTTATCTTGTGGAAGGCATCCGAAGATAGATTACAGGAATTCATGATTTATTTGAACAATACTGTGGAGTTTCTTCAATTCACCCATGAATACAGTCACAAGGAGATCTCATATCTGGATGTACTATTGAGCAGTAATGAACTAGGGTTCACTTCGAGAATATATAGAAAACCTACTTTCTCGAATGATTACGTTCATTACAGTAGTAACCATCCTCCACACGTATTCCACAACGTTTTCAAAGGACAATGTATACGTGCGGCAAGGATGTCGTCTAACACACACATATTAGAATCTGAACTCAACACTATCAAGGATATGTTTCTTAGAAGAGCGTACCCTGAAAAAATGGTCAACGAGGTTATTAAATATGTACATGGCGAATGGGGCAAGAAATATCCACCTTTACTAGGTTCATACCTACCATCCCTCAAGGATTCCACATCCACCACTCCCTTGGAAAGGGTCTGTGTCCTTACATACACCCCCAGTACATATATTATCAGAGAAATTTTGGAAAAACATTGGAACACCTTGATGGTTATGGATAAGGACCATATATTGGACCCAGTACCAAGATGTGTTTTCAAAACAGCCCCCAATTTGAAAAGGCTGTTGGAAAGAGGCAGCTGCTCCAAACAAAACATAAATAATAAAAAACTTGGCACTTTGAAATGTGGAAGTTGCAAGCAGTGCAAATACATAAATTTAAGCAAGACCATTATTCTTGGAGACATCTGTCACACAACTATTAGATGTGGAAGAGGAAACTGTAAAACAAAACAGATTGTGTATGTGGCTATCTGTACAAAATGTAATGCACATTATATCGGAAAAACAGAGAGGCAATTTAACAGGCGAATCTATGAACATGTGTACAGAATAGGGAAGCAGGACACAAAAAATGCACTATATAGACACATTCTAGACAAAGGGGAAGACCACTGCTTCTTATTTTCCATTATTGAACAGATTGATTGCACACCTTTTGGAGGGGATTGGAAAATGAAACTATCATTATGTGAAAGTAAATGGCAAATCATAACAGATTCTACAAGACCTCCTGGTCTCAATGATTTTATTAGCCTAAAACCCTTTTTAGCATTAGAATAAATACAAGTATCAATGCATTGTGTATATTTGTAAGGACATGAGTAATGTGTATTGGTCCGTTGTATGTAATACATCAAATTGTGGTTATTTGTGTTACATTTAATACATGTTTAATTACATTTTTAACTTTTAGAACTTTTATATTTATGGTATACATTATATCAAATGTTTAAAAAATATAGTATTGCACTACTGCCTAGCAGACAGTTCTTTAAAGTAATTCAGTATTTTAATTCAGATTTTAATTCAGTTTTTATTCAGTTTTTATTGGTTTTTATTGGTTTTGGCGGGCTTTCAGCTGGCTGATTGATTGATTAATTAATCACTTAATTGTGACTAGCTGGATGTATATATATACCTTTTACACACCTCAACAGTTGTTCTGAGGAAGGCTGGGGTACAGCCGAAAGCGCTTAACCAGTTTTGTTTTGTTTTATGGCCGTTTGATGATTTACAAATAAAATCTACTTTTGGATATAACAAGTGTCCTGTCGTACGAGCAGCTACATACTTCTTCCACTGCTTTGTTCTTGTGTTGTTTGCCTACTTTTCGGGGAATCTTGTAGAATGAGCCTTAATCTTGAATGGTAGAGTCCTACCATTGGAGGAGTAAATGAAGGAAATACAGCTCGAAATCAAATTATACAGGGTCACTTTAGAGACTGGCAGACCTATTCTAGATTCAGAAAAGGATACAAACAATTGATATGACTTTCTGAGTTACTTAGTCCTGTGAAGGTAGAACAGTAAAATTTGTATTCTGCAGTGTTGGAATGGTTGGGGAAAAATATAGCTAATTATATGGTTTGGTTCAAATTAGTCTGAGAGCAAACTTTAGGGATAAAGGAAGGATTTATACGAAGGGAAATTCTGTCTTTGTGGAAAATCAAATCAGGAGGCGTAATTGCCAGTGCTTGTAACTCTGATACTCGTCTAGCTGATGTGATGGTTACTAGAAACAAAGACTTCCAAGACAGAAACTTCAATAGACACGAATGTGCAGGTTCAAAATGTGGGGAAGTTAGTATGGGCAGAATGAAGTTTAGATCCCAAGGAGATACAGATTCCTGAAAGGGAGGTCTCAGTAAAGTAGGACCTTTAAGGAAGGTTTTACATAATCTGTGGGACATCAGGTTAGATTCAAGTTGTCCCAAATGAAAGTTATATATCTCTGTCAACTAGACCCTAATTGTGGCAGCAGCTCATCCATGATGGAAAAGTTCAGCCAAAAATTCTAAAACCATAGGGATGGATGCTGAGTAAGGATCTACATTTCTTTCTTTAGCCCAGATAGAAAACCTTCTCCATTTGCTAGTGTATAACTCCCTAGTGGAAGGTTTATGCGAAGTCAAAATGATGTGGGTCACAGCAGGTGAAAAATCATGAACCCTGACTAGGGATGGAAGTGGAGCAGCCACGTTGTCAAGTTGAGGGTATGGAGGCAAGGGTGAAGGGAGCCTGACGTGTGTCAAGAGGTCTGGCACTGGGTCCAGAGTCCATGGATCGTTTAGTAGATGAGGCCCGGGAAAGGGGAACCAAATCTGGTGAAACCAGTAAGGAGTGATGAGAATCATTTTGCTTCCCAATAACTTTGCTTTCTGTATCACTTTGGATATGAGCGGAAAGGGAGGGAATGCATAAAGAAGTCCCAGGGGCCAATCGTGAACAAGTACATCTCTCAGTGACTCTCCCGGAGGGGGGATGAGGGAGAAGTAGCTGCTGCATTTGGCGTTGATCGGACTGGCAAAGAGATCGCAGCAAGGCTGTCCCCAATTGCAAAAGATCTGTTCCGCTATTTCCTAATTCAGAGACCACTCATGAGGCATCATGATTGTCCTGCTGAGCTTGTCGGCTATCACATTGGTTGTCACTGGGATATGTGTTACTACTAGAAAGCATTGCGAAGATATCGCCCACTTCCAAACACGAAGAGCCTCTCGACAAAGGGGGTAAGAGCTGGTTCCTCCTTGCTTGTTTCGATACCATACCACTGACATATTGTCCGATTGGATTGCTATCGTCCCTAGAGGAAGAAAGTCGTGAAATGCTTGCAGCGTTAGAAGTACTGCTCTCATCTCTAGGACACTGTTATGCAGGTAAGCCACGTGATCTTGCTATGTGCCTTGTTGGACAGTCCTGCCTAGAAATGCCCCCCCACCCTATCTGTGAAGCATCCATGGTCACAGTAGGAACGGGTTGGCGAGGAAGAAATGGAGTGCCTGTTGTCAGCTGGTCGAGTTGAATCCACCAACGAAGGTCCTTTTTGCAATACTCTTGTTATGATGATATGGTGAGATAGAGGCAGTTGTTGAAAGGACCACTGGGAAGATAGAAGCCATTGGAGAATTCGCACATGCAATCTGGCTACAGGGACTAGTGTTATGGTGAAGACCATGGTCCCTAAGAGTTTCAGCACTTTCTTCACCTCGACTTTTTGTAGAGGATGTAGACTGAGAATTTGTTGCCTGAGGTTTTGAATTCTGTCTGCAGATAGATGAGCTAGCATGGCGACTGTGTCTATTTCTGCGCCTATAAAAGTCACAAATTGGGAGAGCGATAAGACAGACTTTTCCCAATTTATTGTAATCCACAGCTGGGAACAATGCTGGATGTTCAAATATCTGGTTTATAGGAGTAGGTGTCTGGTGGTGGTGGTCACGAGCCAGTCGTCCAGGTACGGAAGCACTTGGAATCCTCAACGTCTCAGGTGAGCTGTCACTACTGCCATATATTTGGTGATCACCCTGTGGGCTGTGGTAAGACTAAAGGGCAAAGCACAAAATTGGTAATGACTGGCTCCCAGCCGGAAGTGTAAATGACTCCTCAATGCTCTGTCCATTTTTTAATGGTAGTACGCATCTTGGACGTCTATGAAGCACATCTGTCTTTCCCTAACAGGGGGAGTATTGACTGCAGTGTCACCATCTGGAACACGGCTTTCTTTACGGATTTGTTTAGTTTGCTGAGGTCCAAGATGGGCTTCCAGTCCCCTGTACGTTTTGGCACTAAAAAGAATCTGGAGTAAGTTCCGAATCCTATCTGGTCTGTGGAGACGGTTTGGATGACTCTCTTTGCAAGCAACTTTTGCACTTCTACAGTTGCTTGATCCCTGTGATTGGGTGGAACATCCGGGATCTTCTTGGGAGTGTGAGGTGGAACAGAAAAGGGTATGGAGTAACCTCTGGTGATTATTCTTTGTACCCATTTGTCTTGGGTGATGCTTAGCCAGGCTTCTGGATACAAAGATAGGCGACCCCCGAATGGCTCCAGAGAAGCGCAGCCAGGCCCCACATCAGGAACGCTGATACGGACGGCCTCGAAAAGAATTACGGCCATCCTGGTTTTGCAGACCCCCCCTCGCCTCAAGGATGACGTCTACCATTAGCTCCTCGTCCTCTGCCTCTGAAGGAGGAATCACCCTGTGCATCCCAGAAAATCTCTGGGACTTCTTGATCCACATCTTACCACCTCTCTGACCCTTGGGATATTGTCTAGAAGGGACAGTAAAATGTACTCCCACGGTAGAGTGAGTTTTCCCTTCTTGTTCGCACATGGTGAGTGTATCTTTTGCCTTAGGTCTAAACAATGAAGAACCATCAAAGGGAGCGTTGGTAAGGGTAGACTTGAAAGGCTCAGCAAAATAACATAAGAGCATCCAGAAGTGTCTCCTAAGGGAAACTCCTGAACCTGCTGTCCTGCTTGCTCTGTCAGCTGCATAGGAGATCAGCCTCATGGAGGAGTTCATGGTGGAATTTAAGGTGGACAACTGAGCAGTCACCTTCTCAGGGACTCCTTCAGTAGATGTACCTTGAAGAGTATCTCCTAACTCCTTTAGGAGAGCTCTCTGAAGCCTAGTAAAATGTGTGAGATAGTTCAGCGATCTGAGGGTAAAAGCCGCTAAAGAAAGGATACGCTTCCCATATCTATCCATCATTCGAGACTCCTTGTTTGGCGGATGGACAGATGAAGAAGTCTCCGCTAGCTCCTTCTTAGTGGCCGCCGCCCCCACCATGGCATCTACAGGCACACTCTTGGACAAAAACTCTTTCTCTTTTGGGGCAGGGAGAAATTTATTGGATCTTCTGAGGACTGGCTCCACGGCATCAGGAGTCTCCCACACCTTTTGACTAACCAGGTCTAAGAGTTCATCAAAAGGTGGAGACACACAAGAGGCTGAAGGCTGAGTCCTGAAAGCCTTCAGGTACACTGACTCCTCATCAGAAGGGGTGACAGTGGGCCGGCCTCCTCTCTGCTTTAGGATCTCTAAGATGTCTACAAAGGAGACATCATCAGCGGATGACCTGGGGGACCCTCCTGACTCCTCGAGGTCAGTGTCTGAAGTAATGGACTCATCCGGGGAGTCTACATGCTTCCTCTTGCATGTCCTATTCTGAGGGGGGCTCCTCAGAAGGGTATTCTGGACAGGTCTCGAAAGACTGGGGGCTACCCAAGGGGGGCTCCTGAGGCTGCAGGTATCTGCTGTTAAGAGAGAGAGAAGGTGCTGAGACTGAGGTTGGTACTTGAGTATCAGTACCCTTGCACGGAGCTGATAAGCGAGACAGCACTCTCCTCATCATCTCCAAAGCAGATCTCTCCAGCTCCGAAGACAGCCCCAGTTCTGAGGAAACGGAGGTAGCCCTCAGCTCCAGAGCAACTGGCTCCGAGATGGATGTAGGATCCAAGCTCACCCTAGCCGACGCACCAAGAGGGAGACTCAGCACCAAATAGGTTTGAGTGCAAGTGTCCCTGTCGGGGACGACCGGTGAGCTTCAGCTCCTAGACACCACAAGGGGAGCTGGAACCGAGGGTTCCACAACAAGCGGCACCGAAATCTCTGGCTCCTAAGGCCCAAGTCAGCTCGGAGGAGGAACCACAACAGGGAGAATGGACTCAGGTGTCTCTGGAACTGACTGGGTCGGAACCAACAACAATTTGGGCAAAGCAGATGACTTCAAGAGTCTAAGCACTACTCTCTCCGCATCTTCTTTTGACAGGCTCTTGGAGGATTTGGATGACAGGGTAGGCGATCTGGATCTCTCTAAAATTGGAGATCTTAAGGTTGGGGAGACCAGTAAAAGATCTCTGGACTGGCTACGATGCAATTTTTCAGTAGTCGGCTCCGACAGGCTTGGGGCCAATATTGCAGTGTCAACGTCGACAACCTCGACCGGCTCCAAGGACAGGGGAGCCAATGAGGTAGAAGTTTTATCCATTTTCAATGGTTTCTGAGGAGGTTCCGATACAACAGTCGGCGCCGGAGAATGCCTCTTGGCCGACTTGACCTTCTCTTTTCTGGATGAATGGGATTTTGATGATGAAGAAGAGCTTCCTAAGTCTTCCTCGAAGGAACGTTTGAGGAAACCTTTCAGAATTAACTTGTTCTTCCACTCCTGGAGAACTCTGGAGCTAAAGGAATGGCAGAATGAACACGTTTCCTGCAAGTGAATGGCTCCGAGGCAATAAACACAATTACTGTGGCCATCTGTAATTGACATCTTCTGGGTGCACTTTATGCATTTTTTTGAAACCCGAAGGTTTGTAATCTTTGGACTCTTTAAATATATTTACCAGAGCTCTATAAACAAGGTACACAACAAACACACAAGGACTAGGTCCTCTAACTTAAACGGGCCTAGCCCTAACAAGCACACACACAGAAAGGAGAGACTAAAGAGGACTAGGTCCTCTAACTTAAACTGGACTAGCCCTGTGAGAAAAAAATTCAAAGATAACAGAGAACTAGGTCCTCTAACTTAAACAGACCTAGCCGGAAGGACACTAAGCCAGAGAAAACCAGAAAGTTTAAACAGCAGGCAAAGTACAAGATAAACAACACTGCACACAATCCTCGTAATCTATAAAAAGAGAAAACAAGGCACTAATACGAGTGCGGACCTGCAGATATACAAACTGTGTCAAAATATAGTACAACAACACTGCACACAATATAAAATATGAAAAATCGAAAAACAAGGTCCTAAACAAAAGCGGACCTATGTAATATTAAATGTATTAGAACTAGCTCACAGGATACCACACACAGAACAACAAGGATCAAACAGCCAACAAGTTCTCAAAAAACTAAGTAAATACCAATAACGCTTCTAAACACTATATAATAACTAACACTAATATTAAGTAAAACTAGCTAAAATATCAGTAAAAATTAATAATAATGAAAAGGGTTTTGAACTTATCCACGGCCAATCAAGAAGCACTTCTGAACTCGTAGACATGGCAAATGAGATATGGGGATTGTACTAGTGCACTATGGGATACCTACCTAGCCACGAGCCAACTAAGAGACTTTGAGTTTTGTAACAGGTCGAATCAGAGCCGAGGATCAGCTCTGAATCCATATGTAAGAATGAAGGCGAGCTAGGACTACAGAACATCCCCGGTTTTGCAGGTCTCCTCTGCTGTGAGGACAGCATCTTCTAACTAAACCCCCCACCCCTGGAATAGTTGTCCCCGCTTAAATCCTAGAAAGATCCCTGAGATTTACAAAACCACATTTTTCTTGCCCCTTCTTTGACTCTGGGGAAAAAGACTGCTGAGGAGTTGAAAAGTGAATCCTTACAGTAGACAGGATCTTGCCCTCCTGTTCACTGCAGAAAAGCATTTCTTTAACAGAAGGGGCAAATAAAGATGTTCCATCAAAAGGAGCATTAATGAAAGAAGACAGAAAAATGCCTTGCAAAATCGCATAACCACATCCAGGCATGAATCCTAATGGCAATGTCTGAACTGGCAGCCTGTGAGATACCCTCTGCAGCATGGAATATTAACCTCATGGACGCACTGGAAATCGATAATAGAGTGGTCAGTTCAAAGATGATCTCTTGTAGTCTTCCACAAATATGGCTTCTAAGAGGTATTTGGAGAGCTTTGAGCCTTCTGATGAAATTCCTCTGCAGCCTTGTAAAGTGCTCTAAATAATTCTGGGACCTCAGGACAATGGTCACAGTAGCAAATATGCACTTGCCAAATCTGCCCAACACCCTTGACTCTCTATTAGGGGGATGTACAGAGGAGCTCAGCTCAGCTAGCTCCTGTTTTGTGTCTGCCCCAACAACCATAGCATCAACAGGAGCTCCTTTGCTCCAATGGGGTCTGTCCTTTGGCGGTGCGAAAATGTTGTCTGGACATCAGGGAATTGGTTCAACTGAGGCTGGTTCTTTCCATGCCCAGTGAGAGACTAGGTCAATAAGCTCATCAGCTGGGGGGAGTCACCCAAACATAGATGAGCCAGAACCAAAAGGTTCCAGACAAACTGACTCCTCTAGGGAGGGAGTATCTAAAGACCATCCACCCTTTTGCTTAAGAATCTCTAGGATGTCTCCAAATGAGACATCATCCCTTGGAGATCTGGGGGACCCTTCCCCTTCCTTGAAGTCAGTATTCTCTGTGTGAGAGATTCCATGAGGGAATCTATGTGCCTCCTTTTGCATGTTCTCTTGCAGGGAACCTCCTCAGTGAGATGCTCTGGGAAGGTATCCAAAACAGGGGAAGTTCTTCTAGGGAAACTATCTGGATGGTAGTTGGTACCGGCTGTTCCTGTGGAGTAGGTATGATGGGATCAGAGTTTGAACCCACTGGAGGAATAGATATAGGATCCAAGGAAGAGAGAGATAGCAGATTTCTCAGATGAGAGAAAGCCCTCTTCACTACTTCGAATGCAGACATGGTAGGCTGCACCAGGGCTGAAACCTCCAAAGCAGCCAACCCTCGACCCTACCCAGATCCATGCCTTGAGGAGGAAGCCAGACCATAAGCTATCTGACGGTGAAGCTCCAAGGGGAAAGGACAGCTCAGACAACATCGGAGTGGACCCTGGTCTCCTGGATCTGAATCTGATGCTTCTGCTCTGTGACTCATACTGATCCAACTGGAAAGGAACAGGACCAGTCAAAAAAACCGTCAGGGTCGAAGATTTGGCTGTCTTGGGATGCAACAACACCAACCCTCTTGGGGCTCTCAGATCTGAGGGCTCTGAGGCCATGGGATGGATTGTAGAAGGAGAAATCACTATATGGAAAGTGGAGGTAAGGCTCATGGATCCAATGGAAGACACAGATGGAAAAGCTCTCATCTGAATCTGAGCTCCGAGGAATTTCCTCATCATCCTATCCACATTTGTCTGCGAAAGACCTCTGGAGGATCTAACAAACGAGGTAGTAGACTGTGGTCTTGAGTCTCTGAACTGTGTCATTTGCAGAAACGGGCAATGGAGCTGAGGAGATACTGAATCAACTGTGAACCCAGGTGAGCGAGTCTGAGGGCACTTTGACGGAGTAATAGTCAGCTCTGAGGTTTTTAGATCCAAGTGCTGCTCGGGAGATTTTACCAGTATGACAGTTGGATCCAAGGATTTAGGATCCGATGGCTTTCTTTTAGGCTCCGAAGACGTCAGATTCTAAGTACTGATCTTCTGAGGAGGCTCTGATGAAGCCAAGGTGAAAGTAGAGGTCTTTGGAGATCAGGTAGGGGATCTCTTTTGAGACTCTGAAGAAGTTTTAGAATGTTTACTGGGGGTTTGAGCCCCTGACAAAAAAAGATAAAGATGGAGGCAGCAATCTCTTAATGACCAATTTACTTACTCTATCGGAAGTTGCTTTAGAGTTAAATATGGCACAAATACAGCAATCAGTATTCAGGTGTGCCACTCCTAGGCAGTAAATCACTCCCTGTGGGCATCAGAATTTGGAATTTTGTGTCCACAGGAAGTGCAATTTTTAAAGCCGGTTGGTTTCTTGGCAATAACTATACAATATGAGAGAGGCAACAGAAAAGAGATAAGTTTTTTTGTTTAGATCAGTAAAAACTACAAGCAATGGTAGCAAGAGTACCTTATAAAGGGTAGGAAAAGATAGGAGCAAATGTTTAGACTGGTACCAACAATGGTATGCAAAGAGACTACCAAAAAAAAATAAAGTTATGTACTCACCATAACTTTCCAACTGTGTTGCCCATTTTT
Organism: Protopterus annectens; assembly: GCF_019279795.1. Classification (NCBI taxonomy): domain Eukaryota; kingdom Metazoa; phylum Chordata; order Ceratodontiformes; family Protopteridae; genus Protopterus; species Protopterus annectens. The sequence goes on from NC_056728.1 coordinate 1,460,893,310, forward strand.
ATTCTCCCTCAACTGATGAGTTTGGATCCGATCCTCGGAACTGACTCAGCCGTTATTAAAGTTTGTGGCGCCTAACAAGCTCTCAAACTTCTCCCTATTCTAAGTTATCTCAGATCTTGTTTGCTGATTTTCTATGAAAAGTATGTACTAATATATGTAAATAGAGAATACATAAAGGTGTGTATATATCCTAAACAGAAAAGTATATCAGGAGCTCAAACAAAAAGTAATGTGATGTCCTTATAACAGGTCAACCATCTACAGGTTTGTAGATATAAGGATGGGGGCTGGTGGGTGGGAAGTTGAGGAAGAATGAAAATGGACAACACAAATGGAGCCTTATGGTGAGTACATAACTTTCCTATCTGATGTTGTCAATTTTCATTCTATCCTCAACTGATGGGACAGAGTCCCCAGCTACCTATAATCCCGGGTGGACTCTAAGGAAGGATATTCCTGAGCAAAACTGAACCAAATTTATGCTCTACCCCGGAGACCAGATCCCGTCTGTAATGAGTGTAAAGATGTGAGGATTCGCCCATGTTGCTGCTGAACATATGTCACCCATGAAAGTTCTGGATATTAAGACTGAAGAAGATGACATGGACCTAGTTGAATGGACTTGTATGGGTTTTGGTATAGCAAGTCATAATCTGTTATAAACAAATGAAATGCAATCAGTTAGGCTCCTGGCTATAGTTACTTTTGCAACTGGTTTACCCAGTTTCAAATTTGCAAAGGTAACAAAGCGTAATTGCTGATGAATATCCAATAAATGCAACATGTATTCGCCTTCATATACAAAATTAGGGAAAAACACTTGCAAATTAACAGATTGGTTGATATTGGACTCTGACACAACCTTGGAGAGGAAGGAAGCATTTATTCATAGTGTAACTTTATCTTTATGAAAGATCAAGTACAGAGGTTTTGAAAACAAGGACTGAATCTCTGAAATTTGTCCAGCTGAGGTAATAGCTAACAAAAAGACAGTTAGCTGCTGGTTCAAAGGGGGGATGTGTCAATGCCTGCAGCATCAGATTGAAATCCCATGGTGGAGTAGGGTCTTTAAATGGTGGTCTTAAAAGTATAGTTCCTCTCAAGAAAGTTCTACATAGTTTATGACAGACTACTGAAGAACTCTTCAAATCAAATATGAATATTAGATACTGCTGCCAACTGAACATTTACGGTAGAGGAAGTAGCCCCTTCCTTAAAATGTAAAGCTAAAAATTCAAGTATGTTACTTAGGGGAGCTGAAAAGTGAGCAATGTGATTATTATGCATCCAGAAGACAAATTGTTTCCATTTACTTGAATAGAGTTTTCATGTTGAAGGTTTATGGGATGATACAACAATATGATGAATGGGGGAAGAGAGCATTGGTTGTCTGGCTATTAATGAAATTGGAGAAACCAGGCTGCTTACCTGAGGTTTGATATGTCCGGGTGAACCAAGCCTGTCGGGTGAGACAGAAGATCTGGAACTAGATCCAGAATCCAAGGTGGTTATAGTAGATGAGGCCAAAGGAAGGGAACCATATCTGCTGAGGCAAGTAAGGTGTAATGAGGATGACTTTACTCTTCGACTGGGTTGCTTTCTGAAGGAATTTGGGAATTAGGGAAGTCGGCGGATAAGCATACAGAAAACCAGGGGGCCAATCGTGGAATAGAACATCCTTCGGTGATTCCCTTGGTGGGGGGTTAGGGCAAAAAAGATGCTGCACTTGTTGTTATGGGGAGATGCGAAAAGATAGCAGCAAGGCTGGTCCCACTAACTGAAAATCATTTCTGTCACTTTGTTGTTGAGAAACCACTCTTGAGGTAATAAGATGGACCTGCTCAGTTTGTCTGATATGTTTATTTCCCCGGAATATGCGTTGCTATTAGAAAGCAGTTAGAAGATATCACCCACTGCCACACTCTCAGGGCTTCTAAAACAGGGGATAAGATCTGGTTCCCCCCTTGCGTGTTAAAGTACCAGACTACTGACATACTGTATGTTTGGACTGCAATTGTCCTGACAGGAAGAGAGTCCTGAAATGCCTGCAATGGTGAAAGCACCAATCTCAACTCTAGTACACTGATATGCAAATTGGCCTCTTTGGGGGACCAAGTACCTTAAACTGTTTTCCCCAGAAAATGTCCCCCCCACCGTAACTGGGAATTGTCTGTGGTCACTATGGTCTTGGGTTGAGGGGGGAATGAATGGATGGCCTTGTAGAACCTAATCAGATTAAATCCACCACCTGAGATCTCGCTTGCGTGTTTGAATTGATTCGTATCTGAGTTGACACAGGTTGGTAAAGTATCAACCATTGCTTTGCTAGCATCCACTGGAGAATCCTCATATGAAATTTGGCTAAAGGTATTAAGGAGATTGCTGCTCACACTGAACCTAGAGCTTGAAGGAATAAGCGGACTGAAATGTTGGTACTACAGATTCATTTTGTGACCTGTGATCTGACAGTTTGTACTCTTGAGGGAGGAAATGAAGCTATCATTTGGCTTTATATTGAAAATTGTTCCTATTAATGTTAAACTTTGAGTTGGTTGTAGATGAGATGGTTGTAGATGAGATATGTCGTAGTTTATGGATATTCCTAGAAGAGAACAAGTCTGAAGAACCTAATCTCTTGCCCTTATCAATTAATGCCTGGTCTGAGCAGTAATGAGCCAGTTGTCTAGATATGGAAACACCTGGAATCCTTGCAGTCTCAAGTGAGTCGCTACTCCTGCCATGCATCTGGTGAACACCCTGGGGGCTGTGGTGAGACTAAAGGGCAGAGCTCTGAACTGGTAGTGACTGGCTCCAGCCAGAAGCGCAGATACCTTCTGGATTGTCTGTTCATCTTTATGTGACAGTACACATCCTGAAGGTCTATTAACCATATCCAGTCGTCCTTGTCCAGAAAAGGGAGAATGGACTGAACTATGACCATCTGAAACTTGGTATGCTTAACTGACTTGTTCAAATTGCTAAGATACAAAATTGGTTTCCAGTCCCCTGTTTTCTTTAGCACTAAAAAGAACCTGGAGCACGTTACAGATCCTATCTGGTCTAGCTGGACCTCTTGGATGACTAGTTTTTTCTAGCAGCTTTTGAGTTTGAATTGTTGCTTCTTCCCTCTGATTAGGTGGAACATTGGGGATTTTCCTTGGGGTTGGGGGTGGGAGGGAAAAGGGTATTATATAACCTCTGGATATAATCCTCTGCACCCAGGTATCATTTATTATGTCTAGCCAGGCTCTCTGATGCAGGAATAATCTATCCCAGATTGCCTCCAGAGATGGACAGCCAGGCCTCCTTTCAGTAGTGCTGGCAGGGTCTGTCAAAGAAAGAATCTCTGGAACCCTGGTTATGTGGGCCTTCTCTGCCATGGGGGTGGTGTTGAACGTTATAAAGTTCCCCCCTCTGCCTCCAGGGGAACTTTCTCCACGTGTGTCCTGGAAAGGACCCTGAGACTTCCTGAACCACATCTTTCGACCACCTCGTGATTCCTAGAAAAGGATGTTTGAGGGGGGGGGGGGTCAAAAAATTTATGCCCACTGTAGAGAGGATCTTTCCATCCTTCTCACACCTGGATAATATGTCCTACACTTTGTAGCCAAACAAAGATTTGTTGTCAAAAGGAGCACTGACGAACGAAGACTTGAAGGGCTCCACAAAATCACATGAGCACATCCAGGTATGTCTCCTGATGGAAATGCTAGAACCCGCTGCCTGTGAGGTGCCTTCGGCTGCATGCAAGGTAAGCCTCATAGATGAATTCAAAAGGGATTGTAGAGTAACCAACTGAGAGTCACTGATGATTGGACCTCTGCAGAAACAGATCCTGAGAGGACATTTGAAAGTTCCATGAAATGTGTTAAAAAATTCAGTGCCTTAGGGAGAAGGTCGCTAAAGCATAAACATGCTTCCCAAACCTCTCTATCACTCTCGGCTCCCTGTTAGGGGGAAGAATAGTGAAACTCTGTTCATCAAGTTTCTTTTTGGTGCCCGCCACTTCGACCATGGCATCAACGGGCAGCCCTTTAGACCAAAACTCCTTCCTTGAAGGTGGTGCCAGAATCTTGTCTGGTCTCCTGGGTGTAGGTTCAGCTGTGTCAGGCTCCTTCCATGCCCGCCGAGAGACCAAATCAATGAGCTCACTAGTGAGCAGAGTAACCCCAGAGGTAGTCGGGCCAGTATCGAAAGCTTCCAGGAATACTGACATCTCAGATGAAGGGTTGCTGGCTGTTCAACCACCTCTCTGTTTAAGGATCACAAGGATTTTCCAAATGAGACGTCTTCAGGAGGTGATAGTGGGGACCCTTCACCTTCATTGATGTCTGTATCCTCGGTGACTGATTCTTGAAGAGAATCTAAGTGCCTCCTCTTACAAGTCCTCTTCCTAGGGACCTCCTTGGTGGGGTGTTCTACGGAAGAAGAGACTGTAATATCCTGCTGGGTCATCTGGAGATCTTGGATTTGCTGTCCCTGTGATGTCAAAAGCTGAGGCTCTGGACACAGAGCCATCTGGGTGGAATGTAAATCCGAGGGGGTTGGATCCGTCAGTCCTGACAAAGCAGAGAAGACCCTCTTCACAACCTCGAAGGCCGACTGCCCCGGGGAAAGGGAAGACCTCGGAGCCGAGAAGACAAGCTTTCAGACCGATTTCTCCACCCACCCCAAAAGCAATATCCCCAAGGAGGAAGTTGGATCTGAGCTATCTAGTGCCTAAGCACCAAAATGCAGAGATAGCTCTGAAACCATCAAAATTAATTCCAGCTCCTCAGTCCCAACATGGAAGCTTTGGCTCCGAGAGTCCTCCAGAACTGAAAAGGTCAGAGCTGAGGCAGTCAGGGACAACTTTTGATGTTATGATAAGGCAATCTTTAGATGTGAGCCAGACAGACCCAGAAAATCCACATCATGGGACTCTGCAACAACTACGGGAATCAGAGAAGGAGTCTTAGATGGTGGATGGCCTGCCTGAGCCAAACAGGTCAGTGCCAACAATGCACCCATCTGGATCTGTGCCAAGAGAAACTTCCTCATCATCTGATCCACATCTTCTTCAGTTAAACCTTTAGATGATCGAGAGGAAGCCAGAGAAGGGTTTTTTCAACAGTGCCTTTTAAGAAAAGAAGAAGGCAGCCTAGAAGGAGCAGGATTTATTGAAATAAAGTACCGGGTCCTGGGTAAAGGCATAGGATCCTGAGTCTTGGGATCCAAGACTTTCCTAGTCGGATCTGATAACCTCTTTCTCTTCAGATCCAAGGGGGAAGTGGAATGAGGCCTCTTCAGATCCAAAGTAGTTCTCTTTCTGGACAAATCGGAGGACGGAGTCGATGGAGTCGGAGATTTTGTCTCCTTGGATTTTTTCTTGGGGAATTGAACCCCTGCAATAGCCTCTCCAAAGGAAGAAGGCAATAAACATTTAAAAATCACTTTATTTCTCCTGTGTACCAGTGTGAAAGCATTAAAACTACTACAGATAAGAAAATCTTCTTCATGGTGTTGTGGGTCCTGTGACACCCCACCACTGGACCTGTAATCAAAGAGCCTCAATCTCACCACTGGCACCAGTGGGGGACGTACACTGGGAGGATGACAAGTTACACACACAGTATTTCCAGATATAGCTCTCTGCATCAAGTGCAATTTCCCTTAAGAGCACACAGAGACCACAGTCCTATGTTGGTTTCTCCCCCTTTCTCCAGATCCCCAATAAGACTCCACACTGACACAGTTATAGAGTTGAGATCTCAGCTGAGTGACCAAAGCAAGACCTCCAGCACCCTCTCTGTTCAACCAGTGCTTTGTGTCCATACCTCTAAACTTCTTAGAGCAAGAAATCTAGACAAAGCCATAAATAAAAGTAGGACAAAGGCCCAAAAATAAGGACAATTTTTAAATATTGCTCTTACAAACTTAGAAAGTTGTTAGAATAATAGGTTTTACATTAGCATGAATTTTCTGAAGGGTATGAAGTCAGTCTGAAATTCAAATGTCTGTCATTATTTTCTAACTTCTGTCTTTAATGATTTTTCACTAATTTGCCAGAAAACCACAAATGTATAAAAAACGGACCAAAAATATGAGGCAACAATCTGGACATTCTGTGAAAATCTGTACAGCTGAGAGTTAAGTATTGTGTCCCTGTCCAAGTAGCTGACACAAACACTCTTTGAGGTTTGATTTGCACACACACACACACACACACACACACACACACACACACACACACACACACACACACACACGCACACGCACACACACACACACACACACACACACACACACACACACACACACACCTGGGAAAGGCTAGCACAGGTTTACTAGCTATGCCCCCTTCTACCCAGGCTATACAGTAGTTTCACCTGCCACCAGTCACTCCTTATCAGCTACTCTAAGGCCCTTAACAAAGGGTCTCCAATCTTACTGTGTAATGTCACTATTAATACAAATGGTAGTTTGACCAAGAGCAAAGCTTTTAGGAGTGGCCCACAGTGTCATCAAATAAATATGCAAGTGCTTTCAGAACGTAAATATTTCTAGACAGATCAGACACAATAAGAGGTTTAAATATATTAAATAATAAGATAATAAGACAATAGTAAATATATATGTACACTCACTTCAGAGTTCAAAACCACAGGAAATATTTAAAACAACATTGCAGGACAGTCTCAAATAAATAAAGAAAACATCTAAACTACGCTTCACCTATATTCCTGACTGAATCTAACAGAATTACTATATCTTATTTAACTTACTTCAGAGCAAGGCAAGTGTGTGGTCAATGGGTCTTCTTCAGTTGTTGCCAGGTCCAAGACAGAATACAGTATGCTGTCTCTCATTAAGAGACGCCAAAAATTAATATCGCAAATATTACTGTAGGGATAACTTGCAGAATGACATCACTGCTTGTCATCTGACTGTATCACAGGCTCAAAACAACCACTGATGCAGCTGGTAGCATTTAGCACCTACTTGTGAAAATACATAGACAAGGGCTTTTCATAGGTCCATAGGTAGGTACTAGGCTATTGGCCTTAGGGCCTATACAAGCCTAGCCAAAAAGGTACCCTGGCTTTCGCCACCCAAGAAAATTATTTTCCTGTGCCCTTGTCAAGCAGAACCACAGAAGTAATCTCCGGGGTGAATTTGCTATTACCCATCCAATCATCAAGATTTTTCTTGAAGAGTGCTAATGAGGAGCTCTGTTTGACATAGATAGGTAGTCTGTTCCAGAGTATGGGAAGTCTCTGGGACAGGAATCTATCCCTCCAGCATGTTCTGTTTATTGTGGTGACAAGGTTTAGGTCCCTAGAGCGTGTAGCTCGGAAGGACTGGGATTTCTTTAAGTGGAGCATGTCCAACAGCTCTGGGTTTGACATAGCTTTGTATGTTAGGCAGAGATCGCCTCTGAGTAGGCGATATGCGATGGAGTAAAGCTGGAGTTTTTTGAGACAGTCTGCGTAAGGCATCTGTTTGAGGCCAGTAATCCTCTTTGAGAGGTATTTTTGTGACCTTTCCAGTTGTTGTAGATGTCTTGTGAGGTACATACCAAAAGGGGCGTTGTACTCTATAATGGGTCTAATGAGTGATGAGTAGAGGGGAACAATGACCTCTTTTTTTCTGGATGAGAAAACTTTTGTGATGAGGTGTGCCACGTAGAAGAATTTCCTGACCACTGTGGCGATGTGATTATCAAAGGAGAGACTACTGTTCACCTGTGCCCCAAGGTCTCTTATCACACTTTCGGTGTTAAGTAGACTACCGTCTATGTGGTAGTTCATGGGTACAGAGTTTTTACCAAAGGGGATGACAATGCACTTTTTGGCATTGAGCTTGAGACCATGTCTTTGACACCAGTCATCTATCTCAGTGAGGCCCTTTTGTAGGATGTCCACATCGTTAGGAGTTTCGATTATGGATCCTAGTTTGCAATCATCTGCGAATTCAGTTAGCCAAAGACCTTTTGTGTTAGCCTGTACTTCAGAGAAGTAGATACCAAACAGGAATGAACCCAGGACTGAACCCTGTGGTACTCCACTTGTCACTGGTCTGAAGTCTGATTTGGAGTTTGCTACTTTCACAGTGTGGGTTCTGTCAGTAAGCCAGTTGGCAACCCATCTTGTGACATAGGGATTTATACCTAGTTTAGTGAGTTTATCTATAATTCCAGATTGGGGATGGTGTCAAATGCCTTGGCAAGATCTAGATAGGCTGTGTGAACCACCTTACCCTCATCTATGGCTTTGGTGACTACTTCAAAGAAGTCTATCAGGTTTAGGAGACATGATCTGCCTTTTACAAACCCAAACTGTGGGGGGTCCAGAGTTTGGAGATTTCCAATGTCTTTGTTTATGAGTTCCATGATGATATGTTCCATGGCCTTGCAGACCATGCTCATCAGGCTAATGGGGCGGTAGTTCCCGGGGTCTGTTGTGCCCCCCCCCTTTGTGGCGTGGGATAACTGTCGCGGTGCGCCATTCAATGGGCACAAAGCCTGAGGTGAGGCTATGATTGAACATGCTACTTAGGTGGGGTGCCAGTTCATTCTGTAGTTCATGTAGAAGGCAGCCTGGTATGTTGTCAGGTCCCATGGATGCTGTGTTCTTGGCTTTGGAGAGTGAGGTTTTTACCTGTGCAGCCGTGATTACAGGAACTTTGTATTCTTCCGGTAAAAAGATGGGCCCTTTAGGGGGTGAGAGGGGGTAAAGTTAGCACTGAACCTATCTGCCAAGATGTTGGCAATATCAGTTGGTTCTGTATATTTAGTGTTATTGTGCTGTAACTCAGAGCAGATCTGAGTGTTGCCATTGAGATTTTTGACATAGCTATAGAATGCTTTGTGGTTGTTTTTAGAATCAGTGGCAATTTTGTTTTTATAACTAGCTTTGGAGAATTTTATGAGGGATCTCAGCTTCTTACTGAGGCTGACCAGGGAGTTCCTCCAATCGTGGGATTTTACTCTTTTTTGCAACAGTTTCTTTCTTCTGTTGTAAAGTTTGTTTATGGCAGAAGACCACCAGATTGGCTTCCTTTTTTTGGAGGATAGCATCTTGGTTCTGTTAGGGATAGCACGATCCATGCACTCATGTAAGTGCTTATAAAGTGCATTTGTGTAGGATTCAGCAGTCGTACCTTTATTGTCCATCTGCATGGGTGTCGTGAAGTTTACCACTTCTGTCTTAATACGAGTGAAGTTGGCTTTGGAGAACTTTTTTACAGTTGTTTTCCTAATGGGGGGTGGGAGCGGGATGTGGATGTCTAGGGTGATTAGCTTGTGGTCGGATCTGACCAACGAGGAGCTGACTTCTGGTGTGGAACACTGGTCACCCATGTTGGTGATGACCAGGTCTAGGATATTGCTGCCCCTGGTGGAGGTATGGATAAGTTGATCCAAGGTGTTGGAAATGATGATTACCAGAAAACATTGAGCAAAAGAGATGGAACATGAGTAGTTTTCCCAGTTAATGGTAGGGTCGTTGAAATCACCCATTATTAGAGTCTTGGGTTCTACCTTAATATTTTCCAGTGTATCAAGAAAAGAGGAGTGGAAATCCTGGGGCATGGTGGGGGGTCTGTAGCAAGCTACAATCTGGATTGCGGTTTTGCCCAGAATTAGTTGAACTTGGATAATCTCGGATGTATTATGCTGAGCAACTAGCTTGGAAGTGTGGATATCCTTAATGAATATGGACACGCCTCCACCTTCAGTGTTTCAGTCCAGGTTTAGTGGCCAAAAGGTGTGGTATGAATTATAGCCTGGTAATGCAGGAGTGCTCTCTGGAGCTTTGAACCAGGTCTCTGTCACTGCACAGATGTCAATGTTCTCCATTTTAAGGAGTGCCTCGAGTGAGTGCATTTTGAGGTTTAGACTTCCAGCATTGAGTAGCATTACCTCAGATTTTACTTGCTTGTACCTGTTACTGTGGTGAATTTGTCATTTGAACCTTGCCTAAAAAAGGCACTATAGAGGTGGCAAGAACCTTTGCCAGTATCCGGAATCCCAAGGGTGACAGGTGCAGGCCATCTCTGGCAAAGCAGCGTGATCTGTCGATCATGTCATCCCAGGCAGACAGATACTGGATTCCCTTAGAATGACACCAGAAGCTTAGCCAATTGTTAAAGTCAATCATTTTGTCCCTGTACTGTGGTGTCATTCTGGGTGATGGCAGGATGCTACTCAGGGCTAGGGTAATACCGGCCTGGGCTACAAGATCGGAGAGCTCCTCCATGTCTCTTTTCATGTAGTCCAGGGAGGTACGTCTCAGGTCATTCACACCAACATCGACAATGACAGAGTCATATATGTACTTGTTGTGGAGTGACCTGAGTGCGTGCATTATGTGGCGGATCCTGACACCTGACAGGCAGCTGACAGTAACTTTTTCCTTGTTTAGCCTGGTGAGTGGAACATCAATGTGCCTGACTATAGAGTCACCTATGACTAGAGTGTTGGGTACTTTATGCCTCATGGGCTGTAGTTGAGTGGCAAACTGAGTATGTGGGCTATGTGTCATTTGGGTTGTGTTGGGGGGTGGACGCTGCTTGCATTTCTGCTTTGGAGGTCTCTGTTGTTTGGGCAGATTTGTACTGAAAGCCTCCACGAATGTAGGTGTGTGTTTTGTGCTTCTGTGTGTGTGTGTTTTGGTGGTGTAGGTTTTGAGGGACTATGTGATGAGTGTGGTGCGTTGCAAGTGTTTACCTTCTCCTCTTGACTGTCTAGGCCAGTCTTTGGTGAAGAGAGCTTTGCTTCCAGTTTGGCTATATAAGTGCATCTCTCACAGGTCGTAGTGTTGGGTAGTAGGAGGAGAGGGTTGTCTGTGTACATGAGGCAATTGCTGCATTGTCCCAAGATGCCCAGATTCATCATTTTCCTCAGATCTAAGGCAGATCCTGGAAGTCATAAAACAATTAAACACTTTCAAGACAATACAGAAAGCTCTCTAGTTTTAGACATTGTGTTTGCTGCTGCACTGAAACTGAAAGATAACATTGTTTTATGGCCTGGCCAAAAAGTAATTTAATTTCAGCTATTCTGAAGTTAACCTTCAGTATTCCAATTTCCACTGTTAAAATATATACAGCTAAACAATTAAATAGTGCAAGTCCATTTCTGTTCTATTCCAGTAGGGCATGCTGTGGTTACATTTTAAGCACTTTGCAAAAACCTTTTCAAAACACATTTCTGCACTAGCAGTTTGATATACACCTGACATGCAGTTCTAATACATTTGTAACACAAGTATCTTATATGAATCATGTTGATATTTGCAAATGACATAATTATTTACAAAATTCCAGACAGCTGGGCTGTTAGCATCTCCTTTTTGACATGCCTAAGCAATAAATGCAAAGAGTATGCGCATCAGACAATGGTATTTTGTGGCCACATTTGGCACATTTTTTAAATCTGGAAAGTCCCTTATTGGCCATAATACCAAGGTAAAAAGAAAAGCTTTATATAGATGAAGGTTTTTTTTGTTATATATAGATAAACAGCAAAAGGCTGAAGAGACTACCAACAATGGTAGTGAAGGTTACTCAAAACAGAAGAAAATATGAAAGCACTAATATTAGGAGTGATACTTTTAAATTCACAAAAGGTAAGGTAATGGAATTAGAACAGAAATATACATGTATAAAATGTAAACTCATCTGAAAAAACACTATGAAGCTGAAGAGCTATGGCAACCATGTCTTTGGCGGAAAGCGGCAAACAAGACCTAAGGTAACGTAGGATAGTGAATTATGGTTAAGGGAGAAGATCGAGAGCTTGTTAGGCACCATGAGCTGCAGTAACAGCCAAGTCAGATCCGAACCCATCAGTTGAGGATAGAATGAAAACTGACAACATCAGACAGGTAGTTAAGAATGACAGTAAGACCTAAAGTACGAAAACAACTGAGAGTAACAGCCAAGTCACATCCTAACCCATTGTCAGAAGAAAAAATCCAAACGAGTCGCATCTGCCTCAGGTGATGAATTTTCCTTTATTAGCAGCTAACCAGATTACACAGCATATTGGCCAAGATGTCCAGTCTGGACTGATCTGATCTCCTCTGATCTGATCAACTTGTTTACTGACATCAACTTTTATACTGCAAGCAAAACAACTTTTTGTTACATTTCTGACCGTTGACAGTTGGCTATGAAAAAAACATATAGGAAAAACATGTTTATCACAAATTACCTCAAACCCACAGCTAGTACAGAATGTTCAAGAAGTACAAAATGTTCGATTCAACAACAGTAGCTCAAATTTTCCAGGACACACAGCCTGCCCTAGTAAATTAACTCTTACTCAGCCGTGCGTCCTTATCCCAGGCTTCACTGAGCTATAACCAAATCTCTTTATTCTGAAATGCAGAAAACAGATATCATTCAGGTTCATAAGCAATGTTGCATTTTGTTCACAGATGAGGCCCATCTTTGATAGGCATATCCCAACAAATAACATGTTCACTTTGCAAGAACAGGAAAAAGACAAATAATTAGAAGTTATGTACCTACCATAACGTTCCATGTTAGTTGTCTTCTCTTGCCTTCTTTCTTGCTGGATGGGTTCGGAGCCGATCCTCGGCTCCGACTCGGCACTTGCTAAGCTCGAGAGTCACTTTTACCAGCTCGAGGCAGCCCCATATCCCATGATGCAAGGCGGTAATTACCCAGATCTCGTTTGGTATCTAGAGGAAAAACTGCCTATAAACTTTCCACCAAGGAAAGAAGAACAACTAACCTAAAAAGGCTGCAAGGGGAAACCAGATAATCAAGGTCCAGAAGTAACTGGTGTCCAAGGAAGAACAATCTTCCAGAGAAATAGGAAGTTCAAGGTCTGTCCAGGCTAGGGGGACAGGAGGGAGGGATGCAAGAAAGAAGGCGAGAGAAGACAACTAACATGGAACGTTATGGTAGGTACATAACTTCTAAATGTTAAGTTGTCAATCTCGCCTTCATTCTTGCTGGATGGGACCGCGTCCCTAGCACCTCTATCCTGGGTGGCTCAATGGAACAGACTCTTGAGAACAGTGGAACCAAAACTTGCCCTGTCCCTGGAGGCCAAATCCAATTTGTAATGGGAAATGAAGGTATGAGGAGTGGCCCAAGTGGCTGCTGCACAAATAGTGTCTAAGGGTAGCCTAGCTTGAAAGGCTGTAGATGTGGCTAGACCTCTTGTAGAATGTGCTTTAGGTTTTGAAATGAGTTGTTTGCCCCTAAGCTGATAAATGTCAGAAATGGTGGAAGACAGCCATCTGGATAAGGTTACTTTAGAAACAGGGAGACCTTTTTTATTTTCAGCATAGGAAAGGAAGAGCTGATCAGACTTCCTAAATTGCTTCGTTCTGTCCAAGTAATATCTGAGTTGGCGATGAACATCTAGGTAATGCAATTTTTGTTCCGCCCTGTTAGAATAATTGGGAAAAAATACAGGAAGATCAATGGATTGGTTTAAATTTGTCTTACAAGCAACCTTGGGCAAAAAGGATGGATTGGTTCTTAAGGATACTCTGTCCTTGTGGAAGACTAAGTAAGGAGGACGTACACAGAGGTCATGAAGTTCAGACACTCTTCTAGCTGAGGTAATAGCGACTAGAAAAAGTGTCTTCCAAGAAAGAAACTTTAAATGGGCATGAAGCAGCCGGTTCGAAAGGGGGAAGTATCAAGGATGCCAGTACTAAATTTAGGTCCCACTGTGGTGGAGGATCCCTAACAGGGGGTTTAAGAAGGAACACCCCTTTGAGAAAGGCTTTACAAAGTTTGTGGGACATAATGTTTTGGTCTGCAAATCCGACGTGGAAATTCGAGATTGCTGCCAACTGGACTTTAACTGTGGAAAAAGAAGAACCTGAGTGAAAAATTTCAGCTAGAAAGTCCAAGACTGATTGAATAGGGGCAGTAAAGGGGTCTATGTTCTTAGACTTTGCCCAAAAGGAAAAACGTTTCCATTTGCTAGAGTAAATCCTCCTGGTAGAGGACTTAAGAGAAGCTACTATGATATCTCTAACGGGGTTAGAGATCATAGGAAGCCTGGCTAAGGAAGGAAGTGGAGCAACCAAGCTGTGAGGTTGAGAGAACGAATGGACCGGTGCCGTTGACCCGACTGGTGGGTCAGAAGATCTGGAACTGGGTCCAGATGCCAAGGCTGCACCAAGAGATGGCGATGAAGGAACGGGAACCAAATTTGTCGAGGCCAGTAAGGGGCAATGAGAATCATTTTGGCTCTCAAGACGGTAGCTTTCTGGAGTACTTGAAGTATTAACTGAAAAGGGGGAAAAGCATAAAGAAGTCCCCGGGGCCAATCCTGGGTAAGAGCGTCTCTGGGGGGATGGCCCGGAAGTGGGAAGAGAGAGAAGAAGTCTGGGCATTTGCTGTTTTGGGGTGTAGCAAAAAGGTCGCAGCATGGGCGGCCCCACTTCTGAAAAATCTCTTCCACAATAGATTGTTTGAGAGACCACTCGTGAGGCATGAGTATAGCTCTGCTCAATCTGTCCGCTATTATGTTGGTTTTCCCGGGGATATGCGTTGCTACCAGAAACCGATGCGAGGAGATCGCCCATTGCCAAAGTCTGAGAGCTTCTCGACACAAGGGATAGGACTTGGTCCCGCCCTGCTTGTTGATGTACCACAGCACGGACATGTTGTCTGTGTGAACTGCAATTGTTCCTAAGGGAAGGAAGTCGTTGAGGGCTTGCAACGTTAAAAGCACTGCTCTCATCTCTAGGACATTTATGTGCAGGTGGTATTCGAACGGTTGCCACGTGCCATGAACCATCCTCCCCTGATAATGCCCCCCCACCCGATCAGGGAGGCATCCGAAGTGACCGTGGCTACCGGGGCCAGGGGGACAAATGGTCTGCCCTGATGGACTAAGGCAGAAGAAGTCCAACAGGATAGATGGTTCCTGCAGGTCTGTGTCACCAGGATGTTGTGATGCATGGGAAGCTGTTGGAAGGACCATTGGGTAAACAACATCCATTGCAGGAGACGCATGTAAAAACGGGCCAGAGGAAGAAGTGTGATAGCAGCTGCCATGAGGCCCAACACTTTCAGGACCAACCTGGCTTGTACCTTCTTGCTGGATAGGATGATCCGAACATGGTTTTGGATATCTAGGATTCTTTGACTTGTTAGGTTTGCTGACATCCGAGTAGTGTCTAGATCTGCGCCTATAAAGGTAATAGATTGGCAGGGCGATAAGGAAGACTTTTGAAGTTGACGAAATTCCTAACTGGCCGCAGAGACGTAGAGTGTAATCTCTGGCTTGGAGAAGTTGATGCCTGGTGGTGGCTGAGAGGAGCCAGTTGTCGAGATATGGAAACACCTGGAATCCTTGACGTCTCAGGTGAGCCGTGACCGCTGCCATGCATTTGGTGAACACTCTGGGGGCTGTAGTGAGACCAAAGGGCAGGGCTCTGAATTGAAAATGACTGGTCCCCAGCCGAAAGCGGAGAAACCTTCTGAAGCGTCTGTGGATTTTTATATGATAGTACGCATCCTGAAGGTTTATGGAGCACATCCAGTTGTTTTTGCCCCGAAAGGGCAAAATCGATTGAAGTGTGACCATCCGAAATCTTGTCTTTTTGACAGACTTGTTTAGTCTGCTGAGGTCTAATATTGGTCTCCAATCTCCCGTCTTTTTGGGGACCAAAAAGAACCTTGAGTAGATTCCGGATTCTAAATGATCTGCTGGAACACGCTGGATGGCCCTTTTCTCTAGAAGCTTTCAAACTTCTAGATTTGCAATTTCCCTTAGACGGGGTGGGACGTCTGGAAGGGAACCTTTTTGAGGGAAGGGGCTTTTCTCGAAAGGTATTTTGTAACCCTCGGATATGATCGACTGTACCCATTTGTCTTGAGACAGGGAAAGCCAGGCTTCTGGGTACAGTGATAATCTCCCCCCGACTGCCTCTAAGGGTGGGCAGTCGGGCAACACCTCAGGGATGTTGGAAAGGCTTGTCAGAGAGAGGCTCTCTGCTGCCTTGGTTCTGCGGACCCCCTCTGCCCCTAGGGTGGCGTCTGTTGTTATTACCCCCTCTGCCTCTGGGGGTAAACTGACCACGTGCGTCAGGCGTGACTCCTTGAGATTTTCGGAACCACATTTTCCCTCCCTTCTGACCTTTGGGGTAAGGTCTAGAAGGGGTGGAGAAACGGACCCCTACGGCAGAAAGAGTCTTGCCGTCTTGCTCGCACCTGGTTAAAGTGTCCTTCACCTGAGGGCCAAACAATGTTGTCCCATCAAAGGGAGAGTTCGTGAAGGACGCCTTAAAAGGGTCTGCAAAATTACAGAGCCGCATCCAGGACTGACGTCGGAGAGCCACTCCTGTGCCTGCAGCTCTACTCGCCCCATCGGCTGCATAAGAAATGAGACGCATGGAGGAGTTGGTTATGGAATTTAGGATTCCCAGCTGAGAGGCAATCTTTTCTTGAGCCCCTGCTGCTGACGGATCCTGTACTACTTCACCCAATTCTTTGAGGATGTCTCTTTGAAGATGGGTGAAGTGACATAAATAATTCAGCGAACGCATAGCAAAGGTCGCTGAGGAAAACATCCGCTTGCCATACCTGTCCATGGTCCTAGACTCCTTGTTAGGAGGATGGACTGGCACGGAAGGATCTGCAAATTCCTTTTTGGTGGCGGCCGCCACCAACATGGCATCAACCGGGACACCTTTAGTAAGAAACTGTTTTTCAGTGGGGGCCGTGATAAACTTTGAAGGCCTCCTGCGGACTGGTTCCACCGAATCAGGAGATGCCCACGCCTTTCGAGCTATGACTTCCATGAGGGGGTCGAAAGGCGGAGACACCTAGGAGGTGGAGGGTCGAGATCCAAAAGCCTCCAGGTATACCGATTCATCCTCGGAGGGATTAATGGAGGGCCAGTTCCCCCTCTGTTTCAGGAGTTCCAGGATGTCTGAAAAGGGGACATCCTCAGAGGGGGATCTTGGGGACCCCTCCGACTCATCCAAATTGGTATCTGATGTTGTAGCCTCAGGGGAGTCTAAGTGCTTCCTCTTGCAGGTCCTCTTATGCGGGGGTTCTCCTGAAGGATCAGGAGAAACCTCGGAAGAGGAAGTTCTTCCCAATGGGGAAACCTGGGGCGATGGATCTCTGGGTCCAGGAGCAAGAGAGTGGGAAGATACATCTACAGGCACCATAGAGGGAGGAGCTAAAGGAACCGACTGCTGACTAAGCTCAGGGGCTAGCACACTCCTCATCACCTCGAAGGCTCCCCTCCCAGGGAGGGCCGAGAGACCCCGCTCCGAAGAAACAGGGACTCCCGGCCCCACCGAAAGGGAAGGCTCCGAAGCAGATGTCGGAGCTGAGCTTACCAAGGCCGAAGCCCCGGGAGGGAGAACGGGGTCGGACAAGGGTCCGATGCCACTCGCCCCCTCGGAACCGACCAGGGAAGCCCGATGACCGGATCCCTCCAAGGAGGGTCTCAAGGAGGAGATAGGAGTCGAGGCAGCGGCGAAAGGTGTGGTATCGGCTCCGAAGCACCAACAGTCACGGTACCAATAATCTCCGGCTCCGAACTCTGAAAGAGAGTCGAAGGAGGAATCTCAGGAGGGTGTGAAATAGCAACCGTCTGTTGAGACGGGCTATGGAGTATCTGGGTCAGTGCCTGTGATTTTAATAGTCTACTCACCACTCTCTCTAAGTTATGGTCTGAGAGCCTGGAAGACCTTGATGATCGGCTCCGATGGCTCCGCTCCGAAAGCAAGGGGTGGCTGGAGCCGAGTGAATAGACTCCAATGAAGGAGATCTAGACCTCTTTTTTGACAGAGCCATCGGAGCCGACGAACCTTCAGCTCCAGCTGGAGCCGACAGCTTGTCGGCTCCGAGCGGAGACAGAGACGTTTCGGCTCCGGCCGGAGCCGAAACATGCTTTGAAACTACAAGGTTATAAAGAATAAAATTTTAGGGTACTGGGATATCTAAAAATTTTCAAAGAGAGTAATTTAAATCACTTACCAGGAATTGGTAAAAAATCTGACCTCATTAGCGAAGCGGCAAACGAGATCTGGGTAATTACCGCCTTGCATCATGGGATATGGGGCTGCCTCGAGCTGGTAAAAGTGACTCTCGAGCTTAGCAAGTGAACCCATCCAGCAAGAATGAAGGCGAGATTGACAACTTAACATCAGTATGTTTTTAAAACTTTTTCTCTTAACATTTCCCCCCTGAAAACACTTTTATTTGTCTTTTATTTCAGCACTATATGGTAAAAACTAAGTTTTTCTTTGCATACATTACTTCATTGGCAAGACAAATTTTTAAACTTCAAAAACATTTGCAAAGAGTCACATTTCAATGTATTCACTTTCACCAGTCTGTTGCAATTGCTGGTACATCGTCTTCATAACAGCAGTATCAACCAGTCTTTGTAGACCTCTGATACAGGGTATACAAAGTACAGTTTTGTACCTACCATAAATGTAGATGTCCGATAGGAATGCATCTGCAGTCCTTACAAATGGGTAGTCCTGTCGTCAGGCAGCCCTTCGGTCGGCCGGATTCCAAAGTCTGGGTCTGGCTTCGGCTGGTGTCGCACTTCACCCGACGTCATAGCTGCAGTTTTTCGGGTATAAAGGCATCAGCCGACGCCATCTTCCTCAGTGTTTCTTGCCCCAGATGCCAGGTGCCCTCTTTGATGGCTAAATTTGGATAAATGCCAATGTTTCCAAATAGTAGAGAGCAAACACATAAAATAAGCATGTAAGTACATATATACAAACAAATACACCATAATAGATCCCCCCCAAGCTAGCTGAAGGATGGCAAAAACCCTAGGAGTACCACAGAGGGGAAGGTGGGTGGGTAATCCTGACTGCAGATGCATTCCTATCGGACATCTACATTTATGGTAGGTACAAAACTGTACTATGTCCTTCAAGGATGCATCTGCAGTCCTTACAAATGGGTAGAATACCATAGCTAAACTAGGGGAGGAGGAAAAAAGTAGAGATTATGGTGTAGTTAGGATCCCTTGCAAAACAGCAGTGGCAAAACCTGCTCGGGATCTAGAGTATAAAGGTAAATTGTAATGCTTGGCAAATGTATGCACGGAGGTCCAAGTAGCAGCCTCTATAATGTCCTTGGTAGCCACTCCTCGTGAAGAAAGCTGTGGTAGTGGCTGTAGCCCTTGTGGAGTGAGGCCTGATGTTCTCTGGAGTTTTCTTTCCATGGTAGGAGTAACAAAATCTAATGCAATTTCCTATCCATTTGGAGATTGTCTGTTTTGAAATAGGTTTTCCTTCCTTTCCTGTTGCATATGCTACCAGAAGCTGGTCAGTTTTTCTATTGGACATGGTCCTGTCCAGGTAGTAGCGTAATTGCCCATGTACATCCAAGGTATGCAACAGTCTTTCTCCCCTGTTCTGTGGGTTGGGGAAGAATGTAGGTAGGTGGATAGCCTGATTTAAAGATACTCTGGATACCACCTTAGGCATAAATGTGGGATTTGTTCTCATGGACACTCTATCTTGATGGAAGATCAGGAAGGGTTGCGCTGCCATTAATGCCTGTAGTTCAGAGACCCTTCTTGCTGAGGTGATTGCCAGTAGGAAAGCAGTCTTCCAGGATAAGTATTGTAATTCTGCTGTTGCTGCTGGTTCGAAGGGGGAAAGTGTCAATTTTTCTAACACAAAGTTCAAGTCCCATGCTGGCAATGGTGGTTTCCTGGGAGGTTTTACATTTTTAATTCCTCTCAGAAACTGTCTGAGCAGAGGATGAGAGAAGACAGGAGGATCCAAGCTGTATTCTGCTGAAATAGCTGATGCATGTATCTTGATGGAAGAATAGGACAGGCCTGCATGGAAGAGCTCTGCCAAGTACTCCAGGATGTTGGCTATGTTTACTAGCGCCACATCTTCTCCTTTTGCAGTACTCCAAATGAGATATCTTTTCCATTTTGCTGCATAATTCTTTCTTGTTGAAGGTCTACGAGCCTCAAGGATTATGTCTTTAACCCTTTGGGATAAATCTGGGTTAATTGTCCTTATGTAACGTTCCAGGCAGTTAGCTGCAGAGTTTTCAGGTTTGGAGGCAGGATGTTGTAGTTGTTCTGTGTTAACAGCAATGGGATCAGGGGCAGTGTCCATATTTGTTCCCGAGACATGCTCCTCAGCAATGGGTACCAATGTTGTCTTGGCCAGTTTGGAGCTATCAGAATGATCCTTGGACGTTCCTCTCTGATCTTCAAAAGCACCTTGTGCATCAAAGGAAGTGGTGGGAATGCATAAGCTGTCAGGTTTTTCCAACTGAAAGATAGGGAGTCCACCTTCCAAGCAAGTGGGTGGTACGTCCTTGTGCAGAATTTCTTTAGCTGATGATTGAGTGGGGATGCAAATAAGTCTATTTGTGGTAATCCCCATTCTCTTGTGATGGCTTTGAAGATGTCCGGATGCAGCATCCATTCGTGGGCATCTGTGGTAGTTCTGCTTAAAATGTATGCCAGAATGTTTTCTTTTCCGGTACAAAATTGCTTGTAACTGAATGTTGTAGCTCAGAGCCACATCCCATAGGTCCAGTGCCAGTCGGCATAGAGGATATGAATGTGTGCCTCCCTGTTTGTTGATGTACCACATAACTGTGGTGTTGTCTGTCCTTATCATCAACTGACCTTCTTGGAGAAATGGTCTGAATGACTGGATTGCCAATTTTACTGCCAGCATTTCCTTTAGATTTATGTGCAGGCGCAGCTGGTCTTGAGTCCATAAGCCTTGTATGCACTTGTCCAGCATGTGTGCCCCCAACTGAGGTCTGAGGCATCTGTCGTGATGGTTTGGCTTGGTTGACTGTTGCAGAAGGGCAATCCTTTGTTTGATTGACAGGCCTGAGCCCACCATAGGAACTCTTGTTTCAGGCATGGGATTATTGGAATTTTGGTTTCTAGGCTGTGCTTGTGTTGGGACCACAAATTCTTTAGGTACCACTGTAGCTTTCTCATATGCAGTCTGGCATGAGGGACCAGAATTATGCAGGATGCCATGAAGCCTAGGGCTTGCAGTACTTTTCTTGCAGTGAGATGGTTCTGCTTTGTTAATGCCAAGAAGTAGAGAGGTAGTTGCTCTTGTTTTTCTGCAGTTAGGAATGCCATTTGTTTTGATGTGTCCAGCTCTGCACCCAGAAAGGTTATTCTTTGGGATGGAGTCAGCCTTGACTTTTTTATATTGACTGTATATCCCAGGGCTTGCAGTAGGTAAATGACTCTTTGTAAGTCTTCTGTTAGTTTGCTTTTGTTGTCCGCTTGAATCAGGCAGTTGTCCAGGTAGGGATAAATTTGGATCCCCTGAAGTCTGCAATGAGCAATTACTGATGCCAGGCATTTCGTGAACACTCTGGTTGCAGTAGATAAGCCAAAGGGCAATGCTGAGAATTGATAATGCTCTGATCCTGCAAGAAATCTGAGGTATCTTCTGCAAATTGGTCGTATGGGGACGTGCAGGTATGCCTCCTTGAGATCTAGAGTTACCAGCCAAGACTCCTTGCCCAGCATGGGAAGAAGCTGCTGTAGGGTCAGCATTTTGAATTTTGGAACAATGAGGAATGTGTTTAAAGCGGACAGGTCGAGAATAGGCCTCCATTTGTTCTCTTTTCTTGGTACCAGGAAGAGTCTGGAGTAAAATCCTTTCCTTGCTCCATAGATGGTACCTTTTCCACAGCTCTCATTCTTAATAATTGAGATATTTGCTTTAGAGCTTCTGCCCTTTGAGTAGGTGGTAGGTTTGGCATTCCTCTCTTTCCTGGTAGAGTATGGAAATGGAACCTGTAACCTTGGTGTATAGTTTGCAAAATCCATTTTTCCTTGTGATGCAATGCCAGTTCCTTGAAAATAAGGTTACCTTTCCCCCTAAGGGTTCTTTCAATTGTTTCCTCGTAGGCGGTGCCACATCAAGTCACTGTGATTGTGTTGTTGTAGTGGTGGTGGCTGCCGTGCCTCGCTGGTTGTTACCTTGCCACTGGCGTCCCTGTAGGCACCCCTGGATTGGTTTCTGCCTCTTGAACGCCTATTCCTGCCTCTCTGTGTCTTAGAGGAGTCTGGAAAGGACCAATTTTGGAGGGCCAGTTCCTGCTAAACCTTGGAGGTTGAACCTGTAAGAAATCTTTCACTGTTTGTACAGATTTCGCCTTCTCTTCCATCTTCTTTAGTACCTGCTGTGCAGGGAACCAAATAAATTGACCTTGTCCATGGGTGCATCCGAAAGCTTAGATTTGACATGGTCTGGTAATGCCTGCTCTTTCAACCATGCATGTCTCCGGATAACTGTGCCAGTCATGGCTGATCTAAAGGAAGCCTCCAGTGCATCATAGCCACATTTTAAAGAATGGTTACTAACCTGCTGTATGTTATGTACCATTTCCTGAACATATTTATCTAGAGATTCTTCAGAGGACAGCTTTTTAGTTAACTGGTCAAGCATAAACTCTTGATATTGAATCATATGGAATTGGCAGTTCAAAGCTCTAGCTGACAAAGTAGCAGAAGTGTAAACTTTTTTACCCCATCTCTCTAAGGATCTGGATTCCCTTTCAGAGGGGAGGGGTTTTAGCAGACGTAGTTGCTACAGCTTTAGGACCCTGGGAGATAGTCTCTGGATCTGCAAAAGGAGCCTTGTATAAATGGTGATGAGTGTCCGGGACCCTGTAGAACCTATCGGGCTTAGCAGGGGCCGGAGGTAATGAATCAGGAGCAGTGCAAGCATCATTAAATGCATCATCTACAACAGAAAGAACTGGAGGTATAGCTAAAGGCCTATGCTGTGGCAAATGTAGAAAGGTTCTAAGCCTTTTTCTGGAGTCTGAGAAATTTTGCCCTGCCACTGAAATTGTTCCCTCATAGCATGCAAGGTTTCCCCAAAGGAAAATTCCTCAGGTGGAGAGGCTGAAGGAATGGACTCTTCAGCATCAGAGTCTTCGTAAGGGGATAAGGAGCCTCAGGAGGGTCTGTATGTTCTGAGTCATCAGAGGAGTCATCTGTGGATACTGGTTCAGGGGCTCTGCTCTAGGCCTCTTCTCTGGAGGTGGATGAGAGGCCCTGTCTGGATGAGGCTGGGAGCCACGAATTAAAGAAATGAGATCCTCAGCCAAAGAAAGCATATGGGAACTGGTGCTGGGCCTGTGAGAGGGGGTTTAACAGGCACCGTTTTGAAGCTTTAGCTGCTTTAGCCCTGGCAAAGGCCTTAATAGACATGGCTGCAGGAGGCCTAGCAGCTCCACGTGCAGGGGTTGAAATATCCAAGGGAATAGTGTCTGATAATTCCTGAGAAACCGCAACAGAAGGTTGGATTTCAGAAGCCGATTCCACCAGGCTAGAAGAGGCCTCGGTAGAAGGCATGTTTTCGGCCGGGGGAAGAACCGCTTGCTCGGTTTCAGCCGAAACCGAGACACTCGTGGTTGGCTTAACCGCGGTTTCGGCCGAAACCGCGGACCGCGAGTGTCGGTCCTTTTCCCTGTGTTTTTTGGTAATTTGTGAAGTCGGAGGGTCCGACGGCATGATATAAGCAAATTCTGAGCCAAAAAACTGTTCTGCAAATTCTGACCGACGTCTAAGCATCCGTCGGTTAAAAGAAGCACAGGCTAGACAAGCTGCTACGTCGTGGTCTGGGCCTAAACAAGGTAAGCAGTAAGAGTGGAAATCTTTATGAGGTATTTGTTTCCCACAAGTTAAACAGTTATTCACTTTTTCTGACATCGGCTGAGGCAAGAAAGAGTCCCCAACGGGGTACTTAGCTTTTTAGAAGTCTTCGAAGTAGTATTCGGTATGAAATCTCTGATTCTGACTGACCGGCACTTGCGAACAGCTTCTGCTTCGGGTGCCACGCGGCAAGAAAGACTGAGGAAGATGGCGTCGGCTGATGCCTTTATACCCGAAAAACTGCAGCTATGACGTCGGGTGAAGTGCGACACCAGCCGGAGCCAGACCCAGAAATTGGAATCCGGCCGACCGAAGGGCTGCCTGACGACAGGACTACCCATTTGTAAGGACTGCAGATGCATCCTTGAAGGACATCAACAACCACATACCACCACGATAGCCACAGCGACTCCAACGGACACCAGGAAACTGCTGATGAGATGACTCCATTTTCTAAACCACGCTTGTAGAAAATCTGTAAAGGGATTATTTACCCCAGAGGTCTCTGCCAATTCTTCGGACCTTTCAAAGCTCGAGTGATACTTCCATCAGGTGCAGTGTTGTTTGGAATATATGTAAAACAGAAAGTCCCAAACATCTTGCAAACTCCTCCTTCTTTGGCCAGGAGCATATCCAATGCAATTCGATTCTGCCACGCCACCTGCGAAGTGGCCTCAAGTTGTTCAGCAATTCCTTTCAATGCATCTTTGGTATAGTTCACAAAACGCTGCTGGTTATAGTAAATGTAGTTGATCCAGTCCACATTCTTATTAGGTTGAATCCAGACAAAGATGGATGTAAAACCAGCTGCTATTTGGTTTATTGCTTTGTATTCATCAGGTACGCCTCTTGGTACGCCAATGCTATCGATGTAGACACGGTTATCGAAAGATTGCTTCGGTGCCTCTCTTTTTCTCCTACTCAACCACTTCGGCTTTATTTCAAGTTCTCTTATGAAATTGCTTGCTGGAACTGGGAAAATGTAGAATGGCAGAATTAACTTTACAAGTGCACAAGTTCCCTTCCAGGGAATCGTAAGCCTTGATCTGAGTTTGTTGTCTCCACATAACCACCATACATCTGTTAAACTATGAGTTTGGTTCTCCAGAAATGCATTCCCATTGCCATTCACAGTAACATTGCAAAAGTTCTGTCCCATATTGCCATAATTTTTCCCTGTGTCATCTCTGGAAATGCACATATACGAATCTGGATAGGAAATCACTGCAGGCGGTTTCTCAACTTTGCTTATGACCGGAAAACGCTGAGTTTCATCTTTGCATTTATCTTCAGTTTTGTTGAAAAATAATTTCAACAGACACGTTAGGTTACCTTCATCTTGCATCAATGGGACTGTTGCTAATTGCTGTTTACCTTCAGCACAAGAAATACAGTTCTCACGATGTGCTTCTCGGGTACTATATCTAACCCAAGATAACCATTCATTATGGTGTACGAATCCCATCTCGAGTAACAATTGTTCTTCTTTTGTGAAGGCAAAATCTGCTTTATTTGTAGCATTCTTAAGGCTTTGTACTTTAAGTTGGTGGGTCCCCAAAGGATCAGTTCTAGTTGGAAGAGACACTCCGATTCCATAAACTCCTGAATCACTTTTTTGTGGTGACACAATGGTTATAGTAACTACTCCGGTACCTTGGAAATGCGCAATTTTTATTCTTTGTTGCCTGCTTTTCTCTTTCTCTGGTATCACTGCACCACTTGTTTCCCATCCATTCACATCTGTTGACCACCAAACACTTGACCAGGACATACAGTCTCTATTGCACAAGTATTTTGCATGAGTCAAGAAATTATTATTGTTCCATTTAGAACAGTCCAAAATTCCTTCACAAAGTTTCACCTTAAACACAGTAGTAACACCTGCTTGCGCTTGCAGCACCACCATTCCTTTTTCTCTTGCAACTGTTCCTTCTCGTATGGACATATTTACTTTCGCTACCAAAATCATCATCATGTGACAGTTCAAGTACCAGTTGAACATGGCCATCCTCCCTAAGGACTACCTCGCGCCATTTGTTTCTTCACTGGGTTTGAGACGAACTAACCCCTATTGGGCTAATCCCCCTTTGTAGCCAGAATTTGCGCTCAGAGGTCCAGTGGAGTTTGACCAATATCAATGGCAGAAGGAAGAGCCTTGAGTTTTTTACAGTGGGTGATATGAATCCACAAAGTCCTCTCAGCGATCTTTACAGCCGTAGGTGTCGAGATAAGTACTTGGTATGGGCCTTCCCACCTGGGGGATGACCAATTCTTTCTCTTCACAATTCGGATCCACACCCAGTCCCCGGCTGCCACGCTTAACAAGGTTTAATTTCTGGAACCTGCAAAGGAGTCCTTGGTTACAAGAGATTTGACATTTAGCAGCTTCTTCATATAATCCGCTAGATCCTCACCCCCCCTCACGTTCCGCTGGTAACAATCCTTGCCACTGCGGGACGTAATATGGTCTCCCAAACAAAAGTTCAAATGGTGTAAGTCCTTTGTAGGAAGGTGAGATTCGCATGTACAGGAATGCCAACAGAAGGCATGCAGTCCATGACCTATGTGTTTCTGCCATTAGTTTGCGGAGCTTACTCTTCAAGACACCGTTGTGTCTTTCCACCCGTCCAGCTGATTGGGGATGGTAAGCACAATGATTTTTGAGATCAATTTGAAACACTTGACCCAATTTCTGAACAATCTGGTTAACAAAATGAGACCCATTATCACTGTAAATTCGTCTTGGTAGGCCAAATCGGGGAATTATTTCTATAGTCAAAAGCTTTGCTACTGTTTGTACATTCAGATGCTTCACTGGAAAAGCTTCTACCCGTTTAGAAAAAGCATCAATAATGACCAAACAGAACCTTTTTCCCTCTGAGGGTGTCAATTCAATAAAGTCCATACAGAGCATGTTGAATGGATACGGAGGGGTAGGGAATGCCTGCTGAGACTTCTTAACTCCCCGCTGAGCATGATACTTTGCACATAATAAACAAGATAAACAGAATTGCTTTGCATAGGTTGAAAACCCTTTACACCAAAACAACTTAGACACTATTTGAATCATCGTCTGTACTCCTACATGGGCAGGTCCATGGCTAATCAATGCCGCATACCTAAAAAAGTTTGAGGGTAATACCATTTTGCCATCTGATGCTCTATACAACCCACTCTGTTGAGTAATACCATATTTTACCCAACGACATTTTTCCTTCTGTGTCGTCAATGTTTGCATTACTTTTAGTGTCTCTAAGTCTAAGAGGTGTCCGGGCTCCAAATCATTATCATGTAAAAGCAAATCATTTTCTTGAGCTGCCTTTTTTGCAGCCATATCAGCAAGGGCATTTCCCCTGGAGACAGGATCTTTTCTGTTGGTATGTGCGGAACATTTACATATCGCTATCTGAAGTGGTAGTTGCACTGCATCTAACAAATGTAAAATTAAATCTCTGTGATTTATTGGTTTGCCTGTCGCAGTAACCATTCCCCTATTCTTCCATAATTGAGCAAAAACATGTACAGTGGAGAAAGCATATTGACTATCTGTATAAATTGTTACTTTTTTACCCTCCCCTAAGGTACAACTTCGAGTCAAAGCCACCAACTCAGCTGCCTGTGCAGAATAAATGTTTGACAATCCTTTTGCCTCCTAAACTTCAGTTTCTGTGGTGACAGCATACCCTACTAGTGTTTTTCCTACAGTGTCTTTCTTTGCTGATCCGTCTACAAACAAAACGAGATCAGAATCTATCAACGGAATATTCGTTAAATCTGGTCGGGGAAGTACTTTGTCATGAATGCTCTCTAAACAAACATGTGGAGTACCTTCTTCTGGAGTCGGCAAAAGTGTCGCCGGATTAAGAGTAGTACATCTTTCTATGGTCATATGAGGCTGTGACAGCAGCACTGTCATACACGACTAGGAGATAAAAAGGTCATCTTATCTTGCAAAAGTATAGTAGCTACTGAATGTGGAACCCGCAATTGTAATGGGTGAAACAAAACTAATGATGCTGAGGCTTGTACTGCCATGGCGGCCGCCACTACAGCTTGAACACAATGCGGCAATGCCCTTGCAACAGGATCTAATCTGGAGGAGTAGAAAGCTATCGGCCTCTGTTTATCCCCATGTACTTGTACCAGAACCAAAGTCATATATCCTCCCTTACAATCAACCATTTGTACAAACGGCTTAGAATAGTTCGGAAAACCCAAAACAGAGGATCCTGCTATCAATTGCTTAATTCTAATAAATGCTTGTATTGCCTTATTTGTCCACTGTATATTACTCTTAGTCGCCATGGGAGTATCATAGATCAGTGCGGTCAATGGCCCTACTTCCTCAGCATAGTTAGGGATCCAACTTCTACAAAAATTAGTCACACCTAAAAAGGACATCATCTCCCGCTTAGTCATAGGCATAGGCGCCTCAAGAATTGCTTGTTTTCTTTTGTTCTCCAATTGTCTACCTGCCTGTGAAATTAAATAACCCAAGTACTTTACTTGTGCTTTCCACAATTGTAACTTCTCTTTATTTACCTTATGTCCTTGCTCAGCTAAAAAACTAAGAAGGGCTAGGGTATCCTTTCTACAACTTTCCTGCGTGGGTGAGGCCAACAAAATATCACCTACATACAACAGAACCTGGCTTCCCTCTGGGGGAACAAACTGAGCTAAATCCGCAGCAATTTCTTGTGCTAATATTGTCGGACTCTCACAATAAAATCTGGTGTAGGTGTATCTTTTACCTTGATAAGTGAATGCAAACCAAAATCTACTCTCCTTATGTAGTGGTATGGAGAAAAAGGCATTGCTTATATCTATGACAGAAAAATATCTGTGCTGAGGTAATAAATCATTAAGTAATGTATAGGGGTCAGGGACCACCGGTGCTCTTGGGATCACAGCCGAATTAACTGCTTGTAAATCCTGAACCAACCTCCATGACCCATCCGGTTTCTTTATAGGAAACAACGGAGAATTGCAGGGCGAATCTGGGCATTCAACAAGAATTCTTGCCTGTTTTAGCTGCTCAATGACTGGCTTAATTCCTTCCTCTGCTTGTTCACTTAGCGGGTATTGGTGCTTACGAGGTCTAAAATTAGAAGTTATGTACCTACCATAACGTTCCATGTTAGTTGTCTTCTTCTCGCCTTCTTTCTTGCTGGATGGGATGGGTTCGGAGCCAATCCTCGGCTCCAACTCGGCCACTCTAAAAGCTCGAGAGCTAGTTCCACCGGCTCGAGGCTCCCCTATATCCCACAATGCTAGGCGGTAACTCCTCAGATCTGGTTTGAAAGCTAAGGCCAGCAATAAAATTCCATAAGGAACCAAGAAAGAAACTCTTCTAGGTCTGTCCTGGCTAGGGGGAAGGAGGGTGGGATGCAAGAAAGAAGGCGAGAAGAAGACAACTAACATGGAACGTTATGGTAGGTAAATAACTTCTAAATGTTAAGTTGTCAATCTCGCCTTCATTCTTGCTGGATGGGACCACGTCCCTAGCACATTGTCCCGGGTGGCCTATCGGAACAGACTCTTGAGTACAGTGGAACCAAAGTTGGCTCGGTCTCTAGAGGCCAAGTCCAACTTATAATGAGAAATGAAGGTATGGGGAGAAGCCCAAGTAGCTGCTGAACAAATCGAATCAATAGGCAGCCTATCTTGGAAAGCTACAGGAGTGGCTAAAGCTCTAGCTGAATGAGCCCTGGGTTTGGATGGCAACCGTTGATGTCTTATCTCATACACTAGGGTAATCAACGAAGTAAGCCATCTAGAGAGAGAGACTTTAGAGATTGGAAGGCCCATTCTACCTTCTGCATAAGAAACAAACAGTTGGTCAGACTTCCTGAATTGTTTGGTCCTGTCTAAATAGTACCTAAGTTGGCGATGAATATCTAAACAGTGTAATTTTTGTTCTGACCTATTAGAGTAACTTGGGAAGAAAACAGGAAGCTCAATGGTTTGGTTCAAATTTGCCAATGAAGCTACTTTGGGAAAAAAGGACGGGTTAGTACGCAAGGACACCCTGTCTTTATGAAATACTAGATAAGGGGGTCGACTACACAGATCATGAAGTTCAGAGACTCTTCTAGCTGAGGTGATAGCTACTAAAAAGAGTGTCTTCCACGAAAGTAATTTTACAGAACATGAAGCCGCAGGTTCAAAGGGGGGAAGAATTAAGGATGCCAGAACCAAATTGAGATCCCATTGAGGAGGAGGATCTCTGATGGGTGGTTTGAGTAGAAAGACACCTTTTAAAAAGGCCTTGCAGAGTTTGTGAGACATAATAGAGGACTCTGAGACTCCAACATGAAAGTTCGAAATTGCAGCCAATTGAACTCTAATGGTAGATGGGGATGAACCTGCATGGAAAAGTTCGGCTAGAAAGTCTAGAACTGTTTGAATAGAAGCAGTGAAAGGATCTATATTCTTTGACTGCCCAATAGGAAAACGCTTCCACTTGCTATGATAAATCTTCCGAGTGGAAGATTTATGAGAGGCAATCAAGATATCTCTAACTGAGTGAGATATCAAAGGAAGCCTGGCTAAGGTCGGAATTGGAGGAACCAAGCTGTGAGGTTCAGAGAGGGAAGGGAGTGGTGCAACTGACCCGACTGATGGGTCAAGAGGTCTGGAACTGGGTCCAGATGCCAAGGTTGTTCCAACAGATAACGGTGAAGAAATGGGAACCAAACCTGTCGAGGCCAGTAAGGAGCAATGAGGATCATGGAAGCTTTCTGAGCGATGGCTTTCTGAATTAATTGAGATATCAGTGGGAAGGGAGGAAAAGCATAAAGAAGTCCCTGGGGCCAAACGTGTACTAAAACGTCTCTGCTGGGGTAGCCTGGTTGGGGAAAGAGGGTGAAAAAATCGTCGCACTTGCTGTTTTGGGGAGTAGCGAAAAGGTCGCAGCAAGACCTGCCCCACTTTCGAAAAACTTTCTCCAACACTGAATTGTTCAGAGACCACTCGTGAGGCATGAGAATAGCTCTGCTCAATTTGTCTGCAATCACATTGGACTTCCCGGGGATGTGCAGTGCTAACAGAAATCGCTGAGAAGAAATCGCCCATTGCCACAGTCTGAGTGCCTCTCGACATAGGGGGTAAGATCTGGTTCCGCCTTGTTTGTTGATGTACCACACTACAGACATGTTGTCTGTTTGGATTGCTATAGTTCCCTTGGGAAGAGAGGCTTGTAGAGCTTGCAACGCTAGAAGCACTGCTCTCATCTCTAGGACGTTTATGTGCAAGTGGCACTCGAACGGTTGCCACATGCCCTGGACTGTCCTGCCCTGGAAATGCCCCCCCCCCACCCGATCAGGGAGGCGTTCGTTGTCACTGTAGCAACCGGAGGGGGAGGGATGAAAGGTCTCCCTAGGAGGAGCTGAGGAGATGTGATCCACCAAGAGAGATGATTCTTGCACGATTGAGTTATCCGAATAGGATGGGACATTGGGAGGCTTTGGTAAGACCATTGTGTGAAGAGCATCCATTGTAAAATCCTCATATGGAAGCGTGCTAATGGTAGAAGAGGGATGGCCGCCGCCATAATCCCCAAGACTTTCAGGATCCGTCTGGCTTTGACCTTGTTGGTCTGCAAGATAAGAAAGACCTGTTTGTGTATGTCTGCTATCCTCTGCTCTGTGAGTCTGGCTGACATCTTGACTGTGTCTAGATTTGCGCCTATGAAAGTAATAACACGACAAGGCGACAAGACAGACTTTTCGTAGTTTATTGAAATGCCTAGCGCCTGACATATTCGAAAGGTGTAGTCTCTGGCGAGGAGTAGAAGATGCTTGGTGGGGGCTGTAAGGAGCCAGTCGTCTAAATAAGGAAACACCTGGAATCCTTGTCGTCTCAGATGAGAGGCTACCACTGCCATGCATTTGGTAAACACTTGGGGGGCTATAGTGAGACCAAAGGGCAGGGCTCTGAATTGAAAATGACTGGTTCCCAGCCTGAAGCGGAGAAACCTCCTGGAGCGTCGATTCATCTTGATGTGATAGTACGCATCCTGGAGATCTATAGAGCACATCCAGCTGTCCCGCCCCAAAAGGGGAAGAATGGACTGCAGCGTGACCATCCGGAACTTTGTTTTCTTGACAAACTTGTTCAAGTTGCTGAGATCCAAAATGGGTCTCCAGTCCCGTTTTCTTTGGAACCAAAAAGAATTTGGAGTAGGTTCCGGATCCTATTTGGTCTGCTGGCACTGGTTGAATGGCTCTTTTTGCAAGCAGCTTTGAAATTTCTAATGCTGCTTGCTCCCTTTGACTGGGTGGAACGTCTGGAAGGGATTTTTTGGACAGCTTCGGAATGAAAAGGAAAGGGATTCTGTAGCCTTCGGAAATGATAGACTGTACCCACTTGTCTTGAGTTAGGGATAGCCAAGCTTTTGGGTACAGTGACAACCTTCCCCCGACTGCCTCTGAAGGTGGACAGTCGGGCAACACCTCAGGGATGCTGAAAGGGCTTGTCGGAAAAGGATTCTCGACTGCCCTGATTCTGCGGGCCCCCTCTGCCTCTAGGACGGCATCTACCATTGTTGTTCCCCCCTCTGCCTCTAGAGGGGAATCGACTCTGTGTGTCAGGCAAGTCTCCTTGAGATTGTTTATGGAACCACATCTTTCCCCCCTTCTGACCTTTGGGGTAAGGTCTAGGAGTAGAAAAACGGACTCTGACGGCAGAAAGAGTTTTGCCATCAGTCTCGCACCTAGTCAGGGTTTCCTTCACTTGAGGACCAAAGAGGGATGATCCATCAAAGGGGGAATTAGTGAAGGACGCCTTAAAAGGGTCCGCGAAGTTACAAAGTCGCATCCAGGCGTTCCTACGCAAGGCTACACCTGTACCTGCCGCTCTACTTGCTCCATCAGCCGCATATGAAAGGAGGCGCATGGAGGAGTTGGTTATAGAATTAAGGGTAGCCAGCTGAGAGTTCATCCTATCCTGAAAACCCGCAGCTGTTGGGTCCTTCAACATTTCACCCACTTCCTTGAGTAAGTCCCTCTGAAGTCGAGTAAAATGACACAGGTAATTCAGCGATCTCATAGTAAAGGTCGCTGACGAGAACATCCGCTTCCCGTACCTGTCCATCGACCTAGACTCCTTATTAGGAGGATGAACAGGCACCGAAGGATCAGCTAACTCCTTCTTGGTAGCCGCAGCCACCACCATAGCATCAACAGAGACGCCTTTGGTCAGAAAATTTTTATCCTTGGGGGCCGTGATGAATTTTGATGGTCTCCTGAGGATGGGTTCCACTGAATCAGGAGCCGCCCAAGGCTTCTTTGCCACCACTTGCATAACGGGGTCAAAGGGAGGGGACACCCAGGAGGTGGAAGGGCAAGAGCCAAACGCCTCAAGGTACACTGATTCATCCTCTGAAGGGTTGAGGGCTGGCCAATTCCCCCTCTGTTTTAAGATTTCAAGGATGTCTGCAAAGGAGACATCTTCAGAGGGGGAACGAGGGGAACCTTCAGAATCCTCTAAATCAGTGTCAGAGGTGACAGACTCAGGGGAGTCAATGTGCTTCCTCTTACACTGCCTCTTCCTAGGGGGCTCTCCTACAGGGTCAGGAGAGGCCTAGGAAGAGGAGGAGATCCCCACAGGGGAAACTTGAGGAGCTGGCTCTCTACGGTCGGGGATGAGAGAGTGAGTCGAAATCACCGGAGGCACCATAGGGGGAGGGGCAGAAAGAACCAACTGTGGAGTAGAACCTGGTTCTAACACGGTCCTCATGACCTCGAAGGCACCCCTGTCAGGCAGAGCCGGAGGTCTCCGTTCCGAAAAACTGAAAACCTCCTCCAGCACCGACAGTGATGGCTCCGAGGCCGATGTCGGAGCCGAACTCACCAGCGCCGAAGCACTGAGAGGGAGAGCGGGGTCGGACAAGGGTCCGATGCCACTCGCCCCCTCGGAGCCGACGAGGGAAGTCCGGCGCCGAGATTCTTCCAAAGAAGACATCGGAGCAGACGACGGAACCGAAGACAAAGGTATCGGTTCCGACGCCACCATAGTCTCGGGTCCGAGCCGCCCCGGCTCCGAACTCAAAAGAGTCAGAGGAGGAATAGTTTGAGTGGTAGGAGTATGTCTCGCTGGTTGAGTCGGACTTTGAAGCATCTGGGCTAATGCCTCGGACTTAAGAAGTCAACTCATTACTCTCTGAAGGTCATGGTCCGATAACCTGGAAGACCTAGAAGAGTGAGATCTATGGCTCCGTTCAGACAGCAAGGGTGATGCTGGAGCCGAGTGAACGGAGCCAATAGATGGAGAGCGGGACCTCTTTCTAGATGTCGGTTCCGATAAAATAATCGGAGCCGACAGAGTAATGTTTTCCTCGGCTCCGGCCGGAGCCGAGGACACCGTAGGGGCTTGTATTCGAGTTTCATCGGCTCCGACCGGAGCCGATGTTCGAATAGCTTTAGGGCCCCCAGAAGACGGCTCAGAGACTGGAGCCGAAGGCCTAGAAGGCTTAGAGGGTTTCCCCGAAGACTGAGTCGAGGGACCCTCAGGCTTAAGTAAGCCCCTTAGAATAAGTTTATTTTTTCGCTCCTGCAGGACTCTAGGGCTGAAGCCATGGCAAACAGCACATGAGTCCTGCAGGTGCAAAGGTCCCAGGCAGTACACACAAGAAGTGTGACCGTCTGTCAGAGACATCTTCTGACAGCACGAGTCACACTTCTTAAAGCCTGAGACCTTCGATTCCTTAGACATATCTAAGGGAAAGTGTAATACACAAGCACACACACACACCGATTACACTTAGGGTAAATAAAACAAATTTAAACAAATTATAATAGTTAGAAATAAAAATCCCTATAAAACACAGTCACTCACTATAGGAAGGGAGGGACTGGGACTAGGGCCCGAGGGAAAAAACTAAAGATTTTGTGGAAAAAAGGGAGTGGAAAGTAAACGGAAAAGGGATAAATGGACTTAAAACTATCTATTTATAAGAAACAACTAACTTTAAAGGGGAAAAAGGCTAAGAAACTAGTTCTTTACCAAAAAACTAACCTGAGCCGGTAGGAACACACCTCGATCACTGTAGTGGCAAACGAGATCTGAGGAGTTACCGCCTAGCATTGTGGGATATAGGGGAGCCTCGAACTGGTGGAACTAGCTCTCGAGCTTTTAGAGTGGCCGAGTCAGAGCCGAGGATTGGCTCCGAACCCATCCCATCCAGCAAGAATGAAGGCGAGATTGACAACTTAACATCCTGACTTTGGAGTTATACAAACTTCAACTGCTGTTTTCATCAGTCCTACATCCCCTTTACCTTTTGACCACAAATCTACAGGTAAGGCACTTAACGCACTATCTTCCTCTTGAGTTAGGAGGATTTGTCATGCTATTTCTGTTTTGTCATCCCTGGGGTGCATACTTGGTTGTGCCCAAGTCACCCAATTTAATCTTTGTACCTGGATCTGTTGATCCTTCAACTGACTTTCGGACATTGTGTCCCAATTTGTTACCTTCTTCGCCAAATCTACTCAATGTGTCCCCACTGCTTTAGTAATTGAAATATGTGGGCTATAACCTGAGCGATATAAAGAACTCATTTCCTTGGTCGAAGTACAGGTCACTACTGTATTACCTTGCTTATCCCAGAACATATCATTCAAAATTACTCTTGCACATTTGTGCCTAAAGAATTCTTTTTCAAATTCTTTATCCAGACCAGGGGCCTGTCTGTAGTACATAGTACAATGTAAGTGCACCGCAACCTGTGGTGACCCGCTACTAGATTTACTTAAAGCTAGGGTTGATCAAATCTGTATCAACCCTCCCCGGCCCGTTTGAAATCAAGTCCTGGCTATACCAGTAAAACAAGTCTTGTACTCCTTGTACCACCAAGCCATCCGCTAACCTTTTCGCCTCAATGCCTTTAGGTGTGGGAATTGCCGCTATTCCAAACAAATGCATCAAATCTCTTCCCAGCAAATTAACTGGACAAACTTTCGATATAATTACCCTACACCTAACAGTTTGGTTTGTTTGCGGATCTATGAACAATAGAGGATGAGACAGTGGTTCCTTATAGATTTTCCCGTTTGCCGCTTTCACAAGGACAAACTCATCTATTTCGCAGTTCGGGGGTAGAACTGCTCGACCCAAAAGTGTACGCGATGCACCTGAATCACATAAAAACTCCACTTTCTGTCCCTCAACCAAAAACTCTATCATGGGTTTTTGATCCAGATGCATAGCAATACCCAAATGTGCCAGGTTTATGACTTTACAGTCACAAACCCGCCCTTCCTTAATTTCCTGGGTGTCCTGACATTCATTGCAGAGTGTCTGCCTCATCATCATCACAATCATTCTCGCTTTCTTCTTCTCTACAATAATCGCAATAATGAATTTGTCGCCTTCCTTTACTATCATATAGTCATGCGGAGCCCTTGTTCGTAAGCTG
Source organism: Protopterus annectens (assembly GCF_019279795.1). NCBI lineage: Eukaryota > Metazoa > Chordata > Ceratodontiformes > Protopteridae > Protopterus > Protopterus annectens. The sequence continues at coordinate 1,460,929,369 of NC_056728.1, forward strand.
TGGGGGATGTTGCCACTCTTCGCAGTCGGCAGCAAAGTGCCCACGTCTACCGCATTTAAAACATTCTCCACGTTTTAACCTCCCCTCATATTCCTCTGAATGTCCACCCTGTTTATACGACGTGTCCCATTTTGGGTCCCCACATTTTTGTATGCCACCACAGCGCCCTTGCCCCCTTTGGTCCTGTACCAAAAATATACCACCATCATCCCCTACTGCTAACACTTGTACTTTTTTTTTCTTTTTTAAATTGAAATGTCGCTCAGCATGCCCTGCATATTCAAGCAAAGGTTGCAGTCTACATGTTCTGTGATCAACCATATGCTTAGTTATAAAACTATTTATCAGAGTCTTACAACCTTTAAGAAAAGCGTTTTTCAATTGCTGTTTGTACGGACTATCAGTAGTCTGATCCTGCGGAATCATCATTCCACAATGGTTATTGAACACTTCTGTCAATCTTACAATATAGTGATCTACAGATTCATCATCATTTTGGATGCACTGATTTATTACTGTCCAATCTGCTCTTGGACGCCACTTATCAGAAATTCTCTTCAACAGATCAGTGACTCACGTGTCTAACACCCCAGAATTATGCTTTAATGTAGTGCCATCATCTGCTTTACATGTCCAAGTACCACAGACTAAGTGCCAATCTGGACCCAGGATTTGTCACACTACTTGTTATACTTCTAAACCATTTAGATGATAACTTAAATGCATACCAACTATGTCCTCAGAAAACTTTTGAAAATTAACCTTGGGATGAGGAATACCATCCGTAGCTCGTTTTATATCCTCTCTAGCCCAGGGACGATAAACTAAAATAGTTGGCTCTTGTCCAACATCCCCTGCTTGTGGGTTTGCAACTTGTATTAAGGGAAGGGCTTCTGAGTGGTCAGAAAGTTTAATGGCCCAACGTCCTTGCCCTGCTGGTCCCGACCTTAACTGCATAGGTTGGTCTACCTGTTGCAAAGCAACCTTGGGTACTACGGGAATTTGCGGGTAAATTGAAGGGGTCACAACGTTTCCTTGAGCAGCCAATAACCCACCCTGCTGTACAAATCCCACATCTTTAGACTGATATTGAGGAGGTTCCGCCGGTACAGCAGCAGCAATTTCCCCATACCGTGCGGCAGTTGCCTGCCTTTGTACCACACAAACTGTATGCTCATCCTCCTTATCTAAAAATAAAGCTACTTTTCCACTTGGCACCAGTGATCCCTTTTGATTTATTTTTTCTTTTTCCTGGCACTGTTTATCTTTTATAACTCGTTCATTTGCCTCTTCTAACCATTTTTGTGCTTGGGGAAATCCCAATTGTCTTTGTTTTTTTGTTCTAGTTCCCGCATCTCTTTTCAAATCTCTAACCAATTTTGCACAGGCATTCTTATTCAGTGTACCATCAAAATCATATCTCGACTTCCACTTTTTCAAAAATTTAACATTATTTTTGTTTAAACCTTTCATATACTTAAAAAACAGTTCAGTCATAAAAAACTATTGTGGGAACCTAATGGCACCTTCACTCGTAATATAAACGAAAATCCAATATATATGCGAGACACCAGGCCAATAGTGTAAAAAATAATGGCAGTTTATTGAAGTAAGCGCTTTCACCTGTAGGCTTCGTCAGACTTTTCAGTTAAACATTCAGTATACAGGTTTAAAAATACTACATACACCCAATATTGGTCAATCGCTAAACCAATAAGAAGACGTGACACTCATATTGCACTAATGCGTATGGATAAACTAAAAATACGTATCTCCAAGTTATTGTCAACAAAAACAATTGAGATTCCTCTTTCCACAATGCATCGTAGAGGGTGTAATGGAACCTCGCCCGTAAGACAAAACACACGAAAACTAGTACTTAAAAGCAGTACTTATTAAACAAGGCATGTTAATCACATTATACATTCTCGAGTACATTCATAAACCATATGTAGTATACAAAGCACTTCAAGGGCAACATAATAAGCCTACATAGGCAAATACAGTGTGCTTTAAATAAATATCACATACTTCCAAGAGGGAACGGCTATCAGCAGTGTAAACAACACAGGACAGAGCAGCATATAAAAACAAAACGCAAAACAAAAGGCAAAATATTGTGCATTAGTTGTCATTACAATTGTAATGTAGTACAAGAGCAAATATTATAAACTGTACACTTAAAAGTTTTTCGTACCTTTTAAAATATTTGCAGGGTACCCATAACCAGTACATACACGGGGTCACTAAACAGCGTAGCTATAAAAATCCATCATATGAAAGCCGCAAGAACCTAGACGAGGTAACTTAAGGCTCAGGAAACCTAATTCATCTTAAAAACTTTTTCTATAGAAAAATTCTTTACTAATAAAATCCCTTACATCGCACACAAATGCTATACATCACGTCTCTATTTACGCGAGCCCCTATAGACCCACGTGTATAAATCCACGTCATTCATTCAGTGGGATAAGGCACACTAAATCTAGCCATGTGGTGCCTGATCCAACAATAATAAAAAAGAATAAAAATAGTTCACCCAACTGTATTATAATATGGGATACAACCCTTTACTATACTGCTTGACAAAACATCAAGCTGACTAAACTAAAACGTTTTAATGCGTATCCTGACGATAGAGGCTATGTAAAACGGGTCTTCTCTCAACATCTTGTACTATCTAACCCAACTCCTAATAAATGCCACATATAGCATATTATACTATAAAGGAAGTAAAAAATATATATATTTAAAATACCAAAATACGCATATAATAATCATGTAGATTATGTATGCATATATAAGTATAGATTCAAATAAAATATCAAAAACATTCCAAAATTGTGAAAAGGAAGATATATCAAAGTGGATATACAAAATGTTACTCTTGTGTAGACAACCAAAGCCTATACAAGGTGGTAGCACAGAGAAACTGGACAATAATGTGAACCCAGGGGGCATGCATGAATAGATTCAATATTCCAAATTCCTCTAAAGCACCTTAGGAATACAGTACCACTTAAAAGACAATATAGTGCAAATAATGCAACTAAGAATATCAGGTATATAGAATAAGTGGAATCTCGACTAACTAAGAGCGAACCTACAACAAGTTATTACTTAGGTCTAAACACTCTTCTCTTTCTTAATATAGGTTTAATTGGGACTTTGTCATTAAGTCCAGAGGCCTTATCGGCTCTGCACCTAATAATCCATTTCAATTCATTTTCCAATGTAAAATTCACCATATCGCCACCTCTTACATTCTCTGACAAAGTTTGGAGAACACAGAAGACAAACTTATGTGTATTACCTAATGCCAAAAAATGTTTGGCTAATGCATTGTTCATGGATCCAACCCGGATGTGGTATATATGTTCCCTAATCCGCTCTCTCAGGGATCTGTTGGTTTTCCCAATATAGAAAGAGGGACACATAGTGCATCTAGCTAGATAGATCACATTATTACTCCCACAATCCGTAGCTGTACATAACCCAAACTCATGGTTAGTGATGGGATGAATAAAATTCATCCTAAGGTCTATGTATATACATTGTTTACACCTACCACATGGTTTGGTATTGCACTCATGTGGCCCTCCATTACTCGGTGAGGTAGCATATCTGGGGCTGCATAAGAGCCTCTTCAAATTCGGCTTGTTCTTAAACACTATCTTTGGTGCAGCACCTATCAAAGATCCAATTTTGTCATCTAACAACAAAACATCCCAGTGTTTCTCCATAGACTCTCTAATAAACATAGCGTCTCTTGTAAAAAACATAGTAGCTCGGATTTCATTGGTGGTTACACTAGATGGAACATCACCAGATACTACTGGTTCCAAAAAATAGGGTCTGGCCCTATCTGATCTCATACCATTCACTTCTGTCACTAGTTGTTCAAATCTACGTGCTCCATAACCTCTGGAGTTAAAGCTATGTCTCAGATAGTCAACTTCACTATTATAGCCCTCTTCAGAGACATTTAGCTGAGAGGCTCTCATAATGTGTCCCTTCATCACATTATCAAAGACGTACTTTGGATGCATACTTCCTCTATGTAGGAAGGTATTCCTATGACATGATTTACGATGTATGGAGGTGTTAAGGAGTCCACTATCCAGCCTAGTTATGTTAACATCTAGAAAGGAGATCTGATCACGTGAATAATTCAAGGTAAATTTCAAGAACTCTGTAGACCTATTAACATACTCAAAGAATGCTAACAAACTCTCTTCATCACCCAGCCAAATCATAAAAAGGTCATCTACAAATCTCTTATATAGGCCAATGTTCTCATTGAGTCCCTCATTCTGATACAAGAACTCTTCTTCCCATTTAGCTATAACAAGATTGGCGTAGCTATTGGCACAGGACGTGCCCATAGCTAAGCCATCTCTTTGTAAGTAAAGATCATCACCAAACAAGAAAAAGTTGGCATATAGAATAGTCTCTTATAACAATGCTATCATATCTATCCTTTCAGGGCTATAATGTGACTTACAACGCAAATAATCAGAGATACCATAGGGCGTAGGAAATACTCTAGTCCAATAGATCCATAATAACAATGGATCCCCCCTTATCTGCTGGTCTGAAGACTAACGTGTTATCAGACCTGAGTGTTTGCAATGCTTGCCTTTGTTTATAACTTAAATTATTCCTCCTATGGGTCCTGCTGGTGTCCTCATAGTAATCGTAAATATCATTCTCCACTAACTTGGAGAAAGTCTCCACTAACGGATGCAACTATGGAACGTATTCACTATTGGGTTTAAACCTATGTGCACTATTCACATTTGGATCAACTCCAAAGTCAATCTTTAATTGTAGGTTCCTAATAAAGAGCTTGGTGTCAATAATAGAATCTACAAAACTGTTCCTACAACTTATGGATCTATTGGACTACAATGACAGTATGCATGACATGTTGGGAGAAGTAAAGTTCTATAGTAAAGCTACAATGAGAGATGTTACTGATAAGGTTTTTCAAATATATGACATGTTAGATGATCAGGTAGTTACCAAGTTGATAGATGATGAAACATATGATTATTTCAAGGTTAAGAATCCCCGAATACCTGTCATACAAGGCCTTCCAAAGGTCCATAAGTCTTTAAATAAACCTCCCATGCGCCCAATAGTAGCTGGGCAAGGTTGGGCCACGGAACCCCTTTCGATTTATGTAGAGTATTTCCTACGCCCTATGGTAGATTTGAATTCTGCTATCCTTAGGGATAGCAAACAGTTCCTCTTAGAATTATATGAGTACACCAAACAATTGGATGAGAAACAGGAGTATTTCCTAGTGACATTAGATGTTGTCAGTTTATTTACAGTGATTCCCAATGACTTAGGAGTCATCAGTATCTCTGATTACTTGCGTCGTAAGTCACATTATAGCCCTGAAAGGATAGATATGATAGCATTGTTATAAGAGACTATTCTATATGCCAACTTTTTCTTGTTTGGTGATGATCTTTACTTACAAAGAGATGGCGTAGCTATGGGCACGTCCTGTGCCAATAGCTACGCCAATCTTGTTATGGCTAAATGGGAAGAAGAGTTCTTGTATCAGAATGAGGGCCTCAATGAGAACATTGGCCTATATAAGAGATTTGTAGATGACCTTTTTATGATTTGGCTGGGTGATGAAGAGAGTTTGTTAGCATTCTTTGAGTATGTTAATAGGTCTACAGAGTTCTTGAAATTTACCTTGAATTATTCACGTGATCAGATCTCCTTTCTAGATGTTAACATAACTAGGCTGGATAGTGGACTCCTTAACACCTCCATACATCGTAAATCATGTCATAGGAATACCTTCCTACATAGAGGAAGTATGCATCCAAAGTACGTCTTTGATAATGTGATGAAGGGACAAATTATGAGAGCCTCTCGGCTAAATGTCTCTGAAGAGGGCTATAATAGTGAAGTTGACTATCTGAGACATAGCTTTAACTCCAGAGGTTATGGAGCACGTAGATTTGAACAACTAGTGACAGAAGTGAATGGTATGAGATCAGATAGGGCCAGACCCTATTTTTTGGAACCAGTAGTATCTGGTGATGTTCTATCTAGTGTAACCACCAATGAAATCCGAGCTACTATGTTTTTTACAAGAGACGCTATGTTTATTAGAGAGTCTATGGAGAAACACTGGGATGTTTTGTTGTTAGATGACAAAATTGGATCTTTGATAGGTGCTGCACCAAAGATAGTGTTTAAGAACAAGCCGAATTTGAAGAGGCTCTTATGCAGCCCAGATATGCTACCTCACCGAGTACGGGAGGGCCACATGAGTACAATACCAAACCATGTGGTAGGTGTAAACAATGTATATACATAGACCTTAGGATGAATTTTATTCATCCCATCACTAACCATGAGTTTAGGTTATGTACAGCTACGGATTGTGGGAGTAATAATGTGATCTATCTAGCTAGATGCACTATGTGTCCCTCTTTCTATATTGGGAAAACCAACAGATCCCTGAGAGAGCGGATTAGGGAACATATATACCACATCCGGGTTGGATCCATGAACAATGCGTTAGCCAAACATGTTTTGGCATTAGGTAATACACATAAGTTTGTCTTCTGTGTTCTCCAAACTTTGTCATAGAATATAAGAGGTGGCGATATGGTGAATTTTACATTGGAAAATGAATTGAAATGGATTATTAGGTGCAGAGCCGATAAGGCCTCTGGACTTAATGACAAAGTCCCAATTAAACCTATATTAAGAAAGAGAAGAGTGTTTAGACCTAAGTAATAACTTGTTGTAGGTTCGCTCTTAGTTAGTCGAGATTCCACTTATTCTATATACCTGATATTCTTAGTTGCATTATTTGCACTATATTGTCTTTTAAGTGGTACTGTATTCCTAAGGTGCTTTAGAGGAATTTGGAATATTGAATCTATTCATGCATGCCCCCTGGGTTCACATTATTGTCCAGTTTCTCTGTGCTACCACCTTGTATAGGCTTTGGTTGTCTACACAAGAGTAACATTTTGTATATCCACTTTGATATATCTTCCTTTTCACAATTTTGGAATGTTTTTGATATTTTATTTGAATCTATACTTATGTATGCATACATAATCTACATGATTATTATATGCGTATTTTGGTATTTTAAATATATATATTTTTTACGTCCTTTATAGTATAATGTGCTATATGTGGCATTTATTAGGAGTTGGGTTAGATAGTACAAGATGTTGAGAGAAGACCCGTTTTACGTAGCCTCTATCGTCAGGATACGCATTAAAACGTTTTAGTTTAGTCAGCTTGATGTTTTGTCAAGCAGTATATTAAAGGGTTGTATCCCATATTATAATACAGTTGGGTGAACTATTTTTATTCTTTTTTATTATTGTTGGATCAGGCACCACATGGCTAGATTTAGTGTGCCTTATCCCACTGAATGAATGACGTGGATTTATACACGTGGGTCTATAGGGGCTCGCGTAAATAGAGACGTGATGTATAGCATTTGTGTGCGATGTAAGGGATTTTATTAGTAAAGAATTTTTCTATAGAAAAGTTTTTAAGATGAATTAGGTTTCCTGAGCCTTAAGTTACCTCGTCTAGGTTCTTGCGGCTTTCATATGATGGATTTTTATAGCTACGCTGTTTAGTGACCCCATGTATGTACTGGTTATGGGTACCCTGCAAATATTTTAAAAGGTACGAAAAACTTTTAAGTGTACAGTTTATAATATTTGCTCTTGTACTACATTACAATTGTAATGACAACTAATGCACAATATGTTGCCTTTTGTTTTGCGTTTTGTTTTTATATGCTGCTCTGTCCTGTGTTGTTTACACTGCTGATAGCCGTTCCCTCTTGGATGTATGTGATATTTATTTAAAGCACGCTGTATTTGCCTATGTAGGCTTATTATGTTGCCCTTGAAGTGCTTTGTATACTACATATGGTTTATGAATGTACTCGAGAATGTATAATGTGATTAACATGCCTTGTTTAATAAGTACTGCTTTTAAGTACTAGTTTTCGTGTGTTTTATCTTACGGGCTAGGTTCCATTACACCCTCTAGGATGCATTGTGGAAAGGGGAATCTAAATTGTTTTTGTTGACAATAACTTAGAGATACGTATTTTTAGTTTATCCATACGCATTAGTGCAATATGAGTGTCACGTCTTCTTATTGGTTTAGCGATTGACCAATATTGGGTGTATGTAGTATTTTTAAACCTGTATACTGAATGTTTAACTGAAAAGTCTGACGAAGCCTACGGGTGAAAGCGCTTACTTCAATAAACTGCCATTATTTTTTACACTATTGGCCTGGTGTCTCTCATACATATTGGATTTTCGTTTATATTACGTGTGAAGGTGCCATTAGGTTCCCACAATAGTTTTTTATGACTGAACTGTTTTTTACTATCTTTTCTTTTGTGGGATCCGTGCTCCGTTTGCTGTGTGTGGTTTGGTTGATTTGTGCTTTCTAATACTTTGCATCAACATTTAAACAGGCATCACTCTCACACTTTCAGCAACTTGAACCCATGTTTCCCCTAGATTTCTTATTTTACCTTCCTTTTTTTTTTCTTCTTCTTCAGATATTTAGGACTGTATCAAAATTATTTTACAGGGCTTATTATAAAATGGGACTATCTTAACAGGTGACCCTAACAAGATAATCTTAACAAGTAATCCTACCCATCCTTAACTAAAAATAAAACCTTGTCGACAAGATTAAATTAAATTAAAAGAAATTTATTTTTCATCCTACCTGAACCATATGAGATTCCGTTTCCCCTTTTCGTTCAGAAACCGTCCCTCAGATAGGGATCAGAGAGCGGCCGGCCTCTTTTCAACGACAAATCAGTCGGAGGACTTTCAGTCGAGGGAATCTTAAGATGAGAAACCCTCACCTGCACAGGTTTTTCGGTCTCTCTGTCGGTCTGATCCATATCTTCGTAGAGGTTTCTGGTCCGAAGGACCAAAATGTCAGAAGAAAAAATTCAAACGAGTCGCATCTGCCTCAGGTGATGAATTTTCCTTTATTAGCAGCTAACCAAATTACACAGCATATTGGCCAAGATGTCCAGTCTGGAGTGATCTGATCTCCTCTGATCTGATCAACTTGTTTACTGACATCAACTTTTATACTGCAAGCAAAACAACTTTTTGTTACATTTCTGACCGTTGACAGTTGGCTATGAAAAAACATATAGGAAAAACATGTTTATCACAAATTACCTCAAACCCACAGCTAGTACAGAATGTTCAAGAAGTACAAAATGTTAAATTCAACAACGGTAGCTCAAATTTTCCAGGACACACAGCCTGCCCTAGTAAATTAACTCTTACTCGGCCGTGCATCCTTATCCCAGGCTTCACTGAGCTATAACCAAATCTCTTTATTCTGAAATGCAGAAAACAGATATCATTCAGGTTCATAAGCAAAGCTGCATTTTGTTCACAGATGAGGCCCATCTTTGATAGGCATATCCCAACAAATAACATGTTCACTTTGCAAGAACAGGAAAAAGACAAATAACAGTATGTTTTTAAAACTTTTTCTCTTAACACCCATCAGTTAAGGATAGAATGAAAACTGACAACATCAGATAGGTAGTTAAGATTGACAGTAAGATCTAAAGTACGAAAACACCTGAAAAACTTGTCAATAGGAGAGACAGGAAATCAGAAAAAAATAGTTGTTTTCTCAAGAAACAGCTACTCACAAAAACTTCAAAAACACTTGTAATAACTGAAAAAAGTTCCCGAGAAAGGATTTGCATCTGTGTGAGATGGCGGTAAAAGAGATCTGAGGTATTTTATGCTGGCCGGGGTATTATAGGTAGAGGGAGGAGCTTGAAAGTTGGATCCGTAAGTCTGTGCTATGTGGCCAAGTTCGATCCAAGGTCGGATCTATAAATCCATACATTGAGCAATAATGAAAAGGTCAACATTAGATCTGGAGATTGAGACTTTCTAAAAAAGAAATGGCACTGCCAGGGTGAGAGGGAGGAAAAAGGCCCCATAAACAGTCATCCTGACTTGGACTGTCCTTGGTTGTTGGCAGAGTCTAGAATTCTTTTTGGAACCCACTTGCCACTTCTTAAAAAAGAAGTTATGTACTCACCATAATGTTCCATCTAAGTAGTTGTACTTTATTTGTCTTCAACCTGTGGATTTCGGATCTGACACGACCGCATTTTCCAGCTACTGATCTGAGCTCCAAGCTCCTCCTCTTATCCATAATGCCCCCTGTCTCCTTCCTCCCTTTAGATCGAGTTTGCTGCTAACCACCTAACACATACCCGACCCAACAAGACCCCATCCTTACTGGCAGCCTGAAAACCTAATTTCCAGTTTGACCAAGAACATTTCTGGAGTAGTCATATTCCTTTATGGTCAGTACCAAAGTGACAAGGTCGGGGGAAGGAGGTGGGGGATGGTTGAAGACAAATGTATAACTACTCAGATGAAACGTTATGGTGAGTACATAACTTCTTTATCTGAAGTAGGTGACTTCATTTGATCTTCAACCTGTAGGACAGAGTCCCCAGTTACAAAACACCTGGGTGGCCCTCATGGAAGGATATTCCAGAGCACCGCGGAGCCAAAGGATGCCCTGTTCCTTGACACAATATCTAACTTGTAATGCAAAATAAAGGTATGAGATGAGGACCATGTAGCTGCAGAACAAATATCATCCAGTGACACCCTAGACCAAAAAGCCGATGAAGTAGCCATAGACCTGGTCGAATGTGCTTTTACCTGACCCGGAGTGGAAATTCCTCTAGAAGAATATGCTCTAATAATGCATTGGGAAATCCAACGAGCAGCTGTCACTTTAGAAATTGGTTTTCCTGAGAAAGGTCTTGAGTAAGAAGCAAACAACTGATCTAATTTACGAAAGGCTTTAGTCCTGTGCAAGTAAAATCTCAATTGCCTATGAACATCCAACAAATGCAATTTATATTTCCCTTTATTTTGAAAATTTGGGAAAAACACTGGTAGATTAATACTCTGGTTAATGTTGGCCTCTGACACTACTTTAAGAAGGAAGGAAGGGTTAGTGCGTAAGGATACTCTGTCTTTATGAAATATCATATAAGGAGCCTTGATGAATAAAGCTTGCAGTTCCGACACTCTCTTGGCAGAAGTAATGGCCACCAAAAAGGCAGTTTTCCAAGATAGCTATTGCAAATCTACCAAAGCTGCCAGTTCAAAAGGTGAGGAGACTAACACCTGGAGCACAAAGGTAAGGTCCCGGGGCCTTAGCTGGAAGTCTAAGTAAAAAGGTACCTCTAAGGAAGGACTTGCAAAGCTTTGAAGAGGCTAAAGAAGACATGTTTTCCCCCACATGAAAGTTAGAAATAGCAGCCAATTGAATTTTCACTGTGAAGAAACTGGCTCCTTGAAGAGAAACTCCCGCCAGAAACTCTAGTACTGCAGACACGGGAGCTGTGAAAGGATCCACAGCATACTGTGAGGCCCATATAGAGAAATGTTTCCATTTGCTACAATACACCTTTCTGGTGGAAGACTTGTGAGCCGCCACCAAAATAGCCTTAACCGGAGAAGATAAATCAGGAGTCCTAACAATCATGGTAACTAGAGCAGCCAAGATGCGAGCTTCAGACTGTCCAGTTATGGATGAGGAATCCCTGAGAGATGAGAAATAAGATCCGGAACTGGATCAAATGTCCATGGTGGAACTAGTAGATGAGACCATAGGGAGGGGAACCAAACTTGGCGAGGCCAGAATGGGGCGATGAGGATCACAGTGCTCCCCAGCCTGCAAGCTGTCTGAAGAAACTTTGAAATGAGGGGTAACGGAGGATAACGGTAGGCCAAGCATGAATCAGTGCGTCTCTGGGAGACTTCCCCCTGAGGGGGGTTCAGAGCAAAGAACTTGTTGCATTCCGCGTTGGAAGGATATGCGAAGAGATCGCAGCAAAGATGACCCCACTTTTGGAAGATCTGTTCCGCTACTGAAGGATTCAGAGACCACTCGTAAAGCATCAGGATAGATCTGCTGAGCCTGTCCGCTAGAATGTTGGACCGTCCTGGAATGTGCGTTACCACTAGAAAACAGCCTGTGGAGATCTCCCATTCCCACACTCTCATGGCTTTGCAGCAGAGGGGATAAGATCTGGTTCCCCCTTGTTTATTGATATGCCAGACCACTGATAAAGTGTCTGTCTGAATTACTATTGTTCCTAGAGGAAGATGAACATGAAGGGCCTGCAATGCAAGAAGAACTGCCCTCATCTCCAGGACAGTGATATGGAAATTGGTCTCCGATGGGGACCACGTGCCTTGGAATGTCCTTCCCGAGCAATGTCCCTCCACCCTAGCTGGAAGGTGTCCGTGGTCACTGTGGTTTTGAGAACGGACGGAAGAAAAGGACATCCCTTCAGCAGGTCTGGGGACTGAATCCAACACCGAAGAGAGTCCCTTCACACTTGGGAGACTCGAATGGGATGAGATAAAGGTAGATCTAATAGGGACCACTGAACCGTGAGAGTCCACTGAAGAATTCACATATGAAGGCATGCTAAAGATAACAGGTTGATCGTGGCCGCCATAGACCTCAATGCTCTTAGAACTGCTTCTGCTGTTGGAACTTGGGCTTGAACGACATACAGGACGTGCATCTTTAAACTGCATATCCTGTCTGGGGTGAGCAAAACCTTCATTTGAATCGTGTTCAACCAAGCCCTGATGAAGTCTAGAATATGAACTGGGACAAGAGAAGATTTGTTTTGGTTGATGGTGATGCCCAGTTTGTTTGCTAGACAAAAAAAACAGTCCCTGGCCTGACAAAGTAGATGCTTGGAAGGGACAGCAAAGAGCCAATCATCCAGGTAAGGGAAGACCTGAATACCCTGAAGTCTCAGGTGAGCTGCTACTACCACCGTCACCTTGGTAAACACCCTGGGGCTGTGGTGAGACCAAAGGGAAGGGCTCTGAACTGATAATGACTGGCTCTTAGCAGGAAGAAGAGGAATCTCTGAGTGCTTGTCCATCTTGATATGATAGTACTAATCCTGTGGGTCTATCGAGCACATCCAATCGTTCGCCTGCAGATAGGGCAAAATGGATAGAAGAGTGACCATCAGAAATTTAATTCTGGCTAGCGACAGGTTCAAGGTGGACAGATCCAGGATAGGTTTGAGGTCCTCCGTTTTCTTCTGCACTAAAAAGAACCTGGAGTAAATCCCTGATCTGGACTGGTCTGGGGGGACAGGTTGGATGACCCGTTTCTTTAGCAGATTTTTATTTCTAGTGCTGCTTCCTCCCTTTACGTGGGTGGGACGTCTGGGAGGTGTTTCTTCAGCCGTGGTGGTTCTTTGAACGGAATGAAATATCCTCTGGATATAATCGGCAACACCCAGCGATCTACTGTAATGACTCCCATGCTGTTGGGTGTAGCGGCAGGTGACCCCAACTGCCTCCAGAGACAAGCAGTAGAGCAACCCCTCAGGGCTGCTGCCCGAGTTTCTCTGAGAAGGGTTCTTGGCACCTAAGGTTTTGAGGACCCCCTCTGCCTCTAGGGCGACGTCTGTCATAACCTCCTCTGCCTCTGTGGTATGGTGAGTCCTAAGTGTCCCAGGAAACCACCTGAGACTTCCGGAACCACATCTTCTTCGTTCCTCGCTGATTCCTGGAAAAGGATTTTTGAGGGGAGGAGAAGTGGATCCCCACGGCAGACAGTGTCTTCCCGTCCTTCTCACTCTGGACCAGTGTCTCTAACGGACTTTCCAAAAGGGGAAAAACCATCATAAGGGGCCTTTGTGAATGACGCCTTAAAGGGTTCCGAGCATTGCCAAAGCCAGAGACAGGCGTGGCGCCTGATGGCAACTCCCGTCCCAGCCGCCCTAGTGGCTCCCTCCACAGCATGGGAAAACAGGTGCATGGACGTATTCAAAACTGCTTTAAGAGTGGTCATTTGAGCAGAGAATGTCTTTTTGTCCTCCTCTGACATGGACTCCAGGGTCGATTCAGCGACTTCCTTGATGAAGTCTCACTGTAATCGAATGACGTCTGCCATGTAGTTCAGCTCCCTTACCGAAAAGGTCACTGAAGCATACATCCGCTTCTCAAAACAATCTATCGCCCTTGATTCTCGATCAGGAGGGTGAAACGTAGAGCTCTCCTGTGCAAGCACCTTCTTGGTGGCGGCTGCCACAGCCATAGCATCTACTGGGGACCCCTTATTCCAGCACGTCCTATCTGATGGGGGACTCAACACCTTGTCAGGGCACTGAGGGATAGACTCCACAGGGTCCAGTTCCTTCCATGCCCTAGATGTTATAAGGTTCACTAATGGCTACGCAGGAGGAGACACCGAAGAGGTAGAAGGGCCTGTGCCGAATGCCTCCAGGAACACTGATTTGTCAGAGGTCAGTTTTGGGGCAGACCACCACCCCTCTGCTGAAGGAGTTCCATGATGTCTCCAAAGGAGACATCCTTGGGGGTTGACCTTGGGTAACCTTCTTCCTTCTCCAAGTCAGTGTCTTCAGTGAGGGACTCTGGCGGAGAGTCCAAATTCCTCCTTTTACATGTCCGTTTGTGAGGGACCTCCTCAGTGGGACTCTCTGGAGAGGAATCGCTAACTTCCTGTTGTTCCCGTGGGGGAGCCTCCTAAGGCAGAATGGTCAAGGGCTGTCCCTGAGAGGGCAAGACGGTCGTGACCGCACCAAAAGCCAAGGGGGTCTGGGCAGACTCCAAGGACGAGATGGTCAAGGGTCTCGATACCGAGAGAACCCTCTCCACCACGTCAAAGGCTGAAGTGAAACGAACTTCCTGGGAGATACCAGTAGGGGGTGTCCCCCTCTGACCCAACAGGGGAATCAGAGCTGAGGCTGTAGGAGCCGAGATGCCTAGAGGGCTACTGCGCTCCGAAACACTCAGAGCCGACAGGAGGTCTGAAGGTGCGCTGCTCCCAGACACACCACACACAGAGTGTGGCCATCCGCTGGGGAAAGCTTATGGCCAAACTTTGTGCATTTTCTGAAACCTGATTTAGGGGCTTCTGACATCCCTAAACAGGCCCAGACACACTCACGCATGCAACAGAAAAGATAGAAAAAAGGAGCGGAAAAGAAACCTTCTTTGTTTTTTTTTTTGTTTTATTGACAAGACTGTAGCAGGGAGGTAAAGAAAAAGGTAACAAAAGAAATTTGAGAGAAGATTATCAAAATATTTACTCACAAAGACCCAACTATCATGAATAGCTCGGACCACGCTTGTTGCTTCACTAGTGGCAAACAAGATCTGAAGAGAGGAAGGCGACAGGGGGCATTATGGATAAGGGAAGTAGCTTGGAGCTCGGATCAGTAGCTGGAAAATGTGGCCGTGTCAGATCCGATTTAGATCCGAAACCCACAGGTTGAAGATCAAATGAAGTCAACTACTTCAGATCGTCGGTTTACTTGAATTTTGTTGAGACTGTTTATTCTGTTTTTTTTTTGTTTTTTTTTTGCCAAAGTTGGATGTGGAGATAAAAATCTCTTGGACAATTTAGAAAAGGAAGGCTGAAAAATCTTATACTCCCTGGATCAGTTTGGGATTTCTTTAGATGTAGCATTTCTAACAGAGCTGGATCAGACATGGCTTTGTCTGCCAAGCAGAGATCGCCTCTAAGTAGGCGATATGAGACAGAGAAGAGTTGGGAGTTTTTTGAGTCTGCCCATATAGAAAAAGAAGTTATGTTCTTACCATAACGTTCCATGTGAGTTGTTCATCTCACCTTTCTTCTTACACGTGGGTATGGAGCCGATCCATCGGCTCCGAGCAGGACGCTTTCCAAGCTCTAGATCTCTGAGTAGCTCGAGGCACAGTCCCTATCCCATGATGGTCTCTGACTAACCTCAGATCTAGTTTGCTGAACCCAACAAGAAAATTATGACTAAACATACTAACATGCCAAACATACACACATGTATACAAATATTTACAATTTGCCAAGAAATACTCTGGCTGGAGTAAAGGAAACTAGTCAGACCAACCAGACCACCAGTCATACTCGTTCTTCAAGAACCTGGAGGGGGAAGGTGGGAGGGAGTGTAAGAACAAAGGCGAGATGAACAACTCACATGGAACGTTATGGTAAGAACATAACTTCTTTATGTGAAGTTGTTCAATCTCGCCGTTTGTTCTTACACGCAGTAGGCCCCAGGCACCCTAATCCTGGGTGGCTCACGGGAGTACATTCCTGAGAACAGTGGAACCAAAGGAAGCCCTGTCCCTGGAGGCCCTGTCCACTTTGTAATGAGTGATAAACGTATGAGGTTTGGACCAAGTAGCAGCTGCACAAATAGTATCCAAAGGCAAACAGGCTGCATGAGCCAGAGATATAGACACAGCCCAGGTGGAATGTGCTTTCACACTATACTCTAAAGGTTGGTTAGCTGATGAATATATATATTTTATGCAATCAGATAACCACTTAGACAATGTAACTTTACCCACAGGCAGCCCCTTTTTATTGTCTGCCTGAGAAACAAAGAGTTGTTCCGATTTCCTAAACATCTTTGTTCTGTCCAAATAAAACCTCAGTTGTCTGTGAACATCAAGTTTATGTAACATATATTCTAATTTATTCAAATGGTGTCTGAAAAAGGTGGGCAGCTCAATAGACTGGTTCAAACTGACTTTGGAGCAGACCTTAGGAAGAAAGGTAGGATTTGTCCTGACAGACACTTTGTCAGGATGAAAAACCAGGTACGGAGACCTGATAGAAAGAGCTTGTAGTTCCGAAACTCTATGAGCTGAAGTAATAGCCACCAAGAATATTGTTTTCCAAGAAATTAACTTCAAGGGACAAAAAGATGTGGGTTCAAAGGGGGGAAGCATAAGCTGAGATAGTATTAAATTCAAATTCCAGGGGGCAACTGGTTGTCTGACAGGTGGCCTAAGGTGATGAGTCCCTTTCAGAAAGGCTTTACATAATCTGTGCGAGATAAGATTAGACCCTTCAAATCCCAGGTGTAAAATGGATATTGCTGCCAACTGAACTCTTACAGTGGCTGCTGCTGCACCTTCGTGAAAAAGCATAGTCAGAAACTCCAGAACACTATCAATAGGAGTGATATAGGGAACAATATCATGTTGAGAGGCCCAATAAACAAAACATACCAATTTGCTGTTATACAGTTTTCTGGTGGAGACTTTATGAGAGGTGACCAGAATATGTTGCACCGCGGAAGACAAATTATATGACCTGGCTAGGTTGGGGAGTGGAGTAGTCAAGCTGTCAGTTTGAGGGACTGAACAGAGGGGTGAAGAACTCCTGACGAATGGGTCAGAAGGTCTGGCACTGGGTCCAGAAAAGTGCAGTTTTATTCCTACCATAAATGTAGATGTTCGAGTGTATACCCTGCTGCAGTCATCACACTTGGATTATCCTGCCGTCAGGCGGTCCCGCAGTCGGCCCAAATTCCAAAGTCTTGGTCTGGCGTCAGTTGCTGTCGCTTCTTCCCTGACGTCAGTACGCCAGGGGTATATGAGAGGCATCCAATGCCATTTTCTTCAGTTTTTCTTGCCCCAGATGTCAGGTGCCCCCCCCAAAAGGTGGTCAGTAGATAGTACCAATAATAAAAAAGTGTAGTATAAACAAAAAATCCCTCCAGCTATAAGCAAATACACCACTAAGGTTGTAACAGATTTTAAGGTATGGAAAGGTCTTAGTTAGGTCAGAGGGGATGGAGGGAGGGTAACCTGGACTGCAGCAGGGTATACACTCGAACATCTACATTTATGGTAGGTACAAAACTGTACTATGTTCATCGTGTTACCCTGCTGCAGTCATCACACTTGGGTAGAATCCCAAAGCTAAGGATGGGAGGTGGAGTCAAACAGGGTTAGAGGAGGCTAGAAGGCCCTGCGAAACTCCAGTGGCGAAGCCAGCTCTAGTCTTAGAGTAAAGTGGTAAGTGGTAATGTTTGGTGAAGTTGTGTACTGAACTCCAAGTTGCAGCTTCCAGAATATCCTTGGTTGGCACCCCCTGAGGAAGGCTGTAGATGTAGCTGCTGCCCTGGTAGATTGGGGCCTTATGTTAGCAGGAACTGGTTTTCCATGGTGGGTGTAGCAGAAACGTATGCAATGTCCTAGCCATTTGGAAATGGTCTGTTTTGAGATGGCCTTTCCTTGTGATGCTGTAGCATAGGCTACAAAAAGCTGGTCAGATTTTCTGAAAATCTTAGTTTTATCCAAGTAGTAACGTAGCTGCCTGTGAATGTCCAAGGAATGTAGGAGTCTTTCTCCTTTGTTCTGTGGATTTGGAAAGAAGGTGGGTAAATGGATGGTTTGATTTAGAGCCACACTGGATACCACCTTAGGCATAAAGGAGGGGTTAGTTCGTAGAGAAACTCTGTCTTGATGAAAAATGAGGAAAGGCTCTACTGCCATTAGTGCCTGAAGCTCTGAAACTCTTCTCGCTGAAGTAATTGCTAGCAGCAGGGCAGTCTTCCATGATATAAACTTTAAGTCAGCTGAGAAAGCTGGCTCAAAAGGAGGTAGCGTAAGTTTTTCCAGAACAAAGTTGAAGTCCCAAGTAGGTGTTGGTGCTCTCCTGGGGGGCCTAATGTTTTTGGCTCCTCTGAGAAACTGCCTTAGGGGTGGATGAGAAAATACGGGAGGATCTGTGTTGTAGTGAGCTGAAATAGCTGAGGCGTGGATTTTAATAGATGAAAAAGAAAGCCCTTTGTGTAACATCTCAGTTAAATATTGCAGAATCTGAGGTATGTCAGGCTGAAGGGTATTTTGGCCTTTAGCTTGGTTCCAGGCACAAAACCTTTTCCATTTGTCTGAGTAGGCTTTCCTGGTGCTGGTCCTCCTGGCCTCCAGAATAACATCTATAACAGCTTGTGAGAGAGGAGCTGGCCGGTTGCTTAGGTGATTTGCCATGCAGCCAAGTTTAAGGTTTTGAGCTGGCTGTGTAAAATCTGATTGTCTTGCTGTGTGAGCAGATGGGTAATTTGTGGTAGAATCCATGGTGGGCCCTGAGCCATATTCCTTAACAGTGGGCACCAGTGCTGGCGTGGCCAGTTTGGGGCAATGAGTATCATTCTGGGTTTCTCCATCCTGACTTTCAGCAGTACCTTTGTGAGAAGGGGTAATGGAGGGAAGGCATATACTGTCAGCATTTTCCAACTGAATGAGAGTGCATCCACTTTCCAAGCTTGATGGTGAAAAGTCCCTGTGCAAATTTTTGTTAGTTGATAGTTTTGGGGGGTGGCAAACAGGTCTATGTCTGGGAGCCCCCATTTTTGAGTTATCATTGCAAATACTTGTGGATCCAGTTTCCACTCGTGGGGATCCATGATGTTTCTGCTTAGGTCATCTGCCAATGTGTTCTTTTTTCCCGGCAGGAATTGAGCTTGTAATTGAACTTGGTAAGCCAGTGCTGTGTTCCACAAGGTCATTGCTTGCCTGCATAGAGGGTAGGAGTGTGTACCCCCTTGCTTGTTTATGTACCACATTACTGTGGTGTTGTCTGTCCTTATGATAAGCTGTCCTGGGTGTAAGAGGTCCTTGAAGGCTGTCAGAGCATTTTGTACAGCCAGCATTTCTTTTTGATTGATGTGCAGATTCCTTTGATCTGCAGTCCATATTCCTTGAATGCACCATCCTGCCATGTGTGCCCCCCAGGCATAGTCCGATGCATCTGTTGTCATAGTTTGCCTGGCTGGGGATAAGGTGAAAGGCTGACCCTTGTTGAGGTAACATGCCTGTGACCACCACAGAAACTCCTGTTGAAGGCAGGGAATGAGAGGTATCATTGTTTCCAAGCTGTGGCTGTGTTGAGTCCATACGCTTTTTAGGTACCATTGTAATTTCCTCATATGCAGTTTTGCAAATGGTATTAGTAGTATGCAAGATGCCATGAAGCCCAAGGCCTGCAGAATTTTTCTTGCAGGGAGTTGGGTCTTTGTTGCCATTGCTCTGAAGTATTGAGTTAATTGTAGTTGTTTGTCTGGTGTCAAGATAAGCCATCTGGGTCGTTGTATTCAAGCTGGCACCCAGGAATGTCATATTTTGTGAGGGCACTAGTTTTTATTTATTTTCGTTTACTGTGTACCCTAGGCAACTTAGAAGATGTTTTACAAAAGCTAGGTGTTGTAAGAAGATATCCTTGCTTTCTGCTTGGATGAGGCAGTCGTCCAGGTATGGGTATATTTGAATTCCTCTTTGTCTGCAGTATGCAATTACTGGTGCCAGGCATTTTGTGAAGACCCTGGGCGCAGTAGATAAGCCAAAGGGCAGTGCAGAGAATTGGTAAGAATTGGTAATGGGTTGAACCTGCAATGAAACGGAGGTATTTTCTGAAATTTTGTCTGATAGGGACATGCAGGTATGCCTCCTTGAGGTCCAACGTTACTAGCCAAGCTTTCTTGCCCAGCATGGGAAGAAGCTGCTGTAGTGTTAGCATCTTGAATTTGGGTACTTGCAAGAAGGTGTTTAAAATTGAAAGGTCCAGAATGGGTCTCCAAGCACTATCTTTTCTGGGGACTAGAAAGAGCCTTCAGTAAAATCCTTGGCCTTGCTCCTGTGTATCTCATGTCCATGAGAGCTGTAATTTGTTTTTGTGCCTCTGCCCATTGATTTTGTGGCAGGTTTGGCATTCCTTTTATCCTTGGTAAGGTATGGAAATGGAATCTGTATCCTTGTGAGATAATGTCTAGGACCCATTTGTCCTTTGTGACGATGCGCCAGTTGTCTGCAAAAAGTGCTAATTTTCCTCCCAAGGGAGCTGCCAAGAGAGTTTTGCTTGGCAGTTTGAGGTTTAAGTCATTGTGTTTGCCTTCTAGTAGTTTGCAACCTGTCTTCTCCTCCCTTCTGTGTTGCAGTGCCCCATTGGTGAGGTTTGTAAGGGATTTGTGCTTGTCCTCTTCCCCTTGGGTGCCTGTATTTACCCCGCTGTGGTCTGTCAGAAGCTGGAAAGGACCAACTTTTTGTTGGCCAATTTCTGCTGAAACGTGGGGGCTGTACCTGTAAGAAATCTTTGACCGTCTGCATAGATTTTGCCTTATCCTCCATTTTCTTTAAAACCTCCTCTGCTTTAACCCCAAATAAGACATCCTGCTGTAAGGGTGCATCTAGTAACTTTGCTTTAACATGATCAGGCAGAGATTGTTCCTTTAACCAAGCATGCCTACGTATAACAGACCCAGTAACAGCTGCTCTAGAGGATACTTCCAAGGCATCAAAGCCACATTGTAAAGTATGTTTGCCCACCTGTTCAGCTGCATGCAACAGATCCCGCATTTCCTTGAATTCAGACTGTTGAGGGTGCGTGCCCATCTTCTGTTTGATTTGACACATTAGGAATTGCTGGTATTTAAGCATATGAAATTGACAATTTAGTGCTCTCATAGCTAGAGTAGCTGAAGTGTAAACCTTCTTCCCCCACCTATCTAGTGCTCTGGAGTCCCTTTCGGAGGGTACAGGATTTTTAGCCATAGAAGCCTTAGCCCCTTTGGGACCCTGGGAGATTGTCTCTGGATCAGCAACAGGACTTTTGTATAGGAATTTGTGTGAGTCAGGCACTCTATAGTATCTGTCTGGTTTGGCTGGAGCAGGAGGCAGAGAATCTGGATTTAGACTAGATTCTAAGAAAACATCATCCACAATGTCTAAAACTGGGGGGATAGCAAGTGGTCTGTACTGGGGGAGTAAAAGAAACTCTCGGAGCCTTTTCTTTGTGTCGGAGTAGTCCTGACCTTCCCAGTGGAAATGTTCCCTCATGGTATGTAAGGTTTCCCCAAAGGAATAATCTTCAGGGGGAGAAGCTGAGGGAATGGAGTCTTCAGCATCAGAATCTTCATAAGGGGGAAAGGAGTAATCCTGTTCCTCAGAGGAGCCTGAGGAAACAGACACTTGATCAGAGGAGGCATAATCCTCCTCTTGTCTGGGCCTTTTGTCGGGGGGGGTTGGGAACCCCTGATCAAAGAAATTAAATCTTCAGCCATTTTAAGCATCTGTTTCTTAGGCATAGGGCCTTGACCTGGAGACTGAAGTGTAGTCTTTTTTGGTTTTAGAGGAGTCTTAAGCTTAGCATAGGATTTTATGGTGAGAGTAGTCGGTCTGAAGACACCTTCAGAAACTGAAGGTGTTTCTACAACACCGGCTTCTCCTACTGCGATGTCGTCGGTAGAGCCTAAAGAAAATGGCTGCATCGGCCTAGAACTCTCTGCTGGAGAATCCGAAGCGATCTGGGGGTTATTCAGCGGTAGCCAGGGGCTGCGTAGGCGCCTCACTGAAAACCGGAGAACCTACGACCGGCCCAGCCAAGGGCTCGGAGTCTGGCTTGGATCTAGGCTGCCTGTCTTTATCTTTGAGTTTTTATGCACGCCGGTAGTCGGTTGCTCCGACGGCATAGTGTAATTAAATTTCCTACCGAAGTAGTGTTGTGTGAAATCAAAGCGTCGCTTTATAGTTCGCTTATTGAACCTAGCACAAAACCGACAACCAGTGACGTAGTGGTCTGAGCCTAGGCAAGGTATACAAGGTATACAAAAAGAATGAAAGTCCTTATGAGGTATTTGCTTCCCACAAGAAATGCAATTGTTAACTTTTTCTGACATTGGACTGAGGCAAGACTTCGGACTGAAACCCGATTCGAAAATCTCAGGTGTCGGCCGACCGGCACTTGCGAACTGCTTCTGCTACGGGCACCGTGCGGCAAGAAAGACTGAAGAAAATGGCGTTGGATGCCTCTCATTTACCCCTGGTGCACTGACGTCAGGGAAGAAGTGACAGCAACCGACGCGGACCAAGACTTTTGAATTCGGGCCGACTGCGGGACCGCCTGACAGCCGGATAACCCAAGTGTGATGACTGCAGCAGGGCAACACGATGAACATCCAAGTTTCTTCCAGTTGATATTGATAAAAAGAGGGGGAACCATATCTGTCGAGGCCAAAAGGGGGCTATCAGAATAACAGTCCTTCCCGAGCTTTTTGTTTTCTGTAAAAATCTGGGGATCAGCGGGGGATGCAAAAAGGTCACAGCAAGGCTGGCCCCATCTGCGGAAAATCATTTCCGCCACTTCTTTTTTGAGGGACCATTCGTAGGGCAACAGAATTGCTCTGCTCAGTTTGTCCGCTATCAAATTGGATTTCCCCGGGATGTGCGTTGATATCAGAAAGCGCCTGGTGGATACAGCCCACTCCCAAATTCTCAAGGCTTCTCGGCATAAGGGGTAAGACTTGGTTCCCCCCTGTTTGCTAATGTACCAGACCACTGACATGTTGTCCATCTGGATAGCAATCATGTCCTGAGGCAGAAAGTTGTGAAAGTGCTGCAACGCTAAATGCACCGCTCTCAATTCCAGGACATTGATGTGCAAATGAGATTCCATCTCTGACCAGGTACCTTGGGCAGTTCTTCCCTGAAAAAGCCCCCCCCCCCCCCAATCAGGGAAGCGTCCATGGTCACAGTGGCTACGGGAGGGGGAAAGTACAGTTTTGTACCTACCATATATGTAGATGTTCGAGTGCTAATACAGCTGCAGTCATAACAGATGGGTTCTCCTGCCGTCAGGCGGGTCCTCGGTTGGCCGAATTCCAAAGTCTAGGTCCGGAGTCGGTTGTCGTCGCTTTCTTTCCTGACGTCAGTGTGACAGGGGTATATAAGACACAGCCGACGCCATTTTCTTCAGTCTTTCTTGCCCCAGATGTCAGGTGCCCCCAGAAGGAAGGCAATGACTCCTTATTTGCAAACACTATCGGATCACAATGGAACAAACTTCCCACTGGACTGACCTCCCTAGCCTCATGTTACCTTTTCAAAAAACAGATTAGAAAACATTTACAAAATCACTGGCTATGCCCTTGCACAAATCCTGACCGATAACTTATACACTACTTGCTCTCTCAACTAACTTGGTATACTTAATTCTATCTTGCATTTACCCAAAGTTTGTTTCTCTCCCGTTCTAGTGTGCCTGTTAAAATGTAAACTCTCTTGTATGATAATTGAGCTTTCCTCCTCAACCCTCTGTAGAAAATATACTTGTATAAAGCCACTCAAGCCCAGCAATACTGTACAATCTATTTGACCTTACTTTTCTTTTGTTAGTACTTTGCTTGTGTTACTGTTTGATTGATTGTTATTGTTATTTTTTTACTATTTTTACTAATTGTATCTTTTTAAACTGTAAAAGTATAGTATTATAGTGGAGCTTTTCTCCTCGGGCCTCTGCTGAAAATGGACATGTATCCAGCCAGACTAGCCCAGTTAACAAATGTAAAATAAAATAAATAAATAAATAAAATAAATATATATATAAAAAAAAATATATATATATATAATATATAATCATGCATTGCAATATAATCAAAAACCAGTAGTTGCAAGCAAATACACCATAGAAGGATAACCCAATCAAGTTGTAAGATGAGGAGTTAGCCACTAGGTCTGTACCCAGAGGGAAGGAGGAGGACCTGGACTGCAGCTGTATTTGCACTCGAACATCTACATTTATGGTAGGTACAAAACTGTACTATGTTCATCGTGCATACAGCTGCAGTCATAACAGATGGGTAGAATCCCAAAGCTACACACAGGGTGGTAGGCACTAGGTGGAACTGGGAGGAGCCAGAATGCCCTGCAACACAGCAGTGGCAAAGCCTGCTCTAGTTTTGGAGTATAAAGGTAGGTGGTAGTGTTTAGTGAAGGTATGCACAGAACTCCAAGTGGCTGCCTCCAAAATATCTTTGGTAGGGACTCCTCTGAGGAAGGCTGCAGAGGTAGCTGTGGCCCTTGTGGAGTGGGATCTGATGCCTGCAGGTGCAGATTTACAATGAAAGGAGTAACAAAACCGTATGCAGTGGCCTATCCATTTTGAAATTGTCTGTTTGGAAATTGGCTTCCCTTGAGCTCCTACAGCATAGGACACAAAGAGTTGTTCTGATTTCCTGAAAGGCTTTGTTCTGTCCAAATACTAACGTAGCTGTCTATGGATGTCTAAGGAATGTAGCAGCCTTTCCCCTTTGTTTTGAGGATTGGGGTAAAAGGTAGGTAAGTGTATGGCCTGATTTAAAGCTACCCTGGATACTACCTTAGGCATAAATGACGGGTTGGTTCGTAGGGAAACCCTGTCCTGATGGAAGATGAGAAAGGGCTGCACAGCCATGAGGGCTTGTAGTTCCGAAACCCTACGAGCTGAGGTAATGGCCAGAAGGAAAGCTGTTTTCCAGGACAAATATTGCAAATCTGTTGAGGCAGCTGGTTCAAAGGGAGGCAATGTTAATTTTTCTAGAATGCAATTAAGATCCCAGGCTGGTATTGGCTGTTTCCTTGGAGGTCTTATATTCTTAGCCCCTCTGAGGAACTGTCTTAAGAGTGGGTGGGAGAATAAGGGTGGATCAGTGTTGTATTCTGCAGAAATGGCTGAGGCATGGATTTTGATGGAGGAAAATGAAAGTCCACTGTTCAACAGCTCAGCTAGATACTGTAATATCTGAGGTAAATTCAGTTTTCTAGGATCCTGGCCTTTTTTCTCATTCCAACCGCAAAACCGTTTCCATTTTGCGGAGTAAGCCTTTCTAGTAGATGGCCTTCTGGCCTCCAAAATGACATCCTGCACCTCCTTGGACAGTAGGGTCTGTTGTGTTGTTAAGGAATTTTCCATGCAGCCAGATTGAGTGTTTTCAGCTGACTGTGAAGAGTTTTGTAGCTGTGCTGAGTCAGTAGAAGAGGCATTAGAGGTAGGGTCCAGGGAGGAGAATGTGTTAGGCTCCTCAGGAGTGGGTACCAGTGTTGTCTTGGCCAGTCTGGAGCGATCAGTATCATCTTCGGTCTGTCTGCTCTTGCTTTCAAGAGCACCTTGGGCAGAAGAGGCAAAGGTGGGAAGGCGTAAACTGTCCGTGCTGCCCAACTGAAAGAAAGGGCGTCCACTCTCCAGGCCTTTGGATGGAATGTCCTTGAGCAGAATTTTGTCAATTGATGATTCCTGTGGGAGGCAAAGAGATCTATGTCTAGCCTTCCCCATGCTTGGATTATCTTTGTAAACACTTGAGGATGCAACTTTCATTCGTATGGTCTGTCATATTTCTGCTTAGATTGTCTGCCAGCGTGTTTTCCAAACCTGGCAGGTACTGTGCTTGAAGTTCGATTTGCCATTCCAGAGCCAAGTTCCAAAGTGACATGGCCAGCCTGCACAGGGGGTATGAATGTGTTCCTCCTTGTTTGTTTATGTACCACATTATTGTGGTGTTGTCTGTTCTTATCAATAATTGCCCTGGATGCAGGAGGTCCTTGAAAGCTGTAATTGCATTTATCACTGCTAGCATTTCCTTTTGATTGATGTGAAGGTGCTTTTCCTTTTGGGACCATTTGCCCTGAATGCACCTGTCTGTCATGTGTGCCCCCCAGGCATAGTCTGAGGCGTCTGTTGTGATGACTTGATTTGCTTGAGGCTTGCAGAATGGTAGACCTGTGTTTGTTTGGCATGCTTGGGCCCACCACAGACATTCCTTTTGCAAACATGGGATTAGTGGTATTATTGTTTCCAAACTGTGGCTGTGTTGAGACCATAGGTTTTTAGGTACCATTGAAGTTTCCTCATATGCAACTTTGCACATGGGATTAGAAGAATGCAAGATGCCATGAAGCCCAGAGCCTGCAGGATTTTCCTTGCAGTTAGCCTGGTACAATTTGCTAGTATTTTGAAGTACTGAGTTAGTTGCCCCTGTTTTTCTGGCGTAAGATAGGCCATCTGGGTGTTTGTGTCCAAGTTGGCACCCAGGAAAATTATTTTCTGAGATGGTGTTAGCCTGGATTTCTCTTTGTTGACTGTGTAGCCCAGAGAATTCAATAACCGTGTTACATAAGCCAGATGTTCCAGAAGTATGTGTTTGCTGTCCGCTTGGATCAGGCAATCGTCCAAATAAGGGTAAATTTGTATCCCTTGAAGTCTGCAGTAGGCAATTACTGATGCCAGGCATTTTGTGAATACTCTGGGCGCAGTAGATAAGCCAAAGGGCAATGCAGAGAATTGATAGTGGATTGAGCCTGCAAGAAATCTGAGGTATCTTCTGCAGTTTTGTCTGATTGGGACATGCAGGTATGCCTCCTTGAGGTCCAATGTTACCAGCCAAGACTCCTTGCCCAGCATGGGAAGAAGCTGCTGTAAGGTGAGCATCTTGAATTTTGGTACGAGAAGAAATGTGTTTAGGATGGATAAGTCCAAAATGGGTCTCCAATCGGTTCCCTTCCTTGGTACCAGGAATAGTCTGGAATAAAAACCTTGACCTTGTTCGTGAGTAGGCACCTCTTGAATAGCTTTCATGCCCATGAGCTTTGAAATTTGTATTTGAGCCTCTGCCCTTTGATTGTGTGGCAGGTTCGGCATGCCTCTCATTTTTGGAAGAGTGTCAAAATGAAATCTGTAGCCTCTGTTTATAATGTCCAGGATCCATTTGTCTGTTGTGATAATATGCCAATTTTTTGAAAATAATGCCAGCTTTCCTCCCAAGGGTGCTGCCAGCTGAGATTTGCTTGGCATGCAAAGGGGAAAGTCATTGGGTTTGTTTCCTGTATTGTTGTGCACTGTCTTCGCCACCTCTTGGTGCTGGAGTTTGCCATTGTCTGCCTCTATATGATCCTTGAGATTGTCCTCTGCCCCTTGTGCGCCTGTATCTACCTCTTTGGGGCTTGTCCGTGGCTGGAAAGGACCAGTTTTTTGAAGGCCAATTTCTGCTAAAACGTGGTGGTTGTACCCGTAGAAAAGCTTTGACAGTTTGCATAGATTTAGCTTTTTCTTCCATTTTCCATAGTATCTCCTCAGCATTAGTACCAAATAATACATCCTTTTGTAAAGGAGCATCTAGTAGTTTAGCTTTAACATGATCAGGCAAGGTTTGTTCCCTAAGCCAGGCATGTCTACGAATGACTGATCCTGTAACAGCAGCTCTATTTGAGGCCTCTAGAGCATCATAGCCACATTGTAAGGTGTGTTTACCCACTTGTTCTGCACTATGCATCATATCCTGCAACTCCTTCAAATCTGGTTGTTCAGGTTGTGACATTTTATTCCTTAATTGTGATAACAGAAACTGCTGATATTTAAGCATATGGAACTGACAATTTAAGGCCCTCATGGCTAGGGTGGCCGAGGTATATACCTTTTTTCCCCACCTTTCTAAGGATCTAGACTCTCTTTCGGAAGGTAATGGATTCTTAGCAGTAGAGGCCTTCATTCCCTTGGGGCCTTGAGAAATGGTTTCAGGGTCAGCATTATGGCTTTTGTAAAGAAATTGGTGTGAGTTAGGAACTCTGTAGTACCTATCAGGCTTGACTGGGGCAGGAGGCAAGGAATCCGGATTAAGGCAAGCCTCTGAGTAAACATCATCAAGTATGTCCAAGACAGGAGGTATCGCCAGAGGTCTGTGCTGAGGTAGCAAAAGAAATTCCCCAAGTCTTTTCTTGGAATCTGAAAAATCTTGGCCTTCCCAATGGAAGTGTTCCCTCAAGGTATGCAAGGTTTCCGAAGAAAAATCCTCTGGGGGAGATACAGAAGGAATGGACTGCTCTGCATCAGAATCTTCAAAAGGGGAGTACGAGTGTTCCTCTTCATCAGAATGTTCTGAAATAATGGAGCCCTGGTCAGAAGAGGGAGAATCTTCCTCCACTCTGGGTCTCTTGTCCGGAGGGGGTTGGGAACCCCTGATAAGAGTAATTAAATCCTCAGCCATTTTGAGCATCTGCTTTTTAGGCATGGGACCTGGAGATGGGCCCTGTGCAACAGGCCTCTTGGGATGCATGGCTAATTTGGACTTAGTAAAGGCCTTTATGGAAAAGGAAGATGAGGGTCTGAAGACACCATGGGTGGAAGTGGACCTGTCCACATTAAGAGGCTCAACACTCACAGTGGCTTCGGTAGCTGTAGTCAGGGTATGGGCCGAGGTACCTGCGGTCTCGGTTACAGAAGACACCGCCAGAGAAGTGTCATTGGTAGTCAGGGGCTGCGTAGGCGCCTCGCTGAGAACCGGACCACGTGTAGCCGGTTTTGGCATGGTGTCGGTGGAGACCGCGGACCTCGCGTGTCGGTCTTTGTCCTTGTGTTTTTTGGACAAAACGGTAGTCGGAGTCTCCGACGACATTTTATAATCAAAAGCTTTACCAAAAAAGTGCTGGGCGAACTCCGCCCGACGCTTAATAGTGCGTTTATTGAAAGTAGCACAAAAGCGACAGCCCGAGATGTCGTGGTCTGGGCCTAAACAAGGTATACAAAGGGAATGGAAATCCTTATGCGGTATTTGCTTCCCACAAGAAATACAATTGTTAACTTTGTCTGACATCGGTCTGAGGCAAGAAAAGTTTCCCCAACGGGGTACTTAGCTTTAAAGAAGACTTCAGTTTCGATATTTTCGTAATTTCAGGAGCTGGCCAACCGGCACTTGCGAACTGCTTCTGATTCGGGCACCGCGCGGCAAAAAAGACTAAAGAAAATGGCGTCGGCTGTGTCTTATATACCCCTGTCGCACTGACGTCAGGAAAGAAAGCGATAACAACCGACGCCGGACCTAGACTTTGGAATTCGGCCGACCGAGGACCCGCCTGACGGCAGGAGAACCCATCTGTTATGACTGCAGCTGTATGCACGATGAACATGTACAAATGGTCAACCTATCGTCACCTGGTGACTGTTCAGCCACCAGAGAAGGTCCTTCTTGCAAGCGTCTGTCATCAGGATCTTGAAAGACATTGGGAGCTGTTGATAAAACCACTAGGTGAAAAGCAACCACTGGAGTATCCGCATGTGTATCCGTCCCAGAGGAACCGCTATAAGGGTAGCTGCCATGGTGCCTAAACGTTTTAAAACCTGAAAGGCAGGTACACTCTTTCCTTTTAGCAAGTGGGACACCTGATTTCATAGAGAGATAACTCTTTCTTGAGGTAATCTGACCAGTGCAGTGGTGGTGCCTAGATCTCCTCCGATAAAGGAGATATGCTGCAATGGTAATAAGGCAGATTTTTTTGAAACTTATGGTTATTCCTAACCGAAACTAGAGATTGATCGTATGATGCCTGGAAAGAATGAGTTGATGCCTGGTGGTGGCGGGCAGAAGCCAGTCATCCAGATACGGAAACACCCGGAATCCTAGACGCCTCAGGTGAGCCGTAACCACTGCCATGCATTTGGTAAACACTCTGGGGGCTGAGGTGAGACCAAAGGGCAGTGTTCGAAATTGATAGTGACTGGCCCCCAGCTGGAAACGCAAATGATCTCTGGAAGGCTTGGCCATTTGATGTGGTAGTAAGCATCCTTGAGATCTAAAGAGCACATTCAATCGCCCATTCCCAGGAATGGGAGTATCGAATGAAGCGTGACTATCCAGAACTTTTCCTTCTTTACAAAAGCGTTTAGCTTGCTGAGGTCTAAAATGGGCCTCCAGTCCCCCGTTTTCTTTGGAACTAAAAAAAATCTGGAGTAAGTTCCGAATTCTGTCTGGTCCGCCAGGACTGGATGAATTACTCTTTTTCTCTAGCAGCTTTTGGATTTCTATAGCTGCTTGATCCCACAGACTGGGTGGAACATCTGGGATTCTTGTTCTGACTGGCAGGGACTCTGAAAAGGGGATGATGTAACCTCTGGTAACTATGCTTTGTACCCAAGAACCTGATGTAATTCCTAGCCAGGCGTCTGGGTACAAAGCCAAGCGACCCCCACCTGCCTCCAGAGTAGGACAGTCGGGCCTCCTCTCAGGAGCACTGATAAGTCTTGCCAGAGAACTGCTTCCTGCTGCCCTGGTTTTGCAGACCCCTTCTGCCACCAAAGCAGCGTCATCCATTATTGCCCCCTCCTCTGCCCGCTGAAGGGGGGTTCACTACGTGTGTTCTGGAAAGTGCCTTGGGACTTCCGGAACCACATTTTTCCACCTTTCTGCCCTTTGGAGTATGGTCTGGTAGGGGTGGAAAAACGGACTCCTATGGCAGATAGAGTCTTTCCTTCCTGCTCCCACCTAGTGAGATTCTCCTTGACTTGGGGCCCAAACAAAGTAGAGCCATCAAATGGGGTGTTGACAAAGGAAGACTTGAAGGCTTCCGCAAAGGAGCATAAGTGCATCCAGGACTGTCTCAACAGAGCTATCGCTGAACCTGCTGCACGACTTGACCCATCAGCTGCATAGGAAATGAGCCGCATGGAAGAGTTGACAATGGAATTAAGGGTATAAAGCTGAGCCGTCACCTTCTCAGAAACAGCTTCATCTGTGTTACCCTTTAGAGTATCTCCAAGTTCCTGGAGGAGATCTTGTTGAAGACGGGTAAAATGGGTTATGTAGTTGAGTGATCTCATGACAAACGTCGCAGAACTAAAAATGCGTTTCCCATATCTGTCCATAGTCCTAAAATCTCTATTAGGAGGATGGACAGTAGCAGAGGTCTCTGACATCTCTTTCTTGGTGGCCGCCGCCACCACCATGGCATCAACAGGAACTCCTTTAGTGAGGTACAATTTGCCTTGTGGGGAAGTGATGAACTTATTGGGCCTCCGAGGGACTGGTTCCATGGAATCAGGGGACTCCCACGCCCTTCGAGCAACCAGATCCATGAGTTCGTCGAAGGGCAGAGTAACCCAGGATGTGGAAGGTTGAGACCCAAGGGCCTTCAGGAGCACTGACTCATCCTCAGAAGGGGTAACAGACTGCCAGTCACCCCTCTGTTTCAGTATTTCCAGGATGTCTGCAAAGAGACATCCCCGAGAGGGACCCTTCTGATTCCTCTAAGTCGGTGTCTGATGTCAAGGATTCCTGAGGGGAATCCAAATGCCTCTACTTGCACAGTCTCTTTCTGGGGACCTCATCAGTGGGAGAGTCTGGTGAGGTCTCAGTAGAGCAGGGTTCACCCAAAGGGGTTACCTGAGGCTCTATGTCTCGACGCTTAGTAGGAACCTCTGATGTAGAGGCAGAACACGGTATTTTAGGGGAGGAAGAGGAAAGACCTGAGGAAGTGAGAGTCTTGGTAGACATTACCCTCTTCATGGCATCGAAGGCACCGGAGTCTCGACCCAAGGACCCTACCTGTTCCGAAGAAGGCAGCCTCCCCGGTGTCGAGACCAAGGGCTCTGAACCCGAGGATGGAGCCAAGCTCATCTGCGCCGAGGTCCCAAGAGGAAGGGTCGAAACCGATGTGTTGGTTCGACTCTCCCCCCCGGAACCGACAAGAGAGCGTCGGCTCCGAGACTCTTCGAACGGCACAGAAGAGATCAGGGTCGATGGAGCCGAAGTCACTGGGACAGGACTCGACTCCGCGGGTTCCACAACCATCACATCTTCCGCCTCTGGCTCCGAAAGCCTAGGTAAGGTTGGAGGAGGAGTAGTCACAGGCAAAGGGACGGTAGTAGGAATCGAACCCAGTTGGGATGAAACCGAAAGTAATTTGGCCAATGCCGGGTTCTCTAAAAGCCTCTGCACTACACGATCCACATCGACATCTGAAAGGGTCCTAGAAGAACGGGTCAAAGGGACCGAAGAAGCCACAGATCTAAGAACTGGAGACTTCAACACTTCTGACACCGGCTCCAGCTCAGAGGGTTGGCTCTGAAACATCGGTTTGGTGCATGGCTCCGATGACTTTGGAACCGGCGACCACACCTTAACAGAAGTGCTCGGAATCGAGGGCCTGGGTTCCGAGGACACCCTTGAAGACTTCGACCCTTTTGAAGACTTGGAGGTCTGGTCAGTCTTATCCAAGGCTTCCTGAAATTCAGGTTTCAACAGTCCTCTGTCCATTAGCTTTCTCCTCCTTTCAAGCAATACTCTGCCACTAAAAGAGTGGCAGATAGAACAATCCTCCTGTAAGTGTGGAGGTCCTAGGCAATATACACAGGACACATGATTGTCTGTAATGGACATTTTCTGCCCACAGTCACACCTCTTGAAACCTGACTTCTGTCTCTCTTTTTGGTCAGACATATCAAACACACAATTATCAGATCCCTGATAATACTACACAAAACAGTACTATAAAAAGTTCTAAATATAGCAAAAAAGCACACTATCCCAAGCTAAATAAAAGGGATACAGTTGTCTATTTATATCAAAAAAACATACTATCTAAAACTAAGTATAAGAGATAGGGAAATCAAGTTGACAGAGCCCTGTTCAACTATATGAGGGAAGCACAGAAGTGCCTAAATGAAAAAGAGGGCAAGGCCCAAGAGCAACAGCTCCAAAAACACAAACACAACTAATCCACATAACAAGAGGGACACAGCCCTAAAAAAATAATATTCTATCAATTAAATATAAACTCTACGAAATATAGCAGTGCAATTTGCTCAAAAGACAGTAAAAAAGAACTATACTGGCCCGAGCTCTCTGGAGAACTTGCGATCCGTTGCAGTGGCAAACTAGATCTGGGGTTAGTCAGAGAGCATCATGGGATAGGGACTGTGCCTCGAGCTACTCAGAGATGTTTAGCTTGGAAAGTGGCCGGCTCGGAGCCGATGGATCGGCTCCGTACCCACATGTAAGAACAAATGGTGAGATTGAACAACTTCACATCAAGTGTTTAAGGCCTATGATCCTCTTTGTGAGGTACTTTTGCCGCCTCTCCAATTGTTGCAGGTGTGAGGTACATGCCAAATGGGGTATTGTACTCGATGATTGGCCTAATGAGGGAAGAGTAGAGGGAGACAATGACCTTTTTCTTCCTGGATACAAAACCCTTGGTAATGAGATGGGCCACATAGAAGGACTTTCTGACCACAGTGGCAAAGTGGTGGTCAAGAGAGGCTGCTGTCAACCTGTGTTCCCAGATCTCTTACAACACCTTCTGTGTTCAGTGGACTACCATCGATGTGGTAATTCATGGGAACTGAGATTTTCCCAAAGGGGATGACGACACATTTTTTGGCATTGAGCTTAAGGCCATGGTTCTGACACCAGCCGTTGGTCTCAGTGAAGCCTTTCTGTAGGATGTCAACATCACTTTGGGAGTTAATAATAACTCCCAACTTGCAATCGTCTGTGAACTTTGTCAGCCAGAGACCCTTTGTGTTGGCCTGAACTTCAGAGAAGTAGATACCAAACAGGAGAGGACCCAGGACTGAACGTTATGGGACTCCACTTGTGACTGGTTGGCAGTCTGACTTGGAGTACGCTTTCACACTGTGGGTTCTATCTGTGAGCCAGTTTGCAACCCACCTAGTGATATACGGGTTGATGCCTAGCTTAGTGAGTTTTTTGATGATTCCTGAATGGGAAATGGTATCATATGCCTTGGCCAGATCAAGGTACTCTGTATGAACGACCTTGCCTTCATCCACAGATCTGGTGACTGACTCAAAGAAGTCGACCAAGTTGAGCATAGTATAAAAAATTGAAAGGAATCAAGCCTCAAGCCCAGAACCTAAGGTTTCTGAATTTCCTCCACAAACTTCTCGAAGGCACAAGGCCAGTGCATGGCTGGGAGGGATGTGAGGAAAAATGAAAATGGACAACACAGATACTGAGTTATGGTAAGTACATAACTTTTAAATCTGATGTTGTCTTTTTCATACTTCCTCACTGATGGGTCAGAGTCCCCAGCTACGTA
Organism: Protopterus annectens; assembly: GCF_019279795.1. Lineage (NCBI taxonomy): Eukaryota > Metazoa > Chordata > Ceratodontiformes > Protopteridae > Protopterus > Protopterus annectens. The sequence goes on from NC_056728.1 coordinate 1,460,963,913, forward strand.
GGATGTGCCAGAGCATGGTCAAGCCAAAGGATGTCCGGCTCCTACAAATAACATCCAATTTATAACGAGATACAAAGGTGTGAGTCTTAGACCAAGGGGCTGCAGCACAAATCTCATCAATTGAGGTCCTGGAAGATAAGGCAGATGATGTAGCCATAGACCTGGTGGAATCAGCCTTGGGTAGTTGAGGTAATGGAATACCTTTTTTAAGAATAAATGAAGGAAATAAAATCTGTAATTCATTTAGCTAAAGTAATCTTAGAAACTGCGTGACCTGAATAGTTTGCTGAGAAAGACACAAATAGCTGATCAAAACTCCTATACTTTTTTGTCCTATGGTGATAAACACGTAATTGCCTGTGAACATCTAGAAGGTGCAAAATATATTCTCCTTTGTTTGAAAAATTGGGGAAAGACTGGTAACCGAATTGATTGGTTAATGCTGGATTCTGTGGCTACCTTAGGCATAAAGGAAGGATTTGCCCTTAATGATACCCTGACTTTATGAAAAACGATGTAAGGAGGTTTAACTGACAAGGCTTGAAGCTCCGATACTCTCTTAGCAGAAGTAATCACTTCTAGAAAAATTGTTTTCCAAGACAGAAATTTCATGTGACAACTATCCACTGGTTAAAACGGCTTCTGGGTAAATCCTTGCAGCACTAACGTGAGATCCCAAGATGGAAAAGGGTCTTTAATTGGGGGTCGAAGAAGAAAAATGCCCTTCAAGAAGGCCTTACATATCCTGGAACAAAACAGAGAGGAAGATCCTTTCCCAGCATGAAAATTGGATATGGCAGCCAGTTGAACCTTAATGGCAGAAAAACTGGCTCCTTCTTGAAAAAGATTACTAAGAAAAAGGAGAATAGCTGAAGTGGGAGCTGAGAAAGGGCCATTATTCTTTTCAGAGGCCAAAATGAAAAATCTCTTCCACTTAGACCTTTTAAGTGGAAACCCTCTGGGAGGCCAGGATTATATCACAGACTGAAGGGGCAAGCCTGGACTTTCTTATAATTACTGGAAAAGGAGAAACCACGTGGTCAACCTTAGAGTGTGGCGATTCAGGGGCTGGAAGTCTGACAGATCTGATATGAGATCCTATCTGGGATCTAGTATCCAAGGCGGATACTTCAGATGAGACCAAAGAAAGGGGAACCATACCTGATGAGGCCAGAAAGGGGCAATGAGGATTACTGAGCTCTTCAATCTGTTGGCTTTCTGTAGAAATTTTGGGATCACAGGAAGAGGAAGATAAGCATAAAGGAGACCCGGGGGGCAATCATTAACCAGTGCATTCCTCAGTGACTCCCCTTTGGGGGATCAGAGCAAAACACTTGATGCACTTGAAGTTTTGGGGGCAGGTAAAGAGGTTGCAACAAGGCTGGCCTCAAAGGCCAAGAAATCCTGTTCGCTACTGCCTGATTGAGGGACCACTCACGAGGAGTCAGAATAAATATGCTGAGTCTGTCTACTAGGACGTATGTTTTCCCCAGAATGTGTGTTGCAACTAGAAAGTGGTCTAAAGATATCGCCCATTCCCAAATTCTCATAGCCTCCCTGCACAACGAGTACGAACAGGTTTCTCTTTGTTTGCTGATGCACCAAACTACTGATGTGTTGTCTGTATGAACTGCAATCATCTCGAGACGGAGAATATCCTGAAAGGCTTGCAATGTTAGGACTGCTCTCATCTCTACATCACTGATATGCAGATTGGTCTCGATAGATGACCACATGCCTTGGACTATCTTTCCCCGATAATGACCCCCCCCCACACACACACACACACACACACACACACACACACACACACACACACACACACACACACACACACACACACATACACACACATTGGGAAATGTACATGATCACTGTGGCTATTGGGGTGGGGAGAAAAAAGTGTCTGCCTAGAAACAGGTTGTCTGATTGCATCCACCACTGCAGATGATTCCTGCAGACCGAAGACAGTTTCATGGGAACTGAAAGTGTTTGGTAGAGAATGGGCCATTCAACTGCTATTTTCCACTGAAGTACTCTCATAAAGAACCTCGCTAACAGGAGTAGAAAGATTGCAGCTGCCACTGAACCCAGAACCTGAAGAATTAATTTTGCTGGAGGAGAAGGCATATCTATTAAGTCCTGAACTTGTTGTCTTAGAGACATTATAAGATGCCTTGGTAAGGAAGTCAATTGTGTAATTGTGTTCAGCTGCGTATCTATGAATTCTAGAGTCTGCGCAGGAATCAAGTTTGATTTTTCCAGATTTATCATGATGCCCACATGTTTGAAGACCTTTACTAGATAGTTTCTGGACTGAAGCAGTCCAGGCCTCATTGGTGCATTGAGGAGCCAATGATCTAGACTGGGAAACACCTGGATTCCTTTTAGCCTCAGGTGAGCCGCTACCACTGCTAAAAAAGAAGTTATGTACTCATCATAACGTTCCATCTGAGTAGGTAAACTTCATTTGTCAGCAACCTGTGGGTTACGGATCCGATACGGATCCGAGCCAACAGCATACCAAGCAAAAAGATCCGAGCTCCAAGTTTCTCCCCCCTACCTATACTGCACTGCAACCTCCTTCCAAGCCTCAGATCGAGTTTGCCACTCCATACATGACACCAACAAACTAACCTGAGACCCTTAAACCAAGGACAAACCTCCAACTCGTGAACTCTGGACATCGAGTTCAGCAAAAAAAACGCCAAGGCAAGGGGGAAGGAGGAAGGGATGGTTGCTGACAAATGAAGTTTACCTACTCAGATGGGACGTTATGGTGAGTACATAACTTCTTTATCTGAAATAGTTAACTTCATTTGATCAGCAACCTGTGGGATAGAGTCCCCAGCTACCCAAAATCTTGGGAGGCCCTTAAGGAAGGATATTCCGGAGCACTGCAGAGCCAAAAGAAGCCCTTCCTCTAGACATCAAATCCAGTTTATAATGATTAATGAAGGTGTGAGAAGACGTCCAGGTAGCTGCTGAGCAAATGTCATCCAGGGAAACTCTAGACCAGAATGCCACAGACGTCGCCATAGAACGTGTAGAATGGGCATGAACTCCTACTGGTTCTGGTAAACCAAGATCTCTGTATGCTTGTAGGATACAAAGGGAAATCCACCTAGCCAGAGTCAATTTTGAAACTGGTTTCCCTAAAAAGGGCTTAGCAAAAGAAACAAAACGTTGATCAGATTTGGGAAAGGCCACCGTCCTGTGCAAATAAAAACGTAACTGCCTGTGAACATCCAGCAAATAAAGTTTGTATTCCCCTTTGTTATGAAAATTAGGGAAAAGACAGGCAAATTAATAGATTGACTAATGTTTGCCTAAGAAGCAACTTTAGGAAGAAAGGATGGATTAGTCCTGACAGACAACCTGTCCTTATGAAACACAAGGTATGGGGGTTTCATACAAAGAGCTTGCAGCTCCGACACTCTCCTTGCTGAAGTTATAGCTACCAGAAAAGCCGTCTTCCATGACAAGAATTTTAAGTCCATTGATGCAGAGGGCTCGAAAGGAGGCGCAACTAAGGCCTGAAGAACCGCAGTCAGATCCCACGGCGGGGACGGATTCTTAATAGGGGGTTGCAGAAGAAAAGTGCCTTTCAAAAAGGTCTTACAAATTCTTGCAGCAGCGAGAGAGCCTAAATTGTCCCCTACATGGAAATGAGAAACAGCCACCAGCTGGACCTTCACTGTGGAGGAGCTGGCTCCTTGCTGGAAGATATCAGACAAAAAGTCTAATACCACTGGGATCGGAGCGGTAAAAGAATCTAGATTTCTCTGTGAAGCCCAAATGGAGAAGCGTCTCCATTAGCTAGAATAAATTTTCCTGGTAGAGGATTTATGTGCCGCAACCAAGATAGATTTAACAAGAGAAGAGATACCGAGAGTTCTAGCAACTAGTGGAACTGGAGCAGCCAAGCTGTGAGCTTCAGTCTGTCCAGATTTGGCAGAAGCATTCTTGAGGGATGACGAATTAGATCCGGAATGGGTTCCAAGATCCATGGTGGAGCTATGAGATGAGACCGTAGGCAGGGGAACCAGACTTGACAAGGCCATAATGGGGCTATGAGGATCAATCTGCTCCCCAACCGGTGAGCTTTATCATGAGCGGGAGCGGGGGATATGCATAAATAAGATCAGGTGGCCAAGCAAGAACAAGAGCGCCTCTGGGGCTTTCCCCGCTCAGGGGGATTAGAGTGAAAAACTCGCTGCACTTCACATTGGAAGGCAAGGCGAAGAGATCGCAGCAAGGCTGACCCCACTTGAGGAAGATCTGTTCCACTACACAAGGGTTCAGAGACCACTCGTAAGGAGAAAGGATAATTCTGCTAAATTTGTCTGCCAAGATGTTGGACCGACCCGGAATGTGCGTTGCTATCAGAAAGCGGTTGGTGGAGCTCCCCCATTCCCAGACTCTCATGGCTTCTCGACAAAGGGGATAAGACTTGGTTCCTCCCTGTTTGTTGATATACCAGACTACTGACATATTGTCTGACTGGATCGCAATAGTTCCCAGAGGTAGATAAGCATGAAGGGCCTGCAACGCTAAAAGGACCGCTCTCATCTCTAGGACATTTATATGCAGAATGGTCTCGTTTTGAGTCCACGTGCCTTGAACAGTCCTGCCCGAACAATGCCCCCCCACCCTAGGTGGGAGGCATCCATGGTCACCGTGGCTTGGGGTTGGGACTTGAAGGACAAAAGGAAAAGGGAATGTAATAGCCTCTGGATATAATGTTTAGCACCCAGGTGTTGTTTGTTATGTTTGTCCAGGTGTCTAGCTGCAAGGATAGATGACCCTCAACTGCCTCCAGAGTAAAATAGTTGGGCAGCGCTTCAGGAGGGCTGACTGGGTCTGTCAGGAAGGGCTCTTTGAAACCCTGATTTTGCAGACCCCCCCCCCCCCCCCGCCTCTACTCTAGGATGACATCTGCCTTTAAAACCTCCTGCTCTGCCTCTGTAGTTGTCTCTGTGTGGGTCCTGGAAAGATCCTTGAGACTTTCTGAACTAAATTTTCTGCCCTCCTCGCTGACTCCTTGACAGGGTCCACTGAGAGATGGAAAACTTGATCTCTATGGCAGACAAGGTCTTCCCTTCTTGCTCACTGCAGGTTAGTGTGTTATTCCCTGATGGTCAAAACAAAGAGGAACCGTCAAGGGGGGCATTACTGAATGATGCCTTAAAGGGTTCCACGAAATCACAAAACTGCATCCAGGCCTGTTACTTAATGGCTATGCCTGCACCGGTTGCTCACAAGGTGCCTTCTGCCATGTGCAAAATCAATCTTATTGAGGAATTTGCAAGGGAGAAAAGACTAGCCAGTTGAGTCAAAACTTCTTCAAGTCCCCCTCCGACATGGTCTCTGCAAGAGGGTCGATTAGTTCCTTGACCAGATCTCTCTGTAAACAGGTGAAGTGTGCCAAATAGTTTAATGACCTCAGAGTGAAAGTAGCTGAAGAGTAAACGGGCTTTCCATGTCTGTCCATCCCCCCAAGGTACCTTGTTTTGCTGATAGACAGTGGAGCTTTGTTCATCTAGCTCCTTCTTCGTGGCTGCTGCAACAACAATAGCACCTACCGGAATACCTTTGCTCTAATTTGGCCGATCAGAAGGTGGGCTGAGAATCTTATCAGGGCGCTTGGAGATAGGCAGGACTGTGCCTGGTTACTTCCAGGCCTGGTGGGAGACTAAATCTATCAGGGCATCCACTAGGGGAGACAGCCACGACATAGATGGGCCCACACAGAAAGCCTCCAGGAATACCAATTCCTCATCAGGAGGAAGTTGGGAGGACCAGCCACCGTTCTGTCTAAAGAGATCCAGAATGTCTCCAAAGCAGACATTGTCAGGTGATGATCGGGGAAATCCTTTTCCCTCATCGAAGTCGGTGTTGTGTGTGAGAGACTCCACAGGGGAGTGTATGTGCCTCCTTCTACACTTCTTCTTCCAAGGGACCTCCTCCGTGGTGTGTTCTGGAGTGGTATCTGAAGAAAGGGGGACTCCCTGGAGGGAAGTGGTCTGGAGGCTCCTTGGGGCAGGCTGACCTATGGCAGGCATGATGGGATCAGTGCTCAGATCTGAAGAAGGGTGGGGCAGACCCTGGGGGTGAGGAGACACTTTCCTAATCCTGGAGAAAGCCCTTTCTGCAACCTGAAAGGCTTATGGACCCAAGGAAACCCTCTCCCTCTCCTTTGCAGCCAAAGCTAACAAAGAGAGAGAGAAGAGCCAGCCATGGATCTGAGGCTTCCCAAAAGAAACAGACCCAAGCTGCCTTGGGCCGAAGCTCTGAGGAGAAGCGAATGATCTAACAAAGTTGGAGCCAACAGCAACCCCCCCAGAGTCACTGCTGACATCTGGGATCCGGGACCCTCTCTGATCTGAAAGCAAGTGAGCAGAGCTGGTCAGGGATGTAGTTGCAGTTGAGGAAGGAGCCTCCTCGGATTCGACCTGACTCTCTTGGGAAACCAGGGTCTTGGGTTTCCAAGACCAGGGACAGCTCAGAAAAGGAGTCTGCAAAGTAGGAGATGGCTCACTCCCAGATCCTAGATGGGATGGAAATGGCAGAACCCCCATCTGGATCTGCGTCCTGAGGTATTTCTGCATCATTATGACCATATCAGCCTCAGTGAGACTTCGAGAAGACCTGGAGGAGAATGCCGAGGAAACATGCTTGGATTTAGTTGTTGTCTGAAAGACTTTTATTGAAAGGACTGGTGAAACTAGCTCTTCTTGAAAGGTTGGTTGTCAAGTCCTTATAATAGGATCCGTGGCTTTTGGATACAAAGAAGCTGTTCCTGGAGTAGGATAACCAAAAATGAGGATCAGTTCCTGATCCAAAGCCCTAGCATCCGAGATAGCATTTGAACGGCTTGGAACCAAAACAATAGGATCCAACAAAGGCGTTTTGGTTCTAAGATCCACAGCACACAGATTCAAAGATTCTGTAGGATCTAACACTTTTATGGTCCACTTGGACCTTGGGTAGTCGGATTTGAGGGCCTGGATCTTTTCTGACTTGGCTCTGAAGAGTCCCTTCAAGAGGCAGAATGGGATCTTTTGGAGCTGGCATGCTTCAAGGGGGTTTGAGCCCCTGAGGAAGAAGATGCAGGTAAAAGGCCTTTCAAAATCAATTTGTTTCTACAGTCAGCGAAGGCCTGAGGGTTAAAGGCTGTACACACCAGGCAGTCAGTGTCTAAATGTCCTGGTCCTAGGAAGCAGATGCACTTCTTTTTATCGGCCATAGGTAAAGACTGAACCTAAAGAAAAAACATGACAAGAAATACAATAACAACAATAAAGTCTAGAGAATAACTCTAATATACTAGAAGGATTTTTTTAACAAGAAAAGAAGTGCCAATTGCACGAAAGACAAAAAACAACTAAAGGTTCCTAATGCTTCTTGAGATCTATAGGAAGGGGAAGAAAAATAGATAACTAAATACAATATAAATATATAATTACGTATTTACAGAAAAAAATAATTTGAGAATTCTTAGAAAAAGCCTTAACTCAAACCACTAGCAGTCCTGAAACTCTGCAACCATGTCTGTATGTGAAGCAAGGCAAACGAGATCTGGGGAGTTAGAGGAAAGTGTCATGTATTATGGGAAGAGGGAGGAGCTTGAGACTCGGAGCCTAAATCTGGAAGAAGTTGCTGAGTCAGATCCAATTTTGGATCTGAGATCCATCAGTGAGGAAGAATGAAAAGGACAACATCAGATCTGCAAATAAAACATTCCTCATACTTTCATGGGTTGTCAGAATAAATATCAGTGTATGTGCTTGGCTATTCAAAATTTTGAAAATCAAACTTGTAGAAGTATATGCTTTCTTCGGGTCTATATTACCAAATCGAAAAACCCTTTACGAGAATACCTAAACATCGACACCTATAACGTGAACAGCGAAAATCCCGAACGCATTAAACAGCGAAAAATAAAATAACCAACTGTCATAGTCGGCCAACCCCACCACCCGCTACATACTACCTACCCAAACAAAATAAATAAACCACATACATACACTAACTAAACCCTACTTCTAACCTAAAGTAAAGCACCAAAACCCTACCTCTAACCCTACACTAAACCCCACATACACAACTATCTCTGCACTATCCTTAACCCCTCCCTAACCCTAAGGTCCATAACTACCGCACACTTCCCCTACAGACGTACACCCAAAAATAATAAATAATACACATACATACAGTTAAATAAAACCCTATTTCTAACACTACACTAAATCTTACATGCATTACCTATCTATTCACTTACCTTAACCCACATCCTAACCCTAAAGTCCTATCTATCGCACACTTACCTTACGGAGCTATACCGCAAACGGGCCAACCATTACACTTCGACATTTAAATTTTCGCTGTTTTGGACATTCGGCGTTTCTGTCTTTCGCGCAATACGTGTCGCTCTTTTCGTATTCGTGATTACGGTCTTTCGATCTGGTAATAGGAACCCGCTTTTTTCCCATACTTATCAATAATTTTCCCATCCTTACCAAAAGACTAGCTTTGGAATTCACTAAGTGCATAGCAGCAGTGTGGATAGTACGACTGCGTAAAATCTTACCATAACAGTAGATGTCCTTCTCTTCAATGCTGCAATATTCTTCACTGTAGGGCTCTCCTGCCAAGGATAGCCCAATGTCTGGCCAGTATACCAAAGCCTTTATATCTGGTATGTGCTGTATGTCACACATATGCTCCCCATTCAGGGCTTAAGGTGTACAGGTGATGTACAGATGCAGTTACACAGAACTGAATTGCCCCAGTAGAGAACAGTCTCCACAGGACAAACAAGGCTATGCACATCTGGAAGGAGAAAATACAATGAAAAAGGGAATCCTAGGACAAGAGGGAAGCCAAAACAAAGCCCAAAAGAAAATGGGGCTGGAGGAGGGATGGAGGGAGGAAGAGAATACTGCAGCAGTGAAGAGAAGGACCTCTACTGTAATGGTAAGTCTTTACACAACTGTACTATGTACTTCTATATCACTGTTGCAGCATTCGTCACTGTAGGTAGAGTACAAAAGCTCAAAAAAAGGATTGGGAGGAGGAAGGCTAGGAAGAACCCTCAACAAACCATGCAGAATGGCTCTAGCAAAACCTGCTGTGGCCCTAGTAACAATATCCAGTTTATAATGCTTAGTAAAGGTATGCACTGAAGACTAAATAGAATCACAAATGGGTTCAGATCCAATCCATTGAATCAGACTTGGCCAATGCTACAGCTCGCAGCCACCAGATTTCTCGAGCTTCTCCCTTACCCACAGTGCACCTTGCAAATACCTCACATCTTGTTTTGCTGCTATAAGGTGTAAAAGGACAGAGAGAACTATGGGATGCTATATCCAAAGTCATGTCAGTATATAAATGCATCCATTCAGTGACCATGTAACTGCTCGTTCTTCCAGAAGTCATGAATGGGGGTAGGTGGGAGGGGATGTGAGGAAGGAATGAAGATCGACAACACAGATGGAACGTCATAGTAAATACATAACTTCTTTATCTGATGCTGTCAATCGTCACTTTATCCTCACAAATAGGACAGTGTGCCTAACTACTTGAATCCAGGGTGAACTCAAGGAAGGATATTCCTGAGCACCAAAGAACCAAATGATGCCCTACCGCTGGAGACCAGATGCAATTTTTAATGAGTAATAAAGGTATGAGGAGTAGCCCAAGTTGTTGCTGCAGAACTATCATCCATAGACATTCTAGATTGGAAAATTGGAACCAGCCACAGATCTAGTGGAGTGTGCTTTCAAAGGATGTGTGAGAGGAATGCCCAATTTACTACAAACAAAGGAGGTGCAATTTGTAAACCACTTTGATAGAGAAGTTTTAGAAGCTGATTTTCCCAATTTTGGTCCAGAAAGGAAAAAGTACAGTTTTGTACCTACCATAAATGTAGATGTCCGAGAGGAATGCATCTGCAGTCTTTACAAATGGGTTGTCCTGTCGTCAGGCAGCCCTTCGGTCTCGGCCGGATTCCAAAGTCTGGGTCTGGCTTCGGCTGGTGTCGCACTTCACCCGACATCATTGCGGCAGTTTTTCGGGTATAAAGGCATCAGCCGACGCCATTTTCCTCAGTGTTTCTTGCCCCAGATGCCAGGTGCCCTCTTGGATGGCTAAATTTGGATAAATGCCAAAGTTTCCAAATAGTAGAGAGCAAACACATAAAATAAGCATGTATGTACATATATACAAACAAATACACCATAATAGATCCCCCCCAAGCTAGCTGAAGATTGGCAAATACCCTAGGAGTACCTCAGAGGGGAAGGAGGGTGGGTAATCCTGACTGCAGATGCATTCCTCTTGGACATCTACATTTATGGTAGGTACAAAACTGTACTATGTCCTTCAAGGATGCATCTGCAGTCTTTACAAATGGGTAGAATACCATAGCTAAACTAGGGGAGGAGGAAAAGAGAAGAGATTATGGTGTAGTTAGGATCCCTTGCAAAACAGCAGTGGCAAAACCAGCACGGGATCTAGAGTATAGAGGTAAGTTATAATGCTTGGCAAATGTATGCACGGAGGTCCAAGTAGCAGCCTCTATAATGTCCTTGGTAGCCACTCCTCGTAAGAAAGCTGTGGTAGTGGCTGTAGCCCTTGTGGAGTGAGGCCTGATGTTCTCTGGAGTTTTCTTTCCATGGTAGGAGTAACAAAATCTAATGCAATTTCCTATCCATTTGGAGATTGTCTGTTTAGAAATTGGATTTCCTTCCTTTCCTGTTGCATATGATACCAGAAGCTGGTCGGTTTTTCTATTGTTTTTTTGTCCTGTCCAGGTAGTAGCGTAATTGTCTGTGTACATCCAAGGTATGTAAGAGCCTTTCTCCCCTGTTCTGTGGGTTGGGGAAGAATGTAGGAAGGTGGATAGCCTGATTTAAAGACACTCTGGATACCACCTTAGGCATAAATGTAGGATTTGTTCTCATGGACACTCTATCTTGATGGAAGATTAGGAAGGGTTGCACTGCCATTAATGCCTGTAGTTCAGAAACCCTTCTTGCTGAAGTTATTGCCAGCAGGAAAGCAGTCTTCCAGGATAGGTATTGTAATTCTGCTGTTGCTGCTGGTTCGAAAGGAGGAAGAGTCAGTTTTTCTAACACAAAGTTCAAGTCCCATGCTGGCAATGGAGGTTTCCTGGGAGGTTTCACATTTTTAATTCCTCTCAGAAACTGTCTGAGCAGAGGATGCGAGAAGTCAGGAGGATCCAAGCTGTACTCTGCTGAAATAGCTGATGCATGTATCTTGATGGAAGAGTAGGACAGGCCTGAATGGAAGAGCTCCGCCAAATACTCCAGGATGTTGGCTATGTTTACCAGTGTCACCTCTTGCCCTTTTGCAGTACTCCAGATGAGATATCTTTTCCATTTTGCTGCATAATTCTTTCTTGTTGAAGGTCTACGAGCCTCCAGGATTATGTCTTTAACCCTTTGGGATAAATTTGGGTTAATTGTTGTTATGTAATGTTCCAGGCAGTTAGCTGCAGAGTTTTTAGGTTTGGATGCAGAATGTTGTAGTTGTTCTGTGTTAGCAGTAATGGGATCAGAGGCAGTGTCCATATTTGTTCCCGTGACATGCTCCTCAGCAGTGGATACCAATGTTGTCTTGGCCAGTCTGGGGCTATCAGAATGATCCTCGGACGTTCCTCTTTGATTTTTAGAAGCACCTTGTGCATCAAAGGAAGTGGAGGGAAGGCGTATGCTGTCAGGCTTTTCCAACTGAAAGATAGGGAGTCCACCTTCCAAGCAAGTGGGTGGTAAGTCCTTGTGCAGAATTTCTTCAACTGATGATTGAATGGGGATGCAAACAAGTCTATTTGTGGTAATCCCCATTCTCTTGTGATGGTTTTGAAGATGTCCGGATGCAGCATCCATTCGTGGGCATCTGTTGTAGTTCTGCTTAATATGTCTGCTAGAATGTTTTCCTTCCCTGGTACATAAATTGCCTGTAACTGGATGTTGCAGCTCAGAGCCACATCCCATAGGTCCAGTGCCAGCCGGCATAGAGGGTATGAGTGTGTGCCTCCCTGTTTGTTGATGTACCACATAACTGTGGTGTTGTCTGTCCTTATCATCAACTGGCCTTCTTGGAGAAATGGTCTGAATGCCTGGATTGCCGATTTCACTGCCATCATTTCTTTTAGATTTATGTGCAGATGTAGCTGGTCTTGAGTCCATAGGCCTTGAATGCACTTGTCCATCATGTGTGCCCCCAACCGAGGTCTGAGGCATCTGTTCTGATGGTTTGTCTTGGTTGACTTTTGCAGAAGGGTAATCCTGTGTTTGATTGGCAGGCCTGAGCCCACCATAGGAACTCTTGCTTCAGGCATGGGATCATTGGAATTTTGGTTTCTAGGCTGTGCTGGTGCTGGGACCACAAATTCTTTAGGTACCACTGCAGCTTTCTCATATGCAGCCTGGCATGAGGGACCAGTATTATGCAGGATGCCATGAAACCTAGAGCTTGTAGCACTTTTCTTGCAGTTAAATGGTTCTGCTTTGTTAATGTCAAGAAGTAGAGAGGAAGTTGCTCTTTCTTTTCTGTAGTTAGAAATGCCATTTGTTTTGATGTGTCCAGTTCTGCACCCAGAAAGGTTATTCTTTGGGATGGAATCAGCCTTGACTTTTTTGTATTGACTGTATATCCCAGGGCTTGCAGCAGGTAGATGACTCTTTGTAAGTCTTCTGATAGTTTGTTTTTGTTGTCCGCTTGTATCAGGCAGTCGTCCAGGTAGGGATAGATTTGAATCCCCTGAAGTCTGCAATGAGCGATTACTGATGCCAGGCATTTCGTGAACACTCTGGGCACAGTAGATAAGCCAAAGGGCAATGCTGAGAATTGATAATGCTCTGATCCTGCAAGAAATCTGAGGTATCTTCTGCAAATTGGTCTTATGGGGACGTGCAGGTATGCCTCCTTGAGATCTAGAGTTACCAGCCAAGACTCCTTGCCCAGCATGGGAAGAAGCTGCTGTAGGGTCAGCATTTTGAATTTTGGAACAATGAGGAATGTGTTTGAAGCGGACAGATCTAGAATGGGCCTCCATTTGTTTTCTTTTCTTGGTACCAGGAAGAGTCTGGAGTAAAATCCCTTTCCTTGCTCCATAGATGGTACCTTCTCCACAGCTCTCATTTCTAATAATTGAGATATTTGTTTTAGAGCTTCTGTCCTTTGAGTAGGTGGTAGATTCGGCATTCCTCTCTTTCCTGGTAGAGTATGGAAGTGGAATCTGTAACCTTGGTCTATAGTTTGCAAAATCCATTTTTCTCTTGTAATGCAGTGCCAGTTTTTTGAAAATAAGGTTAGCTTTCCGCCTAAAGGTGCTTCTAGTTGTTCCCTGGTAGGCGGTGCCACTGCCAAGTCACTGTGATTGAGTTGTTGTAGTGGTGGTGGCTGTATCCGTGCCTCGTTGGTTGTTACCCTGCCACTGGCGACCCCTGTAGGCACCCCTGGATTGGTTTCTGCCTCTAGAGCGCCTATTCCTGCCTCTTTGTGCCTTAGAGGAGTCTGGAAAGGACCAAATCTTGGAGGGCCAGTTCCGGCTAAACCTTGGAGGTTGAACTTGCAAGAAATCTTTCACTGTTTGCACAGATTTTGCTTTCTCTTCCATCTTTTTAGTACCTGCTGTGCAGGAGAACCAAATAAATTGACCTTGTCCATAGGTGCATCCAAAAGCTTAGATTTGACATGGTCTGGTAATGCCTGTTCTTTCAACCATGCATGCCTCCTGATAACTGTGCCAGTCATGGCTGATCTAAAGGAAGCCTCCAGTGCATCATAGCCACATTTTAAAGAATGGTTACTAACCTGCTGTATGTTATGTACCATTTCTTGAACATACTTTTATCTAAAGATTCTTCAGAGGACAGCTTTTAGTCAACTGGTCAAGCATAAACTCTTGATATTGAATCATATGAAATTGGCAGTTCAAAGCTCTAGCTGACAAAGTAGCAGAGGTGTAAACTTTTTAACCCATCTCTACGGACCTGGATTCCCTTTCAGGGGGGAGCGGGGTTTTAGAGGAAGTAGCTGCTACAGCTTTTGGACCCTGGGAGATAGTCTCTGGATCTGCAAAAGGAGCCTTATATAAGTGGTGATGAGTGTCCGGGACCCTGTAGTACCTATCGGGCTTAGCAGGAGCCGGAGGTAAAGTATCAGGAGCAGTGCAAGCATCATTAAATGCATCATCAACAACAGAAAGAACTGGAGGTATAGCTAAAGGCCTGTGCTGTGGCAAATGTAGAAAGGTCCTAAGCCTTTTTCTAGAGTCTGAGAAATCTTGGCCCTGCCACTGAAATTGTTCCCTCATAGCATGCAAAGTTTCCCCAAAGGAAAATTCCTCAGGAGGAGAGGCTGAAGGGATGGACTCCTCAGCATCAGAGTCTTCATAAGGAGAATAAGAAGCCTCAGGAGGGTCTGTATGTTCTGAGTCATCAGAGGAATCATCTGCGGATACTGGCTCAGGGGGCTCTGCTCTAGGCCTCTTTTCTGGAGGAGGGAGAGAGGCCCTATCTGGATTAGGCTGGGCTCCACGAATTAAAGAGATGAGATCCTCAGCCAAAGAAAGCATATGGGAGCTGGTGCTGGGCCTGTGAGAGGGGGGCTTAGCAGGCACAGGTTTTGATGCTTTGGCTGCTTTAGCCCTGGCAAAGACCTTAATAGACATAGCTGGAGGAGGCCTAGCAGCTCCACGTGCAGGGGTAGAAATATCCAGGGGGATGGTGTCTGATAAATCCTGTGAAACCGCAACAGAAGGTTGGATTTCAGAAGCCGTTTCTACCAGTTTAGAAGAGGCCTCGGTAGAAGGCAAGTTATCGGCTGTAGAAAGAACCGCTTGCTCGGTTCCGCCCGAAACCGAGACACTCGTGGTTTGCTTAACCGCGGTTTCGTCCGAAACCGCGGACCGCGAGTGTCGGTCCTTTTCTCGCTTGGTTATTTGCGTAGTCGGAGGATCCGACGGCATGATGTAGGCAAAATCGGAGCCGAAAATCTGTTCAGCAAAGTCCAATCGACGTCTAAGCATCTGCCGGTTAAAAGAAGCACAGGCTAGACAAGATGCTATGTCGTGGTCTGGGCCTAAACAATGTATGCAATAGGAGTGGAAATCTTTATGAGGTATTTGTTTCCCACAAGATAAACAGTTATTAACTTTCTCTGACATCGGCTGAGGCAAGAAAGAGTCCCCAACGGGGTACTTAGCTTTATAGAAGTCTTCGAAGTAGTATTCGGTAGTAGTAATCTCTGGATCTGACCGACCGGCACTTGCGAACAGCTTCTGATTCGGGCGCCACGCGGCAAGAAAGACTAAGGAAAATGGCGTCGGCTGATGCCTTTATACCCGAAAAACTGCCGCAATGACGTCGGGTGAAGTGCGACACCAGCCGAAGCCAGACCCAGACTTTGGAATCCGGCCGACCGAAGGGCTGCCTGACAACAGGACAACCCATTTGTAAAGACTGCAGATGCATCCTTGAAGGACATCAAACAGTTGGTCTGCTTTCCTGGTTTTTCCTGTTCTATGCAAAGAGAAACACAACTGTTTATGAACATCCAGTAAATGCAAAATGTATTCTCCTTTGTTGGTAAACATAGGAAAAAAATACTGACAGATTGACAGAACTATTTATGTTGGATTCTGACACCATCTTCTGAAGAAAGGATTGGTTGGTACATGAGGTCACTCTGTCCTTATGGAAAGCCAAGTATGGAGGTTTAGAAGATAATGCTTGGATCTCAAAGATTCTTCTTGCGGAAGTGATGGCAACTAAGAAGATAGTTTTCCATTAAAGACATTTAAGGTAACGTAGCTGCTGGTTCAAAGGGAGGTTGTATTAGACACTGCAGCATCAAGTCCAGGTCCCATGGAGGAGTAGGGTCTTTAAAAAGAGGCTTTAAAAGGAGTGTCCCTTTCAAGAGGGCCTTACTCAATTTGTGAGAAGCAATGGACTCGCCATTCAACCCTATATGGTAATTTGAAAATAGAAGTTATGTTCTTACCATAACGTTCCATGTTAGTTGTCTTCTTCTCGCCTTCTTCTTGCTGGATGGGTTCGGAGCCGACCTCGGCTCCGACTCGGCCACTCTAAAAGCTCGAGAGTTGGTTCCACCGGCTCGAGGCTCCCCTTATATCCCACAATGCTAGGCGTGAGTTACCTCAGATCTCGTTTGTAAGCTAGGCCCAGCTTATAATAGTAACAGAATAACTATAAACAAAGTCCACCTCTATAAACCAGGGAGAAGAGAAGGGTGACCTACATCCTGATCTAGGAAAATATGCACAGCAGCATATACCTAAGTAAAGAGGTGGTAGAAAGAGAGGTCACAATCAAAACTCCTCTAGGTCTGTCCAGGCCAGGGGGAAGGAGGGTGGGAAGAAGAAGGCGAAGAAGACAACTAACATGGAACGTTATGGTAAGAACATAACTTCTATATGTTAAGTTGTCTATCTCACCTTCATTCTTGCTGGATGGGACCGCGTCCCTAGCACCTTGTCCTGGGTGGCCTAACGGAACAGACTCTTGAGAACAGTGGAACCAAAGTTAGCTCTATGCCTAGAAGCTAAATCCAACTTATAATGAGAAATGAAAGTGTGAGGAGTAGCCCAAGTAGCCGCTGCACAAATGGTGTCAATAGGCAGTCTGTCTTGGAAGGCTATAGAAGTAGCCAAAGCTCTGGTAGAATGGGCTTTAGGTTTGTTAGGCAGCTTTTGGTGTCTAATTTCATAAACAAGGGAAATCAGAGATGTTAGCCATCTAGATAATGATACCTTTGAAACTGAAAGTCCCTTTCTGCCTTCTGCATAAGAGACAAACAGTTGGTCAGATTTTCTGAATTGTTTGGTTCTATCCAAATAGTACCTTAACTGACGATGAACATCTAGCCAATGCAATTTTTGTTCAGACCTGTTAGAATATTCTTGAAAAAACACAGGGAGGTCAATGGTCTGATTTAGGTTAGACGCCGAGGCTATCTTAGGTAAAAAAGACAGGTTGGTCAGAAGATACCCTGTCCTTATGGAACAACAGATAAGGAGGTCGACAGCTGAGTGCATGAAGTTCTGAAACTCTTCTAGCTGAAGTAATAGCTACCAGAAAGAGTGTTTTCCATGATAGCAATTTTAAAGAACAGGAGGCTGCAGGTTCGAAGGGAAAGAATCAAAGAACTAAGAACTAAATTTAGGTCCCAAGGAGGAGGAGGATTTCTTATAGGAGGTCTGAGTAGAAAAACTCCTTTCAAAAAGGCTTTGCAAAGCTTGTGGGACATAATGGCAGACTCTGAAATGCCCACATGAAAGTTAGAAATAGCTGCCAATTGAACTTTAAGAGTAGAAGGAGATGAACCTGCATGGAAGAGTTCAGCTAGAAAATCAAGGACCATTTGGATGGAAGCAGTGAAAGGATCTATGTCCCTTCCTTGAGCCCAATAGGCGAAACGTTTCCACTTACTCAAATAAATCTTTCGAGTGGAAGATTTATGGGAAGCTATCAAAATATCTCGAACAGAGTGAGATATTTGGGGAAGCCTGGCTAAGGTTGGAATTGGAGGAACCAAGCAGTGAGGTTCAGAGAGGGAAGGGAGCGATGAAACTGACCCGACTGATGGATCAAAAGATCTGGAACTAGGTCCAGATGCCAAGGTCGCTCCAATAGAAAATGATGTTGACATAACAAAAGGCACCGAAGAGGGAGGGGCGGACGGAGCCGACTGTGGAGTCGAACAAGGTTCCAACACACTCCGCATGACCTCGAACGCACCCCTGTCCGGCAGAGCCAGAGGTCCCCGCTCCGAGAAGCTGAGAACCTCCCTCGGCACCGACAGAGATGGCTCCGAGGCGATGTCGGAGCCGAGCTCACCAGCCAAGCACCGAGAGGGAGGGGGGACAAGGGTCCGATGCCACTCACCCTCGAGCCGACGAGGGAAGCCCGCGCCGAGATTCTTCAAAAGAAGAAATCGGTGCCGACGACGGAGTCAAGACAATTGTATCGGCTCCGACGCTACCACAGTCTCTCGTCCCGAGACGCCTGCCCGAGCTCAAAGGAGTCAGAGGAGGAATATTTATAGAAAAGTTGAGGCATCGACTGATGAGTCGGTCTCTGGAGCATTTGGGCCAGTGCCTCGACTTCAAAAGTCTACTCACTACCCTCTGGAGGTCGTGATCTGAGAGCCTCGATGACCTGGAGTGAGATCTGTGGCCCGCTCAGACAGCAGGGAGACGCTGGAGCCGAATGAACGGAGCCAAGGGACGGTGACCTCGATCTCTTTTAGATGTCGGCCGATAGTCTGATCGAGCCACCCAGGAATCTTTAATGCCTCGCCCGCA
Organism: Protopterus annectens; assembly: GCF_019279795.1. Classification (NCBI taxonomy): domain Eukaryota; kingdom Metazoa; phylum Chordata; order Ceratodontiformes; family Protopteridae; genus Protopterus; species Protopterus annectens. The sequence goes on from NC_056728.1 coordinate 1,460,982,274, forward strand.
CAGATACTGCAGTCAAGACTCATCGGCTCCAGCCGAGCCGATGAAGCAGTAGGCCTTAGGCCTCGACTCTGAAGCTGGAGCCGAGGTCTTGGAAGCCTTGAAGGTTTTCCGATGACACAGAAAGGGAACCTTCAGGCTTAATCAAACCCCTTAAAATGAGTTTATTTTTCTCTCCTGCAGGACTCTAGGCTGAAGCCATGGCATACAGCACAAGAGTCCTGCAGGTGTAAAGGTCCCAGGCAATACACACAAGAAGTGTGACCGCCTGTTAGAGACATTTTCTCACAGCACGAGTCACACTTCTTGAAGCCTGAGACCTTTGTATCCTTGGACATACTCAAGGAACCAAGTGTAATCACACACAGAAACACACACACACAGATTACACTGATAGGGTTTAAAGGGAATTATTTAAACTAAAGGGTAAGTTCAGTTAAAACTCCTAAGCAAACACATACACACCCTAAGGATAGGAAGGAAGGCAAGGCCTTGGGAAAGAACTATAAGTTCTTAAGAAAAAAAGGGGCTGGATAAAAGGTAGAAGGGATAATATCCACTACACTAAGGGGAAAGAAAAATACACTAAGCTAGCTTAAGTTTAAAGAATTTAAACTAGTCTAACTTTCACTAACCTGGAGCCGGTAGAAAACACACCTCGATCGCTGTAGCGGCAAACGAGATCTGAGGTAACTCACGCCTAGCATTGTGGGATATAAGGGGAGCCTCGAGCCGGTGGAACCAACTCTCGAGCTTTTAGAGTGGCATGGAGCCGAGGTCGGCTCCGAACCCATCCAGCAAGAATGAAGGCGAGATAGACAACTTAACATCTGATGTTAACTGTACCCTAATGGTTGAGGTACTAGCACTGTTCTGAAAAAGATTAGCAAGGAAATCTAAGATGTGATAAATAGAGGCTGAAAAGGGGTCAAGTTTATGTTGCTAAACCCAGGTAGCAAACCTTTTCCATTTACTTAAATATGTTTTCCTTGCCAAGGGTTTATGAGAAGACAGAAGTATATGTCGTACAGAAGATGAGGGCATAGACTGTCTAGCTACTAAGGGAACTGGAGAAGCCAAGCAGTCAGCTTGAGGTTTGGAATATCCGGGTATGACATGCCTGTCAGGTGAGACAGGAGGTCCAGAATTGGATCTAGGTTCCATGGTGGTTGAACCAGGTGAGGCCATAGAAAAGGAAAACAAATTTGTCGAGGCCAGTGGGGGGCAATGATGATCACTGTGGTCTTTGACCTGGCAGCTTTATGTAGAAATTTTGGAATCAATGGGGTTAGTGGGAATGCATAAGGGTGACTGGGAGGCCAATCGTGAAGTAGAGCATCCCTTGGTGACTGTTCCCGTGGGGGAATTAGGACAAAATAGTTGCTGCTCTTGTTGTTTAGGGGACAGGCAATCGATGGAAAATGTCGTTCTCCACCTTCTCGATGAGGGACCACTCATGTTTAAGTAGGATGCACCTGTTCAGCTTGTCTGCAATCATGCTGCATCTTCCTGGGATGTGCATAGCTAAAAGAAAGCGGTCTGAAGACATCTCCCACTGCCAGACTCTGAGCCCTTCTCGACACAATGGATAAAATCTGGTTCCCCCTTGTTTGTTGATATACCAGGCTACTTACATGCTGTCTGTCAGCAATTCAATCATCCCAGAGGGAAGAATATCTTGAAATGCTCGCGAAACCAAAAGCACACTTCTCATCTCTAGGACATTTATATGCAAATTGGCCTCTTCAGGGGACCAAGTACCTGGGACTGTCTTCCCCAGATAATGCCCCCCCCACCCTATCTGGGAAGCATCCGTGGTCACTATGGCTTTGGGCTGTTGGGGAATGAATGGACAGCCATGAAGCAGTTGATCGGACTGGATCCACCAACATAGATCTAGTTTTGCAAGTGTTGGTAATTTTGATCTGGTAAAACATTGACTGATGGAAGACTGACCACTGAGTAGCCAGCATCCACTGTAGGATCCGCATGTAAAACCTGGCCAAAGGAACTAAGGTTATTGCTGCAGACATTAGACCCAGAGTTCAGAGGACTGTGCGGGCTGAGATAAATGGAGTGACCACAGCCTTCCTGACCTGTGACCTTACAGTTAGAACCCGATGTGGTGGAAGGGAAGTAATGGCCGTCTTTGTGTTGAGCAGTGCTCTGATAAATTCCAAAGTCTGAGCTGGATGAAGTTGTGATTTGTTGTAGTTTATGGTTATTCCAGGGATAGCATAGGTGTGGAGAACATGATCTCTTGACTGTATGAGTTGATGCCTGGTCAGAACGGTAATGAGCCAGTCATTCAGGTAGGGAAATACCCAGAATCCCTGCAGTCTGAAGTGTGCTGCTACTGCTGCCATGCATTTGGTGAGCTCCTTGGGGGCTGTGATGACTCCAAAGGGTAGTACTCTGAATTGGTAATGACTGGCTCTCAGCTGGAATGATTCAATGCATAGATTTGTTTAGATTTGCGAGATCCAAGACTGGTCTCCAGTCTCTTGTCTTTTTTGGCACTAAAAATAACTTTGAGTAAGTTCTGGATGCTATATGGCCTGGCTGGATCTCTTGGATGACTCTTTTTCTAGCAGCTTTCGAATTTGAATTGCTGCTTGACCCTCTGACTGGATGGATCATCTGTGATTTTACTGGGAATTGGGGGTGGAAGGGAAAATGGTATTATATAACCTAAGGATATAATCCTCTGTACCCAAGTATCTTTTGTTAATTCTAGCCAGGTTCTCTGGTGCAGGGACAATCTTCTCCCAACTGTCTCCAAAGGTGGACAGTCAGGCCTCCGTTCAGGAGCGCTGGTAGGGATTATCGAAGAAAGATTCTCATGAACCCTGGTGTTGTGGGCCACCTCTGCCACAAGGGCGACAATGTAAATTGGAGTTCCACCCGGCCTCAAGGAGCACTTTCTCCACATGTGTCATGGAATGGACCTTGGGATTTTCTGAACCACATTTTTTGTCCAATTCGTTGATTCCAGGTGAAGGATCTTGGGGGGCTGAAAAATGTATCCCCACAGCAGACAAGGCATTACCATCTTTTGCACATCTGGAGAGAGTTTCTTTTACTTTAGGACTAAAAATTAGAAGTTATGTACCTACCATAACGTTCCATGTTAGTTGTCTTCTTCTCGCCTTCTTTCTTGCTAGATGGGTTCGGAGGCGATCCTCGGCTCCGACTCGGCCACTCCAAAAGCTCGAGAGCTAGTTTCACCGGCACGAGGCTCCCCTATATCCCACAATGCTAGGCGGTAACTTCCTCAGATCTCATTTGAAAGCTAATACCAGCAATAAATTTCCATAAGGAACCAAGAAACTCTTCTAAGTCTGTCCTGGCTAGGGGGAAGGAGGGTGGGACGCAAGAAAGAAGGCGAGAAGAAGACAACTAACATGGAACGTTATGGTAGGTACATAAATTCTAAATGTTAAGTTGTCAATCTCGCCTTCATTCTTGCTAGATGGGACCGCGTCCCTAGCACCTTGTCCCGGGTGGCCTATCGGAACAGACTCTTGAGTACAGTGGAACCAAAGTTGGCCCGGTCTCTAGAGGCCAGGTCCAACTTATAATGAGAAATTAAGGTATGGGAAGAAGCCCAAGTAGCTGCAGAACAAATCGAATCAATAGGCAGCCTATCTTGAAAAGCTACCGAGGTGGCTAAAGCTCTAGTTGAATGAGCCCTGGGTTTGGATGGCAACCGTTGATGTCTTATTTCATACACTAGGGTAATCAACGAAGAAAGCCATCTAGAGAGAGAGACTTTAGAGACTGGAAGGCCCATTCTACCTTCTGCATAAGAGACAAACAGTTGGTCAGATTTCCTGAACTGTTTGGTCCTATCTAGATAGTACCTAAGCTGGCGGTGAATATCTAAACTGTGCAACTTTTGTTCTGACCTATTAGAATAATTTGGGAAGAACACAGGAAGCTCAATGGTTTGATTCAAATTTGCCAATGAAGCTACTTTGGGCAAAAAGGACGGGTTAGTACGCAAGGAAACCCTGTCTTTATGAAATGCTAGATAAGGGGGTCGACTACACAGAGCATGAAGTTCAGAGACTCTTCTAGCTGAGGTGATAGCTACTAAAAAGAGTGTCTTCCAGGAAAGTAATTTTATAGAACATGAAGCCGCAGGTTCAAAGGGGGGAAGAATTAATGATGCCAGAACCAAGTTGAGATCCCATTGAGGAGGAGGATCTTTGATGGGTGGTTTGAGTAGAAAGACTCCCTTTAAAAAGGCCTTGCAGAGTTTGTGAGACATGATAGAGGACTCTGAGACTCCAACATGAAAGTTCAAAATTGCAGCCAATTGAACTCTAATGGTAGAAGGGGACAAACCTGCATGGAAAAGTTCGGCAAGAAAGTCTAGAACTGATTTAATAGAAGCAGTGAAAGGATCTAAGTTCTTTGACTGCGCCCAAAAGGAGAAACGTCTCCACTTGCTATGATAAATCTTCCGAGTGGAAGATTTATGAGTGGCAATCAAGATATCTCTAACTGAGTGAGATATCAACGGAAACCTGGCTAAGGTCGGAATTGGAGGAACCAAGCTGTGAGGTTCAGAGAGGGAAGGGAGTGGTGCAACTGACCCGACTGATGGGTCAAAAGGTCTGGAACTGGGTCCAGATGCCAAGGTTGTTCCAACAGATAATGGTGGAGAAAGGGGAACCAAACTTCTCGAGGCCAGTAAGGGGCAATGAGGATCATAGAAGCTTCCTGAGCGATGGCTTTCTGTATCAGCTGGGATATCAGTGGGAAGGGGGGAAGGCATAGAGAAGTCCCCGGGGCCAAACGTGCACTAGAGCGTCTCTGCTGGGATGGCCTGGTTGGGGAAAGAGGGTGAAAAAATCGTCGCACTTGCTGTTTTGGGGAGTAGCGAAAAGGTCGCAGCAAGGCCTGCCCCACTTTCGAAAAACTTTCTCCAACACTGAGTTGTTCAGAGACCACTCGTGAGGCATGAGAATAGCTCTGCTCAATTTGTCCAAGAATCACATTGGATTTCCGGAATGTGCGTTGCTAACAGAAATCACTGAGAAGAGATCGCCCATTGCCATAGTCTGAGTGCCTCTCGACATAGGGGGTAAGACCTGGTTCCGCCTTGTTTGTTGATGTACCACACTACAGACATGTTGTCTGTTTGGATTGCTATAGTTCCTATGGGAAGAGAGTCTTGTAGGGCTTGCAACGCTAGAAGCACTGCTCTCATCTCTAGAACGTTTATGTGCAAGTGGCACTCGAACAGTTGCCACATGCCCTGGACTGTCCTGCCCTGGAAATGCCCCCCCACCCGATCAGGGAGGCATCCGTTGTCACTGTAGCAACCGGAGGAGGAGGGACAAAAGGTCTCCCTAGGAGGAGTTGAGGGGATGAGATCCACCAAGAGAGATGACTCTTGCACGATTGAGTTATCCGAATAGGATGGGACATTGGAAGACTTTGATAAGACCATTGTATGAAGAGCATCCATTGTAAAATCCTCATGTGGAAGCGGGCTAATGGTAGGAGAGGGATGGCCGCAGCCATAATTCCCAAGACTTTCAGGACCTGTCTGGCCTTGACTTTGTTGTTCTGTAAAAGAAGAAAGACCTGTTTGTGAATGTCTGCTATCCTCTGCTCTGTGAGTCTGGCTGACATCTTGACTGTGTCTAGATTTGCGCCTATGAAAGTAATAACACGACAAGACTTTTCGTAGTTTATTGAGATGCCTAGTGCCTGACATGTGCGAAAGGCGTAGTCTCTGGCGAGGAGTAAGAGATGCCTGGTGGGGGCTGTAAGGAGCCAGTCGTCTAAATAAGGAAACACCTGGAATCCTTGACGTCTCAGATGAGAAGCTACCACTGCCATGCATTTGGTGAACACTCGCGGGGCTGTAGTGAGACCAAAGGGCAGGGCTCTGAATTGAAAATGACTGGTTCCCAGCCTGAAGTGGAGAAATCTCCTGGAGCGTCAATTCATTTTGATGTGATAGTATGCATCCTGGAGATCTATAGAGCACATCCAGCTGTCCCGTTCCAAGACGGGAAGAATGGACTGCAGCGTGACCATCCGGAACTTTGTTTTCTTGACAAACTTGTTCAAGTTGCTGAGATCCAAAATGGGTCTCCAGTCCCCTGTTTTCTTTGGAACCAAAAAGAATTTGGAGTAGGTTCTCGATCCTACCTGGTCTGCTGGCACTGGTTGAATGGCTCTTTTTGCGAGCAGCTTTGAAATTTCTAATGCTGCTTGCTCCCTTTGACTGGGTGGAACGTCTGAAAGGGATTTGTTGGAAAGCTTCGGAACGAAAAGAAAGGGAATTCTGTAGCCTTCGGAAATGATAGACTGTACCCACTTGTCTTGAGTTAGGGATAGCCAGGCTTTTGGGTACAGTGACAACCTTCCCCCGACTGCCTCCGAAGGTGGGCAGTCGAGCAACACCTCAGGGATGCTGAAAGGGCTTGTCGGAAAAGGATTCTCGACTGCCCTGATTCTATGGGCCCCCTCTGCCCCTGGGGCGGCGTCTACCATTGTTGTTCCCCCCTCTGCCTCTAGAGGGGAATCGACTCTGTCGTCAGGCAAGTCTCCTTGAGATTGTTTCGAACCACATCTTTCCCCTTCTGACCTTTGGGGTAAGGTCTAGAAGGAGTAGAAAACGGACTCCGGCAGAAAGAGTTTTGCCATCAGTCTCGCACCTAGTCAAGGTTTCCTTCACTTGAGGACCAAAGAGGGATGATCCATCAAAGGGAGAATTAGTGAAAGACGCCTTAAAGGGATCCGCAAAGTTACAAAGCCGCATCCAGGCGTGCCTACGCAAGGCTACACCTGTACCTGCTGCTCTACTTGCTCCATCAGCCGCATATGAAAGGAGGCGCATGGAGGAGTTGGTGATAGAATTAAGGGTAGCCAGCTGAGAGTTCATCCTATCCTGAAAACCCGCAGCTGTTGGGTCCTTCAGCATTTCACTCGCTTCCTTGAGTAAATCCCTCTGAAGTCGAGTAAAATGGCACAGGTAATTCAGCGATTTCATTGTAAAGGTCGCTGACGAGAACATCCGCTTCCCATACCTGTCCATCGACCTAGACTCCTTGTTAGGAGGATGAACAGGTACCGAAGGATCAGCTAGCTCCTTCTTGGTAGCTGCAGCCACCACCATAGCATCAACAGAGACGCCCTTGGTCAGAAATTCTTTGTCTTTGAGGGCCGTGATGAACTTAGATGGTCTCCTGGGGGTGGGTTCCACTGAGTCAGGAGCCGCCCAAGCCTTCTTTGCCACCACTTGCATAAGGGGGTCAAAGGGAGGGGACACCCAGGAGGTGGAAGGGTGAGAGCCAAACGCCTCAAGGTACACTGATTCATCCTCTGAAGGGTTGAGGGCTGGCCAATTCCCCCTCTGTTTTAAGATTTCAAGGATGTCTGCAAAGGAGACATCTTCAGAGGGGGAACGAGGGGAACCTTCAGAATCCTCTAAATCAGTGTCAGAGGTGACAGACTCAGGGGAGTCAATGTGCTTCCTCTTACACTGCCTCTTCCTAGGGGGCTCTCCTACAGGGTCAGGAGAGGCCTCGGAAGAGGAGAAGATCCCCACAGGGGAAACTTGAGGAGCTGGCTCTCTACGGTCGGGGACAAGAGAGTGAGTAGAAATCACCAGAGGCACCATGGAGGGAAGGGCAGAAGGAGCCGACGGTGGATTAGAACCAGGTTCTAACACGCTCCTCATGGCCTCAAAGGCACCCCTGTCAGGCAGAGCCGAAGGTCTCCGTTCTGAAAAACTGAAAACCTCCCCTGGCACCGACAGTGATGGCTCCGAGGCCGATGTCGGAGCCGAACTCACCAGCGCCGAAGCACCGAGAGGGAGAGCGGGGTCAAACAAGGGTCCGATGCCACTCGCCCCCTCGGAGCCGACGAGGGAAGTCCGACGCCGAGATTCTTCCAAGGAAGAAATCGGAGCCGACGACGGAACCGAAGACAAGGGTATCGGTTCCGACGCCACCACAGTCTCGGGTCCGAGCCGCCCCGGCTCCGAACTCAAAAGAGTCAGAAGAGGAATATTTTGAGTGGTGGGGATAGTCTTCGACTGTTGAGTCGGACTTTGAAGCATTTGGGCTAATGCCTCGGACTTAAGAAGTCGACTCACTACTCTCTGAAGGTCGTGGTCCGATAACCTGGAAGACCTAGAAGAGTGGGATCTATGGCTCCGTTCAGACAGCAAAGGTGATGCTGGAGCCGAATGAACGGAGCCGATAGATGGGGAGCGGGACCTCTTCTTAGTTGTCGGCTCCGACAATTTTATCGGAGCCGACTCAGTTATGTCTCGGCTCCGCCGGAGCCGAGGACAGCGTGAGGTACATGCATTCGAGATTCATCGGCTCCAGCCGGAGCCGATGTTCGAATGGACTTAGAGCTCCCAGAAGTCGGCTCAGAGGCTGGAGCCGAGGTCTGGAGGACTTAGAGGGTCTCCCGATGACTAAGTGGAGGGACCCTCAGGCTTTAATAAGCCTCTGAGAATTAATTTATTTTTTCGCTCCTGCAGGACTCTAGGGCTGAAGCCATGGCAAACAGCACATGAGTCCTGCAGGTGCAAAGGTCCCAGGCAGTAAACACAAGAAGTGTGACCGTCTGTCAGAGACATCTTCTGACAGCACGAGTCACACTTCTTGAAGCTTGAGACCTTTGATTCTTTGGACATGTCCAAAGAGAATAATAAAGTGTAATCACAAACACACACACACACACACACCGATTACACTTTAAAAATAATAAACTTTAAATTATAACTTACAAAGTTTAAACTAAAAATTTACCTACAAAAACACAGACACTACAACTACCAAGGGAGGGAGGAGTGGGCCTAAGGCCCACGGGAAGGGTTAGATAATTTAGGATAGGAAGGCTAATGAAAAATTAACTAAAAGGGATAAAAGTATTTAACTATATAAAGTTATGAAAGGGAGATAACTTAAAGGGGATTTCTGACTGACTAAACTGTCAAAAATTTTAAACTAACCTGAGCCGGTTGAAAAGAGCACCTCGATCGCATAGCGGCAAACGAGATCTGAGGAAGTTACCACCTAGCATTGTGGGATATAGGGGAGCCTCGAGCCGGTGAAACTAGCTCTCGAGCTTTTGGAGTGGCCGAGTCGGAGCCGAGGATCGGCTCCGAACCCATCTAGCAAGAATGAAGGCAAGATTGACAACTTAACATCAAGAAGTTATGTACTCACCATAACGTTCGATGTATGTGGTCCATCTCGCCTCACATTCTTACTCACGGGTTCGGAGCCGAGCATCGGCTCTGACTCGGCCAACTTAATTTTTCTAGCACAAAGTCTCTAATTGGCTGGGCTAACCTGGTATCCCATGTTGCACTGCTCCATAGCCCCAGATCTAGTTTGCCGCAATCCACAGTCACACCCCATGCACAACCACAGTCCAGGAAAGTAGAACACTATCCAGGGTAACAAAGAAAAAAACAACCAACCTTGAAGGGTACTCAAGACCAAATGTCGCCTCCAAATCCTCCAGGAGGGGGGAAGGTGGGAGGGCACATAAGAATGTGAGGCGAAATGGACCACATACATTGAACGTTATGGTGAGTACGTAACTTCTTGATGTTATGTGGTCCAATCTCACCTACATTCTTACTCACGGGACAGCGTCCCCAGCACCTCTATCCTAGGAGGCTCAAAGGAAGATACTCCTGAGAACTGTGGAACCAAAGGAAGCCTGGCCCCTAGAAGCCACATCTAATTTGTAATGAGTAATAAAGGTGTGAGGAGAAGCCCACCTGGTTGCAGCACAAATATCATCCAAAGATAGCCTAGAATGGTAAGCTACTGAAGCGGAAACAGCCCTGGTAGAGTGAGCCTTGACGGGGAATGGTAAATTTCTGCCTGCTGACGCATAGATATAGGAAATGCAATCAGAAATCCATCTGGAAATAGTAATCTTAGAAATCGGGGAGCTTGTTCTATTTTCTGAAAAGGACACAAACAGTTGGTCAGATTTCCAGAGTTGCTTTGTCCTGTATAAGTAGAAACGTAGCTGCCTGTGCACGTCCAACTGATGAAATCTAAACTCTGCCTTGTTGGAAAATTGAGGGAAGAAAACTGGCAGCTCAATAGACTGATTGATATTAACAGTAGATGTAACTTTAGGAGGAAAGGTCGGATTAGGTCTCAAGGAAACCCTGTTCTTATGAAAGATTAAATACAGGGCTTTGATGGATAGAGCTTGAATCTCCGACACCCGTCTGGCTGATGTGATGGCTATTAAGAAGGCAGTCTTCCAGGACAAAAATTTTAATTCCCAGGTAGCAGCTGGCTCGAAAGGTGGGGAAGTCAGGGCTTGCAAGACAAAGTTTAAAATCCCATGGCATGATAGGTTCTGAGACAGGAGGCCGTAGTAACAAGGTGCCCCTCAAAAAGGCCTTACAGAGTTTATGAGCCATAAGAGAAGGTTCGTAAGAGGTATGAAAGTTAGAAATGGTGTCCAGCTGGGCCTTAATGGTCACAGGAGCAGAACCCTGCTGAAACAGCATGGATAAAAAATCCAAAACAGCAGGAATAGGGTCTGTGTAAGGGTCCAGTCCCGGGCATGAGCCCAAAGAGAAAATCTTTTCCACTTGCTGGAATAAATTTTCCTGGTGGAAGATTTATGAGAAGAGGATAAAATGTGTACAACCTCAGGTGAAAAACGATGAAGTCTGACTAAGGATGGAAGTGGAGTAGCCAGGCTGTCAACCTGGGGGGTCCGCAGGGAGGGATGGGACTGTCCCGACATGTGTCAGTAGGTCTGGCGCTGGGTCCAGAATCCAAGGACTGTCCACTGTGTACTGATGAAGAAAGGAGAACCAGACTTGGCGAGGCCAGTGTGGGTCAATTAGAATCATCTTGCTTCCTAAGGATATGGTTTTCTGAATCACACTTGGTAACAGAGGAAACGGAGGGAAAGCATAGCGCAGACCAGGGGACCAATCATGGACTAGAGCATCCCTGAGTGACTCCCCCTGTGGGGGGATCAGTGTGAAGTAGTTGCTGCACTTGGCATTGAGGGGACTGGCAAAAAGATCGCAGCAAGGCTGACCCCACCTGCTGAAAATCTGTTCCGCCACACGGCGGTTCAGGGACCACTCGTAAGGCCTCAGAATAACTCTGCTCAGCCTGTCTGTTATCACATTGGCCTTCCCCGGAATGTGCGTTGCCACCAAGAACCGTTGGGAAGACACTGCCAATTGCCACACTCGCATAGCCTCTCTGCACAGGGGATAAGATCTGGTTCCCCCTTGCTTGTTCAGGTACCACACAACGGACATGTTGTCCGAGTGAATTGCAATCGTTCCCAGAGGGAGAGAGCTCTGAAGTGCTCACAACGCCAGTAACACTGCTCTCATTTCTAAGACATTGATGTGCAGATGTACCTCGTGATCTTGCCACGTGCCTTGGACCGTCCTGCCAAGATAATGCCCCCCCCACCCCATCTGGGAGGCGTCTGTGGTCACTGTGGCAACAGGTGACATACGAACAAACGGTTTCCCTTCGTCCAGGTTGGTGGAGCGTAGCCACCAATGAAGGTCTTGTTTGCACCGGCCGGTGAGTAGGATCAAGTGGGACAGGGGGAATTCCTGAAAGGACCACTGGGCGAAGAGGAGCCACTGCAGAAGCCTCATGTGTAATCTGGCTAGAGGCACTAACATAATGGTGGCTGCCATGGATCCTAGGAGCTGTAGAAACCATCTGGCCTGAACTTTCTTGAGGGGTAACAATGCGCGAACCTGACTCTGCAACACTGCTATCCTTTCTTGGGTGAGGAACGCCCGCATACGAATGGTGTCTAGCTCTGCACCTATAAATGTGACACGCTGTGAGGGCAGCAAGGCAGATTTTCCCCAGTTCAAGGTAATTCCTAGTTGATGACAAAGGGCAATGGTAGTTTCCCTGGCCTGAATGAGAAGATGCCTGGTGGGGGCGGTGAGGAGCCAGTCGTCCAGGTATGGAAACACTTGGAATCCTTGACGTCTCAGGTGAGCTGTCACCACTGCCAGACACTTGGTGAACACCCTGGGGGCTGTGGTGAGACCAAAGGGCAGGGCACAAAACTGAAAGTGATTGGCTCCCAGCTGGAAGCGTAAGTGACTCCTGGATGCCCTGTCCATTTTGATATGGTAGTAAGCATCCTTGAGGTCGATGGAGCACATCCATACTTCTTTTCCCAGCAATGGAAAAATAGACTGGAGGGTGACCATTCGGAACTTGGACTTTAGAACGTAGTGATTCAGTCAGCTGAGATCCAAGATGGATCTCAGGTCCCCTGCTTTTTTCGGCACCAAAAAGAGTCTTGATCTAAGGGGACAGGCTGGATGACTCCTTTTTCTAGCAACTTTGAAATTTCTAGTGTTGCGTGATCCCCTTGACTGGGTGGAACGTCTGTGATTCTCTTGACTGGAGGGGGGGTCTGATAGCAATGGGATGGTATAACCTCCGGCAACTATTTGAAGCACCCATCGATCCTGGGTGATTCTTGCCCAGGCTTTGGGATGCAACGAAATGCGGCCCCCGACTGGCTCCGGAATAGCACAGCCGGGCAACACATCAGAAACGATGATAGGAAGATCAGCGAAAGGAATCATGGTCTCCCGAATTGCGAGGGCCTCCTCTGCCCCTGGGGCGGCGTCTTCCAGAATAGCTTCCCCCTCCTCTGCCTCTGGAGGGGGACTCACCTTGCGCGGCAGGGAAAGACTTCTGCTACTTTTTGAACCACATCTTCCCTCAGCCTTGGGGTAAGGCCTAGAAGGGAGGGAAAAATGGACCCCTACAGCACACAGGGTCTTTCCCTCTTGCTCGCATCTGGTGAGGGTGTCTTTCACTTTGGTCCCAAAGAGTGAGGGCCCATCAAAGGGGACGTCAGTGAAGGAAGACTTGAAGGCCTCCGCGAAATGACACAGGCGCATCCAGGCTTGCCTCCTGAGGGCTACACCGGAACTAGCTGCCCTACTCGTCCCTTCGGCTGCATAAGATATGAGCCTCATGGACGAGTTGATAATCGAGCCAAGGGTAGACAACTGGGTATTGACTGTCTGCGCTAACACCTCAGGCACATTACCCGTTAGAGTATCTCCTAACTCTTTCAGGAGATCTCTCTGGAGCCGAGTAAAATGACAAAGATAATTCAGCGACCGTAGTGTGAAGGTTGCTGAAGAGAGGGTACGCTTCCCGTACCGATCCATACTCCCGGACTCCTTGTTAGGAGGATGGACGGAGGAAGAAGACTCGGCTACTTCCTGCTGAGTGGCTGCCGCCACCACCATGGCATCCACAGAAACCCCTTTGGACAGGAACTCTTTCCCAGGGGGGAGCCGAAAGAAATTTATTAGGGTGTCTGGGTACCGGTTCCACCGAGTCAGGAGTCTCCCACACCCTTTGGCAGATCAAATCTAGGAGCTCATCGAAGGGTGGAGACACCCAGGAGGTGGAGGGTTGAGCCTCAAAGGCCTTGAGGAATACCGACTCCTCCTCAGAGGGGGTCTTGGACTGCCAGCCGCCTCTCTGCCTCAAAATCTCCAGGATGTTGGAGAAAGAGACGTCATCGGAGGACGACTTGGGGGACCCCTCTGATTCCTCGAGGTCGGTATCAGAAGTGAGGGACTCGTCCTGGGAGTCAATGTGCTTCCTCTTGCACAACTTCTTTCTTGGGGGGCTCCTCAGGCACAGACTCCGAGGGGCCCTCAGAAAGTAGGGGACCGCTCATGGGGGTATCCCCAGACCTTTGGGCTCCGCCATCTACTGATAGGGGGACATCAGAGGCTCTAGCCGGTGTGGAGGGGGACGGAACGATCGATCCTGGTGATGTAACTGACGATCTGGCCAGTGCACTCCTCATGGCCTCGAAGGCCGGTCCCCCTGAATCCGAGGACCGATCGGCCTCCAAAGCCACGACCGGAGCCGGAGTTCCCCGAGCCGATGCGCTGAGAGGAAGGCTCGGAACCAACAGAAGTCCCGAAGTATCCCCCTCGGGCCTGACAGACGAAACCCGGATTCTGAAACCAGAGGATGGAGCAGACATGGTTGGAGCCGACGTCAGCACCGATAAACCCTTAGTAGGTATTGGGGCCGGCAGAAGAACATCACTCGGAGCAGAACACTCCGGCTCCGAAGACAAGGAGGTGCTCGGAGGAGGAATTACCGGTACAAGCATTGGGACTGGCTCCGGAGCCGACTGGGTCGGAGCCGAAAATTATTTTGCCAACACAGGCGACTGCAGGAGCCTCTGAACCACCCTATCAACATCCAAATCAGAAAGCCTGGAGGATTTGGAGGAAAGAGAAGGTGACTGTGATCTCCTGTCTGGAGATCCATGCCTAACACTGGGAGACCGGCTCCGAATGGGTTCTAACAAGATTGCAGCCGAAGCCGATTCCAGTACAACAGATATCTCCTGCGGCCCCGAGGACAGAGGAGCCGAGGAGGTAGAATCCAATTTGGCAGTCTTCTCCGGTGGCTCTGAAGATACAGAAGGAGACGGAGATCTCTTTTTGGCCTTAGAAGCCTTGGACTTAGCTTGAGAACTAGAGGAAGAGTCCAAGGACTCCTCAAAGGAAGGTTTTAAAAGACCCTTCAGAATAAGTTTGTTTTTCCTTTCCTGTAGCACCCTCGGACTGAAGGCGTGACAAAAGCTACAGGACTCTTCTAGATGAATTGCCCCTAGGTGGTAAACACAAACGTAATGTCCATCTGTAATGGACATCTTGTAATTGCATTTAGAACATTTCTTAAACCCAGAAGGTTTATGTTCCATTTGATCTTTCTGATCTTTCGACATATTAACAGGCACTTATGCACCAAAGAGACACAAAGCAACAGGACCCTAAGCCCGAGAAAAAAAACTGCTAAGGCGGGAAAAGTACAGTTTTGTACCTACCACAAATGTAGATGTTCGAGTGTTCACCCTGCTGCAGTCATCACACTTGGGTTATCCTGCCGTCAGGCGGTCCCGCAGTCGGCCCAAATTCCAAAGTCTTGGTCTGGCGTCGGTTGCTGTTGCTTCTTCCCTGACGTCAGTGCACCAGGGGTATATATAATGCATCAAACGCCATTTTCTTCAGTTTTTCTTGCCCCAGATGTCAGGTGCCCCCAAAAAGGTGGTCAGTAATTAGTACCAAATTAAGTAATTTTTGCACAAACACAAAATCCCTCCAGCTATAAGCAAATACATCAGGAAGGTATTGTAGAGATTTTAGCCAGTTAGATCAGAGGGGATGGAGGGAGGGTAACCTGGACTGCAGCAGGGTGAACACTTGAACATCTACATTTATGGTAGGTACAAAACTGTACTATGTTCATCGTGTTACCCTGCTGCAGTCATCACACTTGAGTAGAATCCCAAAGCTAAGGATGGGTGGAGGAGTTATATTGGGTTAGAGGAGGCTAGGAGGCCCTGCAGAACTGCAATGGCAAAGCCAGCTCTAGTCTTAGAGTAAAGTGATAAGTGATAGTGTTTGGTAAAGGTGTGTACTGAGCTCCAAGTTGCAGCTTCCAAAATCTCCTTGGTAGGAACCCCCCTGAGGAAGGCTGTAGATGTAGCTGTTGCCCTGGTAGAGTGGGGCCTAATGGTAGCAGGTACTGGTTTTCCATGATGGGTATAGCAAAAACAAATGAAATGTCCTATCTATTTGGAAATGGTCTGTTTTGATATGGCCTTCCCTTGTGAAGCTGTAGCATAGGATACAAAGAGCTGGTCAGATTTTCTGAAAGCCTTAGTTTTATCCAAGTAGTAACGAAGTTGCCTGTGAATATCCAAGGAATGCAGGAGTCTTTCTCCTTTGTTCTGTGGTTTTGGGAAGAAGGTGGGTAAGTGGATGGTTTGATTTAAAGCCACACTGGAGACCACCTTAGGCATGAAGGAAGGATTAGTTCGTAGAGAAACTCTGTCTTGATGGAAAATGAGGAAAGGTTCCACTGCCATTAGTGCCTGCAGCTCTGAGACTCTTCTAGCTGAAGTTATTGCTAGCAGCAGAGAAGTCTTCCATGATAGAAACTGTAGATCTGCAGAGAAAGCTGGTTCAAAGGGAGGTAGCGTAAGTTTTTCCAGAACAAAACTGAGGTTCCATGTTGGTGTAGGTGCTCTCCTGGGGGGCCTAATGTTTTTTGCCCCTCTGAGGAACTGCCTTAGAAGTGGATGCGAAAATAAGGGTGGATCCGTGTTGTAGTGGGCTGAAATAGCTGATGCATGGATTTTAATGGAAGAAAAAGAAAGTCATTTGTGCAACATCTCAGTTAAATACTGTAGAATCTGAGGCATGTGAGGCTGAAGTGTGTTTTGGCCTTTAGTTTTGTTCCAGGCGCAAAACCTTTTCCATTTATCCGAATAGGCCTTCCTGGTGCTGGGCCTCCTAGCTTCCAGAATAACATCCATAACTGCTTGGGAAAGAGGAGCTGGCTGGATGCTTAGGTGATTTGTCATGCAGCCAGATTTAAGGTTTTGAGTTGGCTGTGAAGAATCTGATTGTTTTGCTGTGTGAGCAAATGGGCAATTTGTGGTAAGATGCAAGGTGGGCCCTGGGCCATATTCCTCAATAGTGGGTACCAGTGCTGGCGTGGCCAGTCTGGGGCTATGATTATCAGTCGTGGTTTCTCCTTTCTGACTTTCAAAAGCACCTTTGTGAGGAGAGGCAATGGAGGGAAGGCATATACTGTCAGGTTTTTCCAACTGAATGAGAGTGCGTCCACTTTCCAGGCTTGATGGTGAAGTGTCCTTGTACAAAATTTTGTTAGTTGGTAGTTTTGAGGACTGGCAAACAGGTCTATGTCTGGAAGGCCCCATTTTTGAGCTATCATTGCAAATACTTGTGGATCCAGTTTCCACTCGTGGGGATCCATGATGTTTCTGCTGAGGTCGTCTGCCAATGTGTTCTTTTTTCCTGGCAGGAATTGAGCTTGTAACTGAACTTGGTAAGCCAGAGCTGTGTTCCACAAGGTCATTGCTTGCCTGCATAGAGGGTAGGAGTGTGTACCCCCTTGTTTGTTTATGTACCACATTACTGTGGTGTTGTCTGTCCTTATTGTAAGTTGTCCTGGATGTAATAGATTCTTGAAGGCTGTCAGAGCATTCTGTACAGCTAGCATCTCTTTTTGATTGATGTGCAGATTCCTTTGATCTGCAGTCCATATGCCTTGAACGCATTGTCCTGCCATGTGTGCCCCCCAGGCGTAGTCCGATGCATCTGTTGTCATAGCTTGCCTGGCTGGGGGCAAGGTGAAAGGCTGACCCTTGTTGAGGTGACATGCCTGTAACCACCATAGAAACTCCTGTTGTAGGCAGGGAATGAGAGATATCATTGTGTCCAAGCTGTGGCTGTGTTGAGACCATACGCTTTTTAGGTACCACTGTAATTTCCTCATATGCAGTTTTGCAAATGGTATTAGTAGTATGCAAGATGCCATGAAGCCCAAGGCCTGCAGAATTTTTCTTGCAGGTAGCTGGGTCTTTGTTGCCATTGTTTTGAAATATTGAGTCAGTTGCAGTTGTTTGTCTGGTGTCAGATAAGCCTTCTGGGCCGTTGTATTCAAGCTGGCACCCAGGAATGTCATGTTTTGTGAGGGTACTAGTTTTGATTTCTTTTCGTTTACTGTGTACCCCAGGCAACTTAGAAGATGTTTTACAAAAGCCAGATGTTGTAAGAGGGTGTCCTTGCTTTCTGCTTGGATGAGGCAGTCGTCCAGGTATGGGTATATTTGAATTCCTCTTTGTCTGCAGTATGCAATTACTGGTGCCAGGCATTTTGTGAAGACCCTGGGCATAGTAGATAAGTCAAAGGGCAGTGCAGAGAATTGGTAATGAGTTGAACCTGCAATGAAACTGAGGTATCTTCTGCAACTTTGTCTGATAGGGACATGCAGGTATGCCTCCTTGAGGTCCAACGTTACTAGCCATGTTTTCTTGCCCAACATGGGAAGAAGCTGCTGTAGTGTTAGCATCTTGAATTTGGGTACTTGTAAGAAGGTGTTTAGAATTGAAAGGTCCAGAATTGGTCTCCAGGCATTGTCCTTTCTGGGAACTAGAAAGAGTCTTGAGTAAAATCCTTGGCCTTGCTCTGCAGTAGGTACCAGTTGAATGGCTCTCATGTCCATGAGAGCTGTAATTTGTCTTTGTGCCTCTGCCCATTGATTTTGTGGCAGGTTTGGCATTCCTCTTTTCATTGGCAAGGTGTGAAAATGGAATCTGTATCCTCGTGAAATTATGTCTAGGACCCATTTGTCCTTTGTGACAATGTGCCAGTTGTCTGAAAAAAGTGCGAGTTTTCCTCCCAAGGGTGCTGCCGAGAGAGTGTTGCTTGGCCAGATGAGGTGCAAGTCATTGAGTTTGCCTTCTGGTAGTTTGGGACCTGTCTTCTCCTCCCTTCTGTGTTGCAGTGCCCCATTGTCGAGGTTTGTACTGGGCTTGTGGTTGTCCTCTGCCTCTTGGACGTCTGTATTTACCCCTCTGTGGTCTGTCAGTAGCTGGAAAGGACCAATTTTTTGTTGGCCAATTTCTGCTGAAGCGAGGGGGCTGTACCTGTAGAAATTCTTTGACTGTCTGCATAGATTTTGCCTTATCCTCCATTTTCTTTAAGACTTCTTCTGCTTTGACTCCAAAAAGAACACATCCTGCTGTAAGGGAGCATCCAGAAGCTTTGCTTTCACATGATCAGGCAGAGTTTGTTCCTTTAACCAAGCATGCCTAGGTATAACATACCCAGTGACAGCTGCTCTGCAGGAAGCCTCCAAAGAATCAAAACCACATTGTAAAGTATGTTTGCCCACCTGTTCAGTTGCATGTAACAGATCCTGCATTTCTTTCAATTCAGACTGTTGAGGGAGTGTGCTCATTTTTTTTTAACTGAGACATTAGAAATTGCTGATATTTTAGCATGTGAAATTGGCAATTTAGTGCCCTCACAGCTAGAGTGGCTGAGGTGTAAACCTTTTCCCCCACCTGTCTAGTGCTCTGGAGTCCCATTCAGAGGGTACAGAATTTTTTGCCATAGAAGCCTTAGCCCCTTTGGGACCCTGGGAGATAGTCTCTGGATCAGCAACAGGGCTTTTATAAAGGAATTTGTGGGAATCAGGTACTCTATAGTATCTGTCAGGTTTGGCTGAAGCAGGAGACAGAGAATCTGGGTTCAAACTGGATTCTAAGTAAACATCATCCACAATGTCTAAAACTGGGGGGATGGCAAGTGGTCAGTGCTGGGGGAGTAAAAGAAAGTCTCTGAGCCTTTTCTTTGAGTCAGAATAGTCCTGACCTTCCCAGTGAAAGTGTTCCCTCATAGTGTGTAAAGTTTCTCCAAAGAAGTAGTCTTCAGGGGGAGAAGCTGAGGGAATAGAATCCTCAGCATCAGAATCTTCATATGGGGAAAAGGAGTAATCTTGGTCCTCAGAAGAGCCTGAGGAAATAGAGACTTGTTCAGAGGAGGCATAATCTTCCTCTTGTCTAGGCCTTTTGTAGGGTGGGGGTTGGGAACCCCTGATTAAAGAGATTAAATCTTCAGCCATTTTGAGCATCTGTTTCTTAGGCATGGGGCCTTGAACTGGAGACTGAAGTGCAGTCTTTTTAGGTTTGATAGGAGTCTTAGTCTTAGGATACGTTTTTATGGTGAGCGTCGTCGGTCTGAAGACGCCTTCAGAAACCGAATGTGTTTCTGCAGCACCGACATCTTTATCAACAGTGTCGTCGGTAGGGGGTAAACAAAATGGCTGCGTCGGCCTAGTACTCTCCACGAAAAGCTCCGAAGTGGTCTCGGGTTCCAGATCTGCGGTGGTCAGGGGCTGTGTCGGAGCCTCACTGAAGACCGGTGAACTGGAGACCAGACCAACCGAGGCTTCGGAGTCTAGCTTGGGTCTAGGCTGTCCGTCCTTGTCCTTGCGTTTTTTGTGCACGCCGGTAGTCGGTTGCTCCAACGGCATAGTGTAGTTAAATTTTCTACCGAAGAAGTGTTGTGCGAAATCAAAGCGTCTTTTTATAGTACACTTATTAAACCTAGCACAAAAACGACAACCAATGATGCCGTGGTCTGGGCCTAGGCAAGGTATGCAGTAAGAATGAAAATCCTTATGAGGTATTTGCTTCCCACAAGAAATACAATTGTTAACTTTTTCTGACATCGGTCTGAGGCAAAAAAAGTTTCCCCAACGGGGTCCTTAGCTTTATTGAAGACTTTGGATCTGAAATTTGACTTCGAAAATCTCAGTAGTCAGCCGACCGGCACTTGTGAACTGCTTCTGCTTCGGGCACCGCGCTGCAAGAAAGACTGAAGAAAATGGCGTCAGATACATTACATATACCCCTGGCGCACTGACGTCAAGGAAGAAGCGACAGCAACCGACGCCGGACCAAGACTTTGGAATTCCTGCCGACTGCGGGACCGCCTGATGGCAGGATAACCCAAGCGTGATGACTGCAGCAGGGTAACACGATGAACATCTACAGCCAAAAAGAATCTTTAACTTAAACGGTTCTTGAATCTACTTGCACACACACTATACCTGAGAGAAAAACCGACTCACAACACAGAACAGGAATCTTAGACTACAACTAGACAAAAGGGAGGACTAGGTCCTCTAAGTTAAACGGGCCTAGCCCGCCGGAACAGAGGGATACCAAAAAACACACACACACACAACAAACACGATAACTAGAAGGCAAAAATAGCTATTAAAATAACTTTTGTGAGAAAAAACACAATTTTCTGAGAGAAAGAAAAAGTTTTAAAGGTACTTAGCCACAGCCAAGCGAGACCACGTCCTAGCTACACACGTGGCAAACGAGATCTGGGGCTATGGAGCAGTGCAACATGGGATACCAGGTTAGCCCAGCCAATTAGAGACCTCGTGCTAGAAAAATATAGTTGGCCGAGTCGGAGCCGAGCCCATGAGTAAGAATGTAGGCGAGATTGGACCACATAACATGGATAGTTCCATCAAAGGGCTCATTGACGAAATTGGACTTAAATGGCTCCACAAAGTTGCATAAGTTCATCCAGGCATGCCTCCTCATGGAAATGCCTGAACCTGCAGCTCTGGAGGTTCCTTCCGCAATGTTGGAAATTAACCACATGGAGGTATTGGAAATACTCTGTAAGGTTGCCAACTGAAAAGTTATGGAATCCTTAACATCTGCAGATTCAGTTACTGAGAAAGTATTTGATAACTTTTTGGTTGAATCTCTTTTAAGTCTCACAAAATGTGCTAGATAGTGCAGCGATCATAATGCAGAGGTCGGTGAAGCAAAGACACACTTCCCCAGTCTGTCCATCACCTGAGACTCCCTGTTGGGAGGATGGACAGTGGAACTTTTGTTGGCTAGTTCCTTCTTTGTGGTTGCCACAAGGGCATCAACTGGAACCCCTTTTTCCCCAAACTGTCTACCCACAGGTGGTGCCATTATCCTCCCTGGTATCTAAGTTATTGGCTCTATGGAGTCAGGCTCCTTCCATGCCCGCTTAAAGATCATATCTATAAGTTCTTCAGTGGGCAGAGTCATCCAGGAAGTAGAGGGTCCTGCACTGAAAGCCTCTAGGAGAATGGAGTCCTGCAGTATAGGGTTGGAGGATGTCCAGCCACCTCCCTGTTTCAGGATCTCTATCTTCAGGAGGTGACCATGGGACCCTTCGCCTTCGTCAAAATCCATGCAGGGAGTCTAGGTGCTTCCTCTTGCGTGTCCTTTTCTTGGGTACTTCCTCAGTGGGATGATCTGGTGAGAAATCACAATTCCCTGAGAGGAAACCTGAGGTTTCAGTACAGGACACCCCATGGAGGCTCCAGACACTGGGGCATCATGGAAAGGGTAGGATCCAAGTGGGAAGGCTCCATCAGCACAGTCGAGGCAGTGAACACTCTCTTCGCAGCCTCAAAGGCAGATCTCGAAAGACCCAGAGAGAGATTGTGATCCAAGAAACCGGATTTCTGAATCGTCATCTCTCTCTCCGATCCATCAGTACCATCCGAAATGAGGAAGCCAGAGCCAAAATATTCAGTGCCGAGTTGCTGAGGAACAGAGATGGCTCCAAAAACTTCGGAGACGAATACTGCACCCCTGACCCGGCAGGCAGGCTTCTGCTCGAGACCTCTCCTAATCTAAAAAGATAGGTGGTGTCAGAGAAGATGTCAGATCCGATGATACAGAGATCCTCGCAAGACTGACAGATCAGACAACTGGGAACTCTAAGATAGCAGATGGTGTTAGAGAAGGAACTTGCAGGGGAGGTGTGGTGGAAGGTCGAACTACATGACCCAAAGGAGAAGGCACCGAGGGAAGACCAATCTGCTCCTGAGCCAAGAGAATCTTCCTCACCATTACCTCCACATCTTTTTCTTTGAGGCTTCTAGAACAACGAGTAGAACAAATGGAGGGGAATGCTGGTCTCTGCAGAAAGGGAGAGGGAAGTCTGTCTGGTACTAGATCCACCTAAGGAGAGCATCTAGTGCGAGGGCAATAGAGAATCTCTGAAGACGGCATCTCATCTGGTGGTTGTGTTTGATCCGACTTTGACAGAGCCAGAGCCATGGAAATTGCTTTTGAGGTCATAGGATATGAAGCCAAAGATGGATCCAAGAGTTTTGTCTTTTTTTGTTCTAGGGTTGAGACTGGAAGTCTGGCAGTCCATTTTCTTGAGGAGTCAGAGGAGGACTTTGACGATGTGGAGGGCTTCAACTTTGGAGACTGGGAAATGGCTTCTCCAGAGGAAGAAGGAAGGAGACCTTTTAATATTAAGTTTGTTTTTACATTCTGTTAATGCTTATGGATTGAATCCATGACAAATCGAGCAATCCTCCTGTAGGTGTAATGGACCCAGGTAGTATACGCAAAGGGAGTGCACATGTTTGACAAGCAACTTATGTCAGCATTTGGAACATTTTTTGAACCCTGAAGGTTTGTCACTCATTGTTTCTACAGCGAGTAAAAAAACAAATATTTAAGGTAAGACTATGAAGACAATAGTCGCTAACTTTTTTTTTTTTAAAAAAAGACTGAAGAAGGAAGGAGAAGGAATATCAGCAATGGTAACCAGAACTACAATCAGGTTGCATGAAGAGGGGGAGTGAAGAAAGGAAAATGAAAAGATTACAACCCTTAGGCTCCACAGAGAAGGAGAAGCAGTGGTATACCAACAATGGCATGTTGAAAATACGACAAAGTCATAAGGGCAAGGGAGAAAAACAGAAAAATGAAGTTTGACAGTACAAACAGTAAAAAGAGTAGGTTTTAAAAGGGAACGATGTATGGAGAAAAAATTGTGATGGGAAAGTTTTCAAGAAAAAAATAAATCGTACATATCTAATCGCTCGAGAAAGACTGGTAAGACCACATCCATTAGCTAGAAGCGGCAAACAAGACCTGTGGTATCTAGCAAGGTGCACTGTGGGTAAGGGAGAAGCTCGCGAGACCTGGTGGCTGCGAGCTGTGGCATCAGCCGAGTCGGATCTGACGGATTGGATCCAAACCCATTTGTGAGGATACAATGAAGACTGACAACATCAGGTCACGCAATAAGACAGTCTTCTAGGTACAATGTTGCAGAGAAGCTGAGCCTGCAGTCTCAAAAGGAGCCTGGGTCAATTTTTCAACAACAAAATTATGATCCCAAGGAGGACAAATAGGTTTCCTTGGGGGCCTAAGATACAAAACGCCTTTAAGAAACTGTATGACCTCAAAGCAAGAAACCAAAGGAGGATTCAAGAGCAGAGGGAAACAGCTAACAAATGGGCCTTTGCAAAAGAATAGGCCAAGCCAGAGGGAAGTAATTCACACAAATAGGACAGGAACAATGAGACACCCAATGAAAAAGGGTCCTGGTTATGAGCATGGAACCAGACAGAAAATTTCTTCCATCTGGACATATAAGACTTTCTGCTTGCAGGTTTTCTTGCCTCCTGTAAAACCCTGAGCATGTCTTCAGAAAAAAGGTGCCTAAATGGGATCAAAACCCTATCATCCACAGCGTCAATTGAAGAGTGGACAAGTGAGGATGGATGAGTAACCCCTTGTCCTGTATGAGGAGTTCCAACCTGTGAGGTAACTTGGAGTGATTGCCCCTGGCCAGATGCATTAAGAGGGGGAACCAGTGCTGTCTTTTTCAAAAGGGAGTCACTACCAAGATTTTTAGGGAGTCCAGCTGAATCTTTTGCAAAACTCTTGGAAGTTGGGGAAGGGGAGGAAAGGCATAAAGCAAAGTACAGTTGTGTACATTTACCATAATTGTATATTTTCGAGTGTATTCACTGTTGCAGTCCTGACTGTTGGGATTTCCTGCTGTGAAAGCCCTTGGACAGCCCGACTACCAGAAAAAACACTTTTTGCCTCCCAGGCTGGCGGACTCCCCCACCAACGTCAGTATGCTCAGGTCTAAAGGCAGCTAGCCTGCGTCATCACTTCAGTATTTTCTTGACCCCTTCTAGGAGGAGCCCAAAGTGGATTATAGGTGAACCAAGGTAGGGGGACCTAAACCAAGGTAGCCTGGGGAAGTGTCCCATGGCTATTTGGGCTGAATTTGTAGCCTACGTAGTAGGCTGAGGAGATAGGAGGGAGGGAAAGAAGACTGCAACAGTGAACACACTCGAACAACTACATTTATGGTAAGTGTGCACAACTGTAATAAGTTCTTCGTGTTTCACTGTTGCAGTCCTGACTGTTGGAATGATTCCCAAAGCTTAACTGAGGGTGGAAGGATATCATGGAGAGGAGAAGATCTCATGCAGGACTGCAGATGCAAATCCTGTTCTGTACTTAGAAAAGCCTGTCAGGTGGTAGTGCCTAGTGAAGGTATGCACAGAAGACCAGGTGGCTGCCTCTAAAATGTCTTTAGTGGGGACCCCCTTAAGGAAAGCTGCAAAAGTAGCTGTGGCCCTAGTAGAGTGTGACCTAATCAATTCAGGGTTTTTTTGTCATGACGGCTGTAACAGAAAGAAATGCAGTGGGATATCCACTTGGAAATAGCCTGTTTAGAAGCTGGCTTTCCTAATGAGCCAGGGGCAAAGGTTATAAACGGCTGGTCTGATTTTTCTCAATGATTTTGTCCTGTTTAGGTAAAAGTGCAGCACTTTGTGCACATCCAAAGAGTGAAGTATTATTTACCCTCTGTTCTGAGGGCTGGGGAAGAAGGTAGGCAGGTGAATGGCCTGATTTAGAGACACATATGTGAACACCTTAGGCATGAAGGAAGAATTAGTTCTGAGGGAAACCCCATTTTATGGAAGATAATGAAAGATTCCACTGCCCTAAGGACTGCAACTCTGACATTCTCCTGGCTGAAGTGAGAGCCAGTAGCAGGGCAGTTTTCCAAGTGAGAAACTTTACTGAGGCATTAGCTGTAGGTTTGAAAGGAGGCAAAGTCAATTTTTCTAGGACACAGTTGAGGTCCCATGGAAATTGTTTCATCAGGGGGTGTGAAAAGATTGGAGGAATCATAGGGATGAAAGCAGAGATGGCTGAGGCATAAATCTTAATAGAGGAATAAGACAGGCCTTTATCCACCAGACTGGCCAGGTAATCCAGAAAGGTTGCAATGTTAGCCGAATTTGGTTCAAGGTGCTGTTTCTGGCACCAAATAGAGAATATTTTCCATTTGGCTGAGTAAGATTTTCTATTGTTAGGCATTCTAGACAATTTTAGAATGTTTTGCACCTGCTGACATAAGCTGATGTTGGAGATGGGTGCTGTGGAATTATCCAGGCTGAAAGACTGAGAGTTTGAAGGTTGGGAAGCACAATCCTCCCCCTTGTTCTGGGTGATGAGGTTTATCCTCTGTGGTAACACCCATGGTTTCTGATTGGTGAGCTCAAGGTGGAGTAGAAACCAGTGCTGTCTGGGCCAATCTGGTGCTATCAGTATAGCCCTTGGACCCTCTTCCCTTATCTTTAGAAGCACTCAAGACAGAAGGGGTAAGGAGTAAATGAAGAGGTGATTCCATGGGAAGGAGAATGCGTCTGTTCTCCATGCAGATGTCTGCCTTATCCTGGAACAGAATTTCTTCAGGTGTGCATTGTCTTTGCTGGCAAAAAGATCAAGCTGTGGAACCTCCTCATTTCTGAGTTTTGCTGAGAAATATTTCCAGATGCAAATGCCATTCATGAAGGTCTGTCAAGCTACTGCTGAGGTGGTCTGCTGGAGTATTTTGTTCCCCTGGCAGATACTGTGGCATGAGGTGTAGCCATAGAGAGTGTGCAGTCTCCCAAACTTGTATAGCTAGATGGTGCAGAGCATAGGAATGCATACCTCCCTGCCTGTTTATGTACCACATGACTGTGGTATTGTCTGCCTATACTACCAGAACCTCTAGTGTCCATTTTTCTTTGAAGGCCAGTGATGCTTTTGCACTATCATAAACTCTTTCCAATTTATGTGTTTCTTCCTATGCGGTGTCCTACAGTCACTGAGTTTGGAGATGTAGGGCATGGGCCCCCAAGGCTATCTCTGAAGCATCAATGGTGAGGGTTTGGCCCTGGGGGGTGAATCTGAAGGGTAGGCCCTTATTTTGGGTGCAAGCCTGTAAAAACCATGAGAACTCCTGTCTGAGGCAAGATATCAGGTGTATTTCTGTGTCCAGGGACTGAGAGCTCTGGCACCAGATGTTCTTCAGGTACCACTGAAGCTTTCTCATGTGCAGCCTGGCTAGAGGCACCATAAGAATGCTGTCATGCATTCCAGTGCCCTCAGCAATTCTCTGGCTGTGATGCATTTCTCTTCCTGGATGTTTTGGAAGTAGGTTATCAATAGGTGACTTTGTCCAGGGGAAGGATGGCCCTCTGAAGAGAAGAGTTCAGCAATGCCCCAAGGAAAACTATATGTTTGGTTGGGACAGCGATGTATTTCTTTAGGTTTAGTGTGAACCCCAGGGAAGTCAGGACTTCCTGTGTGAATTTCAGGTCCTTGTGGATCTTTGGCAGGTCTGTGGCTTGCATCAGGCAATTGTTCAGTTAGAGGTAAATCTGAACCTTTTTGGTCCTGCAGAGGAGCCAAGCACTTTGTGGAAATACTTGGAGCGGTAGACAATCTAAAGAGCAGTGCTGAAAACTGATAATGATTGGAGCTTGCTCTGATGTGAAGAAAGCTTCTATGTGACTTCTGAATGGGAATGTGCAAATAGGCATCCTTTAGGTTTATTGAGACCATGAAGGCCTGTGGAGTTACCATGGCTAGTCATTTTTGAAGGGTCAGCATTTTGAATTTTGGCAACCTGAGAAATTGATTTAAGTAGACAGGCCCAGTATGGGACACCAAGCGCCTTCCTTTATGGGGACTAGGAAAACCCTTGAGTAAACTCCTTTGCCTTTTTGTCCTTCTGGAACTGGTTCCACCTCTCCCCGGGAGCACAGAATTTGAATTTGTTCTAGAGCATGTGATTTTTGATCTGAGGTACATCTGGGTAACCTGAGTATATTAAAGGCTCTTTGAAAGTGAGTATGTAACCATTTGAAATAATGTCTAGAACCCACTGATCTGAAGTGATGCGGGTCCTGTTTTGATAGAAAAGTGACAGCCTTCCTCCTAGTTTTGGGGTGGGGATGGGAGGGTGGAGCAGAGAAAGAGATAGTCTTAATTGTTCTCTGGTAGGGGCTTGTGGCCTTGAACTCCCTTGCCTACAGGGTTCTGAGATCCATTGCCTTGATCTTTGCTGCTGAGGTCTTTGCCTGGAGGTTCCATCCCTCTGAAGCTTCCTCTGTTTACTCCTAGATTGGGTGGGAAAGGTCCAATGCTTAGCAGGGAAGTTCCTGCTGAACCTGTGAGGTTGCACTTGAAGAAAGTCCTTGACTGTTTGCATAGACTTAGCCTTGTCCTCCATTTTTTTTGAGGACTGCTTCTGCTTTAGGGCCAAAAAGACAGTCCTTGTGAAGTGGTGCATCCAACAGGCTAGCCTTTGCATGACCAGGGAGAGACTGTTCCAAGCATTTCTGCTGATAACTGAGCCAGTGGCAGCTGCCCTGCAGGAGGTCTCAATGGCATCATACCCACAGTGCAGGGAATGGGTAGCTGCCTGGAAACTGACATGGCACAGGTCTAAAAGTTCTTTGGAAAGATTTTTATTCTCTAGGGTTGACTTTTTTTTAAGTTGGTCACGAATGGTTTGCTGGTATTTGATCATATGTATACTTTCTTTCCAAACCTATCAAGGGCCCTACTCTCTTTGTCTGCAGGCAAAGGTTTCCTGGAGGAACAGGCTCTAGCCCTTTTTAGGCCCTGGGGTGGCCACTTCTGGGTCAGCAGAGGAGTTTTTGAACACATATTTGGGAGAGTCTTGTGCCCTGTAGAACCTGTGTGGTTTTCTAGGGGTACGGGGGAGGGAGTCAGGATTCAAGGAGGCATCCTGGAAAACTTCCCCCACCACTTCCAAAATAGGTGGAATAGCTAAAGGTTTGTGTTCAGGGAGGTCCAAGAACTTTTAGTTATGTACTTACCATAAAGTACAGTTTTGTACCTACCATAAATGTAGATGTCCAATAGGAATGCATCTGCAGTCCTTACAAATGGGTTGTCCTGTCGTCAGGCAGCCCTTCGGTCGGCCGGATTCCAAAGTCTGGGTCTGGCCTCGGCTGGTGTCGCACTTCACCCGACGTCATAGCTGCAGTTATTCGGGTATAAAGGCATCAGCCGATGCCATTTTCCTTAGTGTTTCTTGCCCCAGATGCCAGGTGCCCTCTAGGAAGGCTAAATTTGGATAAATGCAAATGATTCCAAATAGTAGAAGCAAACAAAAAATAAGCATGTATGTACATATATACAAACAAATACACCATAATAGATTCCCCCAGCTAGCTACAAGATGGGCAAATACCCTAGGAGTACCACAGAGGGGAAGGAGGGTAATCCTGACTGCAGATGCATTCCTATCGGACATCTACATTTATGGTAGGTACAAAACTGTACTATGTCCTTCAAGGATGCATCTGCAGTCCTTACAAATGGGTAGAATACCATAGCCAAACTGGGGGAGGAGGAAAAATAAAATTATGGTGTAGTTAAGATCCCTTGCAAAACAGCAGTGTCAAAACCTGCTCGGGATCTGGAGTACAAAGGTAAATTATAATGCTTGGCAAATGTATGCACGGAGCTCCAAGTAGCAGCCTCTAAAATGTCTTTGGTAGCCACTCCTCGTAGAAAAGCTGTGGTAGTGGCTGTAGCCCTTGTAGAGTGAGGCCTGATGTTTTCTGGAGTTTTCTTTCCATGGTAAGAGTAACAAAATCTAATGCAATTTCCTATCCACTTAGAGATTGTCTGTTTTGAAATTGCTTTCCCTTCCATTCCTGTTGCATATGCTACCAGTAGCTGGTCAGTTTTCCTATTGGCCTTGGTCCTGTCCAGGTAGTAGCGTAATTGTCTATGCACATCCAAGGTATGCAACAGTCTTTCTCCCCTGTTCTGTGGGTTGGGGAAGAATGTAGGTAGGTGGATAGCCTGATTCAAAGATACTCTGGAGACCACCTTAGGCATAAAAGTAGGATTAGTTCTCATGGATACTCTATCTTGATGGAAGATCAGGAAGGGCTGTACTGCCATTAGTGCCTGTAGCTCAGATACCCTTCTTGCTGAAGTGATTGCCAACAGGAAAGCAGTTTTCCATGATAAGAATTGTAATTCTGCTGTTGCTGCTGGTTCGAAAGGAGGAAGTGTCAATTTTTCTAGCACAAAGTTCAAGTCCCATGCTGACAATGGTGGCTTCCTAGGAGGTTTTACATTTTTAATTCCTCTCAGAAACTGCCTGAGCAGAGGATGTGAGAAGACTGGAGGATCCAAGTCGTATTCTGCTGAAATAGCTGATGCATGAATCTTGATGGAAGAATAGGACAGGCCTTTGTGGAAGAGCTCTGCCAAGTATTCCAGGATGTTGGCTATGTTCACCAGTGACACATTTTCTCCTTTTGCAGTACTCCAAATGAAATATCTTTTCCATTTTGCTGAATAATTTTTTCTTGTTGAGGGTCTGCAAGCCTCCAAGATAATGTCTTTAACCCTTTGGGATAAATTTGGGTTATTTGTTGTTATGCAATGTTCCAGGCAGTCAGCTGCAGTGTTTTCAGGTTTGGATGCAGGGTGTTGTAGTTGTTCTGTGTTAACAGCAAGGAAAAAGGGTAGAGGCCATATTTGTTCCCGAGACATGCTCCTCAGTAATGGGTACCAATGTTGTCTTGGCCAGTCTGGAGCTATCAGAATGATCCTTGGACGGTCCTCTTTGATCTTCAATAGCACCTTGTGCATCAAAGGAAGTGGTGGGAATGCATATGCTGTCAGGTTTTTCCAGCTGAAAGATAGGGAGTCCACCTTCCAGGCAAGTGGGTGGTACGTCCTTGTGCAGAATTTCTTTAGTTGGTGATTGCGTGGGGATGCAAATAAGTCTATTTGTTGGAGCCCCCATTTTCTTGTAATGGTTTTGAAGATGTCCGGATGCAGCATCCATTCGTGGGCATCCGTGGTAGTTCTGCTTAGTATGTCTGCTAGAATGTTTTCTTTTCCTGGTACAAAAATTGCTTGTAACTGAATGTTGTAGCTCAGGGCCACATTCCAGAGGTCCATTGCCATCCGGCATAGAGGGTAAGAATGTGTGCCTCCCTGTTTGTTGATGTACCACATAACTGTGGTGTTGTCTGTCCTTATCAACAGTTGACCTTCTCGAAGAAATGATCTGAATGCCTGAATTGCCAGTTTTACTGCCAGCATTTCCTTGTGATTTATGTGTAGATGTAGCTGGTCTTGAGTCCATAAACCTTGAATGCACTTGTCCAGCATGTGGGCCCCCCAACCGAGGTCTGAGGCGTCCGTTGTGATGGTTTGGCTTGGTTGAGTGTTGTGGAAAGGCAATCCTTTGTTTGATTGACAGGCCTGAGCCCACCATTGGAATTCTTGCTTCAGGCATGGAATTATTGGAATTTGGGTTTCTAGGCTGTGCTTGTGCTGAGACCATAAATTCCTTAGGTACCACTGTAACTTTCTCATATGCAGTCTGGCATGTGGAACCAATATTATGCAGGATGCCATGAAACCCAAGGCTTGCAGAACTTTTCTTGCTGTTAGATGATTCTGCTTTGTTAATGCCAAGAAGTAGAGACGGAGTTGCTCCTGTTTTTCTACTGTTAGGAATGCCATTTGTTTCATTGTGTCCAGCTCTGCACCCAAAAAGATTATCCTTTGGGATGGTATCAGTCTTGACTTTTTTATATTGACTGTGTATCCCAGAGCTTGTAGTAGGTAAATGACCCTTTTCAAGTCTTCTGCTAGCTTGTTTTTGTTGTCCGCTTGTATCAGGCAGTCGTCCAGGTAAGGGTAGATTTGGATTCCCTGAAGCCTGCAATGAGCAATTACTGATGCCAGGCATTTCGTGAACACTCTGGGCGCAGTAGATAAGCCAAAGGGCAATGCTGAGAATTGATAATGCTCTGATCCTGCAAGAAATCTGAGGTATCTTCTGCAATTTGGTCGTATGGGGACGTGCAGGTATGCCTCCTTGAGATCTAGAGTTACCAGCCAAGACTCCTTGCCCAGCATGGGAAGAAGCTGCTGTAGGGTCAGCATTTTGAACTTTGGAACAATGAGGAATGTGTTTAAAGCGGACAGGTCGAGAACAGGTCTCCATTTGCTTTCTTTTCTTGGTACCAGGAAGAGCCTGGAGTAAAATCCCTGTCCTTGCTCCATAGATGGTACCTTTTCCACAGCTCTCATCCTTAATAATTGAGTTATTTGTTTTAGAGCTTCTGCCTTTGATTTGGAGGTAGGTTTGGCATTCCTCTCTTCCCTGGTAGAGTATGGAAGTGAAACCTGTAACCTTGGTCTATTGTCTGCAAAATCCACTTGTCTCTTGTGATGTAATGCCAGTTTACTGAAAATAAAGCTAGCTTTCCGCCCAAGGGTGCTTCTAGTTGTTCCCTGGTAGGCGGTGCTAGAGCCAAGTCACTGTGATTGTCCTGTAGTAGTGGTGGTGGCTGTGTCTGTGGCTGCACCTCGCTGATTGTTACCCTGCCACTGGCGTCCTCTGTAGGCACCCCTGGATTGGCTTCTGCCTCTTGAACGCCTATTCCTGCCTCTCTGAGCTCTGGAGGAGTCTGGAAAGGACCAATTCTTGGAGGGCCAATTCCTGCTAAACCTTGGAGGTTGGACCTGTAAGAAATCTTTCACTGTTTGGACAGATTTTGCCTTCTCTTCCATCTTCTTCAGCACCTGTTGTGCAGGCGAGCCAAACAAATTGATCTTGTCCATGGGAGCATCTAATAGTTTTGATTTGACATGGTCTGGTAAGGCCTGCTCTTTTAACCACGCATGCCTTCTGATAACTGTGCCAGTCATGGCTGATCTAAAGGAAGCCTCCAGTGCATCATAGCCGCATTTTAAGGAATGGTTACTGACTTGCTGAATGTTATGTACCATCTCCTGAACAGATTTTTTTGTCTAATGGTTCATCCGAGGACAGTTTTTTGGTTAACTGGTCTAGCATAAATTCTTGATACTGGATCATGTGGAATTGACAGTTCAAGGCCCTAGCTGAAAAAGTAGCAGAAGTGTAAACTTTTTTACCCCATCTCTAAGGACCTGGATTCCCTTTCAGAGGGAGAGGGTTTTGGCAGAGGTAGCTGCCACAGCCTTAGGACCCTGGGAGATAGTCTCGATCTGCAAAGGAGCCTTATACAAATGGTAATGCGTGTCCGGGACCCTGTAGTACCTATCGGGCTTAGCAGGGGCCGGAGGTAGAGAATCAGGAGCAGTACAAGCATCATTAAATGCATCATCTACAACAGAAAGAACTGGAGGAATGGCTAAAGGCCTATGTTGTGGTAAATGCAGAAAGGTTCTAAGCCTTTTTCTGGAGTCTGAAAAATCCTGGCCATGCCACTGAAATTGTTCCCTCATAGCATGCAAGGTTTCCCCAAAGGAAAATTCCTCAGGCGGAGAGGCAGAAGGAATGGACTCTTCAGCATCAGAGTCTTCATAAGGGGAGAAAGGAGCCTCTGGAGGGTTTGTGTTATCTGAATCATCAGAGGAATCATCTGTTGAAACAGGCTCAGAGGGCTCTGCTCTAGGCCTCTTCTCTGGAGGTGGGTGAGAGGCCCTGTCTGGGTGAGGTTGGGATCTCCGGAGTAAAGAAATGAGGTCCTCTGCTAAACTAAGCATTTGTGAACTAGAGCTAGGCCTGTGAGAGGGAATCTTAGCAGGCACAGATTTAGTTGTTTTAGCTGCTTTGGCCCTGGCAAAGGCCTTAATGGACATGGATGCAGGTGGCCTAGCAGCTCCACGTGCAGGGGTAGAAATATCCAAGGGGATAGTGTCAGATAATTCCTGAGAAACTGTAAGAGCAGGAGTGATTTCAGAAGCCGATTCCACCAGGTTGGAAGAGGCCTCGGTAGGAGGTAAGTTTTCGGCTGAAGGAAGAACCGCTTGCTCGGTTTCAGCGAAACCGAGACACTCGCTGTTATTTAACCGCTGTTTCGCCGAAACCGCGGACAGCGAGTGTCGGTCCTTTTCCTTGCGCTTTTAGATATTTGCGAGTCGGAGGATCCGACGGCATAATGTAAGCAAAATCGAGCCAAAACTCCTCAGCAAATTCCGACCGGCGCCTAAGCGTCCGTCGGTTAAAAGAAGCACAGGCTAGACAAGCTGCTACGCCGTGGTCTGGGCCTAGACAAGGTAAGCAGTAAGAGTGGAAATCTTTATGAGGTATTTGTTTCCCACAAGTTAAACAGTTATTCACTTTTTCTGACATCGGCTGAGGCAAGAAAGAGTCCCCAACGGGGTACTTAGCTTTTTAGAAGTCTTCGGTAGTAGTAGACGTATTCGGTAGTAGTAATCTCTGGTTCTGACCGACCGGCACTTGCGAACAGCTTCTGCTTCGGGCGCCACGCGGCAAGAAAGACTGAGGAAAATGGCGTCGGCTGATGCCTTTATACCCGAATAACTGCAGCTATGACGTTGGGTGAAGTGCGACACCAGCCGAGGCCAGACCCAGACTTTGGAATCCGGCCGACCGAAGGGCTGCCTGACAACAGGACAACCCATTTGTAAGGACTGCAGATGCATCCTTGAAGGACATCTTTAGATGTATGGGATCCATCTCGCCTACATTCTCTACAGATGGGTTCGGAGCCGATCCTCGGCTCCAACTCGGCACGCTATACAATAGAACGAAGTCTCTTATTGGCTGAGTTACCTCATATCCCAGGATGCACCACTACTGCTTCCCCAGATCTGTTTGTCCGCACACATGCACACACACATAGACTATTGTTATAACATTGCCTGGTGTTTCAAGAGAGGAAACAGCTGAATATGGACCGCCGGTCTCTTCTGGCCCCCAAGGCAGGGGGAAGGAGGGTGGATTATTAGGAATGTAGGCGAGATGGATCCCATACATCTAAAGTTATGGTAAGTACATAACTAAAAGATGTAATGTGATCCTATCTCGCCTACATTCTCTACAGATGGGACAGCGTCCCTAGCACCTAATTCCTGGGTGGCTCACTGGAAAACGGTCCGGAGAACCGTGGAACCGAAGGAAGCTCGACCCCTAGATGCCACATCCAATTTGTAGTGAGAAATAAAGGTGTGTAGAGAAGACCACGTAGCAGCCGCACAGATGTCATTAATAGAGAGCTTGGAATGAAAGGCTGCCGAAGTGGCCATAGCCCTGGTAGAATGAGCTTTCACTGGAACTGCAAGCTCCTTATTTAAAATGCGATATATATGACTGATACAGTCTCTGATCCACTTGGCAATAGTGAGTTTCGTGACAGCTTTGCCCAATTTACTGTCCGAAAAGGACACGAACAGTTGATCTGATTTTCGTGCTTGGTGTGTCCTATCCAAATAGAAACGTAATTGTCTGTGCACATCTAAGCTGTGAAAGGTATACTCAGCTCTGTTTGAATACTTAGGGAAAAAGACCGGTAATTCCAGTGATTGTTGCAAACAAAAGTTAGAACAAACCTTAGGTATAAAGGATGGGTTTGGTCCAAGAGATACTCTATCTTTGTGAAATACCAGGTATGGTGGTTTGACACATAAGGCTTGAAGTTCTGAAACTCGCCTGGCTGATGTAACAGCAACTAGAAGGGCAGTTTTCCACGAAAGAAATTTTAAGTCACAGGTTGCTGCCGGCTCAAAGGGAGGTGCAGTTAATGCACCTAGCACTACGTTAAGGTCCCACGGTGGTGCGGGATGAGATATAGGGGGCGGTAGAAGCCAAGCTCCCTTAATAAAAGCTTTGCACAACTTGTTGCTCATTAAAGGTGGTTCTACGTTCTCGTGAAAATTGGAAATAGCTGCCAATTGAACTTTGATGGTAGACACTGAACAACCCTGGTTGAACAGGGAAGTTAAAAACTTCAGAACCTCTGACACCGAGGCTGTCATAGGGTCTAATCCTCGGAGTTGGGCCCAAATAGCAAACCTCTTCCATTTACTGCTTTACATCTTTTTAGTAGAAGTCTTGTGGGCCGAGGACAAAATATGCATGACTTCAGGGTCGAAAGAATGGCTCCTAACTATGGTCAGAAGAGGAGTAGCCAAGCTGCTAGCTTCAATGACTGGAGGGACTGATGGAGCTGTCCTGACTGATGTGTCAAGAGGTCCGGAACTTGGTCCAGGAACCAAGGACCCTCCAATGCATACTTGTGAAGAAAGGGGAACCAGACTTGACGAGGCCAGTATGGGGCGATTAGAATCATTTTGCTTTCCAAGCGAATCACCTTCTGAATCACCTTGGGGAGAAGGGGAATCGGTGGAAAGGCGTATAGCAGACCGGGGGGCCAAGCTTGGACCAGAGCATCCTTGGGGATCTCCCCCGGAACTAGAGTGAGAGAGAAGAACTGCTGGCATTTTGCGTTGAGGGGAGTTGCGAACAGATCGCGACATGGAACTCCCCATCTCGTGAAAATCTGTGTTACCACTCTGTCGTTCAAGGACCATTCGTGAGGGGAGAGAATAGTCCTGCTCAGTCTGTCGGCTACCACATTGGATGTCCCCGGAATGTGTGTCGCCACTAGAAAACGTTTGGTAGCAATCGCCCAATTCCATACCTTCATGGCCTCTCTGCAAAGGGGGTAAGACCTGGTCCCTGATTGCTTGTTCAAGTACCAGACTACCGACATGTTGTCGGACTGAATGGCATTCGTCCCCTGGGGGAGGTGGTCGTGCAGTGCTTGCAACGTTAAAAGCACCGCCCTCATTTCCAGGATATTGATGTGGAGAAGATTCTCATCGGAGAGCCACGTGCCTTGGACCGACCTGTCCAGATAATGCCCCCCCACCCTGTCTGGGAGGCGTCCGTAGTCAATGTGGCCGAGGGGGATGGGGGAACGAAGGGTCGCCCCTGATCCAGGTTGGAGGAAAGAAGCCACCAACGAAGATCCTGTTTGCACGTCTCTGTGATCAATATGTGGTGATTGAGGGGGAGGTCCTGATAAGACCACTGGACTGAGAGGAGCCACTGGAGTATCCTCATATGCAACCTTGCCAAGGGGACGAGAAGAATGGTGGCTGACATGGAACCTAACAGCTGCAGGACCATTCTCGCTGGAGCGCGGCGTCTGAGAAGTAACGCCCGAACCTGAGACTGCAATGTTGCTATCCTTTCCGCAGGAAGATAGACTCGCATCTGCCTTGAGTCTATTTCTGCACCAATAAACAGAATACGCTGTGATGGCAGCAATACGGATTTTGTCCAATTGAAGGTGATTCCTAAGGAGTTGCCTAGGGAGATAGTGGCTGCTAGAGGTTTTTAAGAGTAGATGCCTTGAGGTGGCAGTTAGGAGCCAGTCGTCTAGGTATGGAAACACTTGGAATCCTACACTTCTCAGGTGAGCAGTCACCACTGCCAAACATTTGGTGAACACCCTGGGGGCTGTGGTGAGACCAAAGGGCAGTGCACAGAACTGGAAATGACTGTCTCCTAGGCTGAAGCGCAAATGTCTCCTTGACGCCTGATCTATCAGAATGTGATAATAGGCATCTTTGAGATCTATGGAGCACATCCAAACACCCTTCTCCAAAAGCGGGAGAATGTTTGCAAGGTGACCATCCGGAATTTGGACTTTTTCACTGATCGGTTTAACCTGCTGAGATCCAAAATGGGCCTCAAGTCCCCGGTCTTTACTGGTACCAAAAAGAATCTTGAGTAAGTCCCTGATCCGGCCTGATCTGCGGGGACAGGTTGGATGACTCCTTTTTGAAGCAGCTTTGAAATTTCGATGGCTGCCAGATCCCGTTGACTGGATGGCGGGTCCGGGATTCTTTGGGATGGTGGGAGGGGGTGAGAGAAGGGAATGGTGTAACCTCCGGCGATGATTCGGAGCACCCATTGGTCCTGAGTGATACTTTCCCAGGCCTTTAGGTGCCTCGAAAAATGACCCCCGACTGGTTCCGGAGCTGCACAGTCGGGCACTCCTTCAGGGATGCTGGAAGGAGGAGGAACCACGAAAGGACTCGCGGTCTCCAGTGTTGCGGGGGCCTTCGCCGCCTCTGGGACGGCGTCTCCCTGAAAAATTTCCCCTTCCTCTGCCTCTAGAAGGGGAATCGCTCTGCTGTGATGAGTAAGGCTTTTGAGACTTACGGAACCACATTTTCCCTCCTCTTGAGCCTTGGGATAAGGTCTGAAGGGAGTGGAAAACCGGGCCCCTACGGCAGTTAAAGTCTTACCCTCCTGTTCGCAGCGAGTCAAAGTGTCCTTTACCTTGGGTCCAAACAGGGAAGACCCATCGAAGGGGCCGGCAAAGGAAGACTTAAAGGCCTCCGCAGTGACACAGGCGTAGCCAGGCTTGTCTTCGTTGAGCAACACCTGTGCTCGCCGCTTCTGCTCGCTCCTTCGGCTGCATACTAAATGAGCCTCATGGACGAGTTGGATAGGGAGGACAGGGTAGCCAACTGGGAGTTAACCGTCTGGGCTAACTGCTCAGGTAAGTTACCGAGAGGGTATCCAAAGCTCCTTGACCAGATCCCTCTGCAGTCTCGTAAAATGCGTCAAGTAATTCAGAGACCTTAATGTAAAGGTTGCTGAAGCAAGGGTGCGCTTCCCATACCGATCCATGCTCCTAGACTCCTTATTAGGAGGATGGACGGACGTTGAAGCCTCTGCCACATCTTGTTGGGTGGCAGATGCCACCACCAAGGCATCTACAGCCACACCTTTGGAAAGAAAGTCCTTATCAGGGGGTGCCGAAAGGAATTTATTGGGGCGAGCTGGCACCGGTTCAAAAGAGTCCGGGTGTTCCCACAGATCTTCGAGAGATCAAATCCAGGAGCTCATCGAAGGGCGGAGAAACCCAGGAGGCGGAGGGCTGAGCCCCGAAGGCCTTGAGGAACACCGACTCCTCAGCAGAAGGGGGTTTGGACTGCCAGTCGCCTCGTTGCTTAAGGATTTCCAAGATGTCCGCAAAGGATACATCATCCGAGGACGACTTGGGGGACCCTTCCGCATCATCGAGGTCGGTATCCGAGGTGAGAGACTCATCAGGGGAGTCGACGTGCTTCCTCTTGCACTGTCTCTTCCTCGGGGGTTCCTCCGAAGACGTTTCGGAGGGACCTCCAGGAAGAAGGGAACCCCCGATGGGGGTAACTTCAGGCCCAAGGGCTCCGCTGTCATGAGAGAGAGGGATTGCAAAGGAACCAGTCTCCATGCCAAGGGAAGGTGGTGGTGAGATGGTAGAAGTGGCCAGAGAGGATTTGGCCAAGGCACTCCTCATGGCCTTGAAGGCGGGACCCCCAGAGTCCTGGGAAGGTTCAACCCCCAAGGCCACAACAGCAGTCGGAACTCCCGCCGCTGACGCACCGAGAGGGAGGCTCGGAACCGAAAGGATCGGTCCCGAAGCGTCCCCCCCGGGGCCGACAGAGGAGGTCTGCGTACCGAACACCGACCCAAAGAGCGGGGTTGGAGTTAGGGTCGGAACCGACCCGACAACCTCCACCGGCTCCACCAACACCGACTCCAACGGCGCCGAAGCTGTTGGAGGAGGAACCGAGATGGCAGGGTGGGAAACCGGCTCCGGAGCCGACTGGGCTGGAGCCGAGACCAACTTTTGAAAGACCGGAGACTGAAAAAGCCTTTGAAGCACCCTGTCTACATCCGAATCAGACATCCTCGACGACCGAGAAGAGACCGACCGGGTCCGAGTCGACTTCTCCGCCGGCTCCAAAAGACTGGGGGACCGGCTCCGTATGGTTTCGAGAAGTATCGGCGCCGAGGGAGATTCCATTACCACTGCAATTTCCTTCAGAGCCGATGTGGACTTCGGCACCGAAGGGGAAGAGTCTGAGCGGGCAACCTTCATCGGCTCCGAAGGCAGTGGAGCCGATGGAGATGACTCGCCTCTCGACGCCCGAGCTCTCGGCTCCGAAGGCAGAGGAGTCGAGGCTGGAGACATCGAGGCAGACCGTTCCACCCTCGGCTCCGAAGTCCGTGGAGCTGACGGAGAAGCCTGCCTTGACTTTTTTGCTGCCGGATCCGATGGGCTGGTCGGAGTCGAAGATTTTTTCTTTCTCGACGGGGAAGAAGAAGAAGATAGGTCTTCCTCAAAGGAAGGGGTAATAAGCCCTTTCAAAATCAACTTATTTTTCCTCTCTTGGAGCACGCGAGAGGAAAAAGTGTGGCAAACGCTACAGGATTCCTGGAGGTGCTTCGGCCTCAAACAGTATACACATAAAGAATGGTCGTCCGTAATGGACATTTTATAATTGCATTTTGAACATTTTTTAAATCCTGATGGCCTATGTTCCTTCGACATGGCTATCTACTTCAACTGAACTTTAAAGAGAAAAAACTAAAGACGTAGGCTAGGGCAAGGTCCCTCTAACTTAATCGGGATCACTTGCCACCAAAAAATAATACAATTTTACCTCAAAATTTTGAACCACACAGTCACAGAATAAGTAGCTGTTAAACAGCTCCAAGTAAGGCGCGTGGGCTAGGGCAAGGCCCCTCTAACTTAAACGGGATCCTTTACCTTAGAAAAAAATACAATTTTACCACAACATTTTTAACATACACAATCACACAACAATAAGTAGCTGTTAAGACAGCTTTTGGGTAAGTTTTAGCAAAATTTCTGACAGAAAATAATCACTAAGAGGCACTTAGCTCAGCCAAGTCCGAGACCACGTCTATGCTGTAGAAGCGGCAAACGAGATCTGGGGAAGCAGTAGTGGTGCATCCTGGGATATGAGGTAACTCAGCCAATAAGAGAGTTCGTTCTATTGTATAGCGTGCCGAGTCAGAGCCGAGGATCGGCTCCGAACCCATCTGTAGAGAATGTAGGCGAGATAGGATCACATTACATCTCCTTAACTCTCTTTTAGGCCTGAGGGTATTCTTGTGCCTACCACAGTGAAAATGTCTTATAGCATGGAGTGTCTCTCCAAAAGTGAGATCTTCAGGTGGGGAAGCAGAAGGAAGATTTTCCTCTGAATCAGCTTCCTCACAGGATGTGTAAGAGGGGCCTGCCTTTGAGCCAGATTCCTCCAAATAAGAGTCTTCTTCTGATTGTAATCGGTCTGGAAAAAATTCAGGAGAGACATTCCTTTTTCTTTTTCCTGTGGTAATGTCCCCTGTTGTCTGCCTAGCTCTTACAATGGTAATTAAATCTTCTGCCAGTTTTATCAAATATTGCTGCGGGTCCCTGAAACTGGGAGCCCATAGGCCTAGGCAAAGGCCCTGCCACATTTCCTTTCTTTGGGGTAGCTTTGGTCTTAGGCCTAGGTGCATCCAAGGCTCCGGCACCTGACTCTCTGGGTTGAAGGTACACTGGTGCAGGCCTAGGCCTTGTTGTTTTGTCGGTAAGTAAGTGCTCGTCTGAAGCCACGGCCTGCTGAGAGGTCTCGGATCCAACCGATGAGCTGAAGGCATGTGCAATAGAAGTTGAAAGGATTGATGGGATGTTGGACTCCAACTATGTCTCAGCTGAGGCCTGGGTTGTTGTATTAAAGGTTGAATGGGGCTGCAAAAGCACCTCACCTTCCTCGATAATCATAAGTCTAGCAGGAGAGTTGGAGAGGGAATGATTGTTGTCCAAAGACATTAACTTATGCTTCTTTTCTTTTTTGTACTTAGGAAATTCGAGTTCGGAATGACCGGCGGACACCATCAGACGCGATTGTATAGATTCTTGTCTCCGAAAATGTGCTAAGAATTCTGCCCTACGCCAAAACTATCTAGTGATAAACCTAGTACAGAAATGGCAATTTGGGACAACGTGGTCTGGGCCTAAACAAGAGACACAAAGTGTATGGAAGTCTCTGTGTGGGATTTGTTTGCCACGGCAGAGACAATTATTTACTTTATCTGACATGAGTTAAAGAAAAAATAAAGGAGTTCCCCAACGGGGAGTTAACTTTCCGATGACAACTTTTCTCTGGTGCAGACAGACTGATGCACTTGTACATGCTTCTGGCTCCGGCAGCAATAAAAAACTGAAGTGATGATGCAGGCTGGCTCCCTTTACACCTGAGTGTACTGACATCAGTGGGTACATCCGTCAGCCTGGGAGGTGAAAAGAGTTTTCTCTGGTAGGCCAAGTGCTTCCACAGCAGGAAATCCCAGCAGTTAGGAGTGCAACAGTGAAACACAAAGAACATCATCACCTTCCAAGGAAAACAAAGGTCATCTGTCTTCTATGCCAGACACCATGGTACTCTGGAAAAGAAAAGAGGGAGCTGCCTGTTCACAGACAAGCAGAAAAGATCTACCTTGAGGAATAGCCCACTGATGGACTATGCCCCAAAACACTTCTCTGTGAAGCATCCATTCGTGAGCCTGTTTGCTGGACCTGCTCAAGGTGTCTGCCATTAGATTGTGCTCTGAAGGAATATACACTGCCGCAAGAGTTAAATGAAAACTGACA
Source organism: Protopterus annectens (assembly GCF_019279795.1). NCBI lineage: Eukaryota > Metazoa > Chordata > Ceratodontiformes > Protopteridae > Protopterus > Protopterus annectens. The sequence goes on from NC_056728.1 coordinate 1,461,024,093, forward strand.
GCCAGTTCCCAGGTCTGAAGAGCCAATCTGCAAAGAAGGTAAGACTTTGTGCCTCCATGCTTGTTGACATACTAAATCACTGTGGTGTTGTCTGTGTAAACCTTCAGAGGGCTTGGAGACAACATGGGGTAAAAAGTCTAAAAGGCCAAAATCACAGCTCTCATCTCTTTGATGTGAATATGATCTGACTTCTGATGGTAGGCAAGGCAAAGACTTGGCACTTTCAGATGGCCACAGAAAGCCCTTCCCCCACATCTGAACTGTCGGTGAAAGTTCTTGAAGGAACTGGAGGCTGAAAGGACAGGCCTGGGTTGAGGGAAAGTTGCTGAATTCACCACTTGAATTTCTGCTTTAGACAAGGAAGGAGAGGCACATTGAAATTTAGAGGATGGCAAAGTTGAAGCCAAACTGACTTGAGGCACCATTGAAACTTCTGCATGTGCAGTCTGACAAGAGGGAGCACTGGAATAGAAGAGGCCAAGAATCACAGGGCTAAAAGAAACTCTCTGGCTAGAATAAGAGACAGAGGAAGTAGAGAATGAATGAAAGCTGTCAAGGATAGAACTTTTGGAGATGGAAGGGAGGCCAACAGTGGCACTGTTTGAATTCTGCAACCCAGATACACATGATCCTGTGAAGGAGTCAGGATCGACTTTTGAAAACTGTTTGTGAACCCCAGACTTTGGAGGAGAGATATGGTGAATTCCAGATCCTGTTAGGCAACCGGGAGAAGGCACCTGAAGCAACAGGTCATCTAGACAAGGAAAAACCTCAATGTCTTGGAGCCTGCAAAAGGCAATCACAGAAGCTAGGCATTTTGTGAATACCCTTGGGGTAGAAGAGAGGCCAAATGGCAAAGCAGAGAACTGAAAATGAGAGAAAGAAACAGAGAAACATAAAAACTTCCTGAAAAGTGGGTAAACAGGAATATGTAGGTAAGCATCATTCAGATCCAAGGACACCAAAAAAGCCAGGGCTAGTACAACAGGAAACAGTGTCTGAAGAGTAAGCATCCAAAAAGAAGGAACCTTGAGAAAGGTGCTGACCAAGGAGAGATTCAGAATAGGTTTCCAAGTGCCATCTTTTCGAGGGACTAGGAGCATTCTAAAGTAAAATCCCTTTGCTACTTGTGAAGGAGGGACAAGCTGAATAGTTTCCTGGCCCACCAGGGACCCAAGGACCTCTGAGAAATAATGAAGTTGTTCCAGAGCAGGTTGGGACATCCCTGAAAAAGGAGGGAAGAGAATTCCACACCATAAAGTAACCCAGATGGATGAGACACAGAAACCAAGAATCCGAGATGATGACATGCCAGTTTAGAAGACAGAGGGAGAGCCAAAGGGACACGGGAACCTGGCTAAGGGGTGGGGGGCAAGATATCAAAGAGAAGCAGGCTTATCAGATAAAGGAGGCTTGTCAGATAAAGGAGGCTTCTGAGCCGCGGCAGCCTAAGAAGACTTAGTAGGAGAAGCTCGCTTATCACCCTTCCTGCCTTTTGTGGCCATAGAAGGCTGCCTGCAAAAAAAAAAAAAAAAAAAAAAGAAGACCTAGTTGGGTAGTTCCTCTGGAACTTAGGAATAGGGGACACAAAAACATGTTTAACATCCTGCAAAGCTTTACAGACTTTTATTATCCAAAGGAGCATCCAGCAACTTGGCCTTAATGTCTTCAGGTAAAGACTGCAGGCAAAGCCAAGAATAACGCCTCATGGCAGACTGAAAGGTAGCAGCTCTGGAAGATGCATCAGCAGCATCATAGCTACACTTGATAGAGTGAATAGCCACCTGAGAGGTAGAACCCAACATAGATAAGAGCAGAAGATTCTGCTACAGAATCAGGGAGGTCGGAAATAACCTGACAAGTTTGGGCAATCAAGGCCACAGCATATCTGGTCATGTGTATCTGGTAATTGATGGCCTGAAAGGCCAAAGCAGGAGCAGTATAAACCTTCTTACCAATTTTCTCCATTGCCCTATTATCCTTATCTGAAGGCAGAAGCTTGGAAGAGGGCAAAAGTTTACAAGTCTTGTCAGAGGAGACTGATACCACAGCAGGGTCAGCAGAAATAGACTTAAATAAGAACTGACAATCAACAGGAACCTTACAGAACTTGTCAGGTTTCTCTGAAGTAGGAAGATGAGAATTAGGAGATTAGAAGCAGCTATAAACGTGTTTAACAAAGCAGCCAACACAGGAGGTACTGCAGAAGGTTTAGGAATGTCCACTTGAAGCAGCTCATAATACCTTTTCTGGATATCAGACACTTGAGAAGAATCACCCCCCTTCAATGTTGCACAACATAGGGAAGTATGTGGTAAATGAATGGGGTTTGAAATACAAACCCCTACTAGGAATAGGAGTAGTTAACAACAAAGAATTAAATTCTAATTTTAAGAACAATGATAGAACGATACATCAAAAATCTTTTATCCTAACATATAATCCAATGTCTGACAAAATTGTGGAAACTATCAATAAGTATTGGTTTTTACTAGATTCTGAACCTAACTTGGAGAAAATAGTAGGCAAAAGACCAAGGGTGGTATACAAAATGGGAGACAACATCAAGAAACTTCTTGAACATAATTCTCACGACCAGCAGACAAATAGGAATCAAAAAAAGAGGAACCACATTTTTTATGGTACCAGGAAGTGTGGCACGTGCAATCAGTGCAAACACATTTTAGAAACATACAAATTAAGTATTTTCAACAATCACACAACAGTAATCAAGTTGAAAAAGGGAAATTGCAACACTAGAATGGTGATTTATATCGCTAAATGTGGAGCATGCCCTAGCTATTACGTCGGAAAAACAGAAAGAAATTTCAAAAAGAGAATTTATGATCATATTTACAGTATATCTAGAAAAGATGGTACCAATGCACTATCTAGACGTGGAAAAAATGGGGGCTGAACACGAGTTTAAATTTGGTATTTTGGATATTATTTACAACAATCCCAAAGGAGGGGACCCAAAGAAACTATTAAGTTTCAAGGAAGTTTGGTGGCAACTTTATCTCAACGCCGCAAACTTTCCAGGTTTAAACAAATTCATTTCATGCAAACCCATTCTTGAATTTGATCTCAGATAAATATAAATGAGTTTAACAATCAACTGTAATTACAATTAGTGTATAAATATTTACCATCAATATATATATATTTCCATTTATTTTTATTTTTTTATATACTCAGTGTTTTTTTCATTTATTTATTATTAAAAGATAGTTGCACAAATGAATATATTTAAACAACACAACATTTATACGTATAAGTAGTAATCATATTTATATTCACTGGGGTACGTATATTCATATTTATTTCAAACATAGTCCCAACACATCAGTAAAGAAGTGCTTCATGTATTTTCAACATAGATTTTGAACAGAGTCTAATATATATAAAAAAAATGCTATGCTTGCACACAGGCAATTTTAGGATTTGATTGCCTTACACAGATACATTTTTATGTCCTTGGCATAATATTATAATTATAGTATTTTATACAATTAATTCTTACACACAATTTCTTTACTATTGCCTTTTTATTATTATTTTATTCTGTCATGTAACTTATCATGAGTAACATTCATTCAGCACAGATCCTCGTGGTGGCCAGCAGAGTAATCCAAGCTTCAGAGAGCTAAAAAAGCGACTTTACCTGATTTAAGTATATTTTGTGGCTTTCCCACTTCTAATTACCTAGCGACTGTATTTCGCCTGCTTTGCTGATATATTGTAATTGTTTTTTTGCATATATCTTGTTATTGCACTTGAAAATCTCAATTTGTTACTTTTAAATCTGTAATTGTTGCAAATTGTTTCTGTAGGCTGTGATAGCCGATTTATAGCATTTATAGTGTCTACTGTTCTGTTTCTCATTGTTTTCTGAAAAAAAAAAAAATATATCTCTTGTTTTCCCGCCTTACTGAGCTAGAGTAGTCCAGTTTCAGAGTTGCTGATCCCTGGACTTTGTTTGTAGTTCCTGTTACTGATTCTTTGCCTAATTTGGAAGAGAGGAAGTTCCCTTGCTTACCAGTGGGAGTGGGAAGCATTGAGCTGCCTGTTGGTCCAGTTTTGTGAGGTTTCAGCCAGTAACTTGTAGTCTATTGGTCGTTTTGGGCCAGTTCCTAGCTTCTTTCAGCCCCCTGATATAAAACACGCTAAATGTGCATTTCCAGCTTGTACCTACTCAGCACAGATCCTCGTGGTGGCCAGCAGAGTAATCCAAGCTTCAGAGAGCTAAAAAAGCGACTTTACCTGATTTAAGTATATTTTTGTGGCTTTCCCACTTCTAATTACCTAGCGACTGTATTTCGCCTGCTTTGCTGATATATTGTAATTGTTTTTTTGCATATATCTTGTTATTGCACTTGAAAATCTCAATTTGTTACTTTTAAATCTGTAATTGTTGCAAATTGTTTCTGTAGGCTGTGATAGCCGATTTATAGCATTTATAGTGTCTACTGTTCTGTTTCTCATTGTTTTCTGAAAAAAAAAACAAAAAAAAAAAAAAATATCTCTTGTTTTCCCGCCTTACTGAGCTAGAGTAGTCCAGTTTCAGAGTTGCTGATCCCTGGACTTTGTTTGTAGTTCCTGTTACTGATTCTTTGCCTAATTTGGAAGAGAGGAAGTTCCCTTGCTTACCAGTGGGAGTGGGAAGCATTGAGCTGCCTGTTGGTCCAGTTTTGTGAGGTTTCAGCCAGTAACTTGTAGTCTATTGGTCGTTTTGGGCCAGTTCCTAGCTTCTTTCAGCCCCCTGATATAAAACACGCTAAACGCGCGTTTTCCAGCTTGTACCTACTCAGCACAGATCCTCGTGGTGGCCAGCAGAGTAATCCAAGCTTCAGAGAGCTAAAAAAGCGACTTTACCTGATTTAAGTATATTTTTGTGGCTTTCCCACTTCTAATTACCTAGCGACTGTATTTCGCCTGCTTTGCTGATATATTGTAATTGTTTTTTTGCATATATCTTGTTATTGCACTTGAAAATCTCAATTTGTTACTTTTAAATCTGTAATTGTTGCAAATTGTTTCTGTAGGCTGTGATAGCCGATTTATAGCATTTATAGTGTCTACTGTTCTGTTTCTCATTGTTTTCTGAAAAAAAAACAAAAAAAAAAAACAAAAAAATATCTCTTGTTTTCCCACCTTACTGAGCTAGAGTAGTCCAGTTTCAGAGTTGCTGATCCCTGGACTTTGTTTGTAGTTCCTGTTACTGATTCTTTGCCTAATTTGGAAGAGAGGAAGTTCCCTTGCTTACCAGTGGGAGTGGGAAGCATTGAGCTGCCTGTTGGTCCAGTTTTGTGAGGTTTCAGCCAGTAACTTGTAGTCTATTGGTCGTTTTGGGCCAGTTCCTAGCTTCTTTCAGCCCCCTGATATAAAACACGCTAAACGCACGTTTTAGCGCGGAGTTGCCACTGTTGCACACAAGAGCAGCGGCGGTTAAATAAGGCTAAACTATTCGGGCCACCTAAATTACACTCTTCAAATTTTCCCTTAAAACTACCTTCCTCGAACTGTATTGCTGATCTAACCAGCGTATCCTATAACTAAAAAGTTCATCTCTACTTGATTCCCAAGTAGACTATTCTCTATCTGTAAAACCTAGCACTTGCTCCTACAGCACTTGCACCTTGATAAAGCACTTTTATTATAGATAGTACCCCACCAGCCTAGAACCCACATCCCTCGGAGTCTTTTGTAAGTTTTTTTATCTATTACTTCTAGCATGTCGAGGGATCAGTTGCTAGTGTCCTCTCATGCTCAACTGGTGAACCTGGGAATATTGAGGCAATGTTACAATTGCCTCATGTACACAGACAATCCTCTCCTTCTCCCACAAAACACAAATACATGCAAGAGATGCAACTATACGGCTAAACTGGAGGCTGAGCTCTCTCAACACAGGACTGGCAAGACCAGACAGGAGGAGAAGGAAACCATACACACTACATACCCAGTCACACATAGTACCATCACAACTTCAAATCATACACATAATCACATAAAGACATACTCGGAGGCTCTGATCAAAAATCTACCAAAACAGCAGAGGCCACCAAAGCAGACACCCAAACAACTACCACCTCAGGACCAAACACATGCAACACATAGACCACACAGTCAGAGTGTCATACAGTCACAGCCCTTAAGGCCAAACACAATGCCAGACACACTCGTCATTGGTGACTCCATAGTCAGACACACTGACGTCCCGCTCACCAGACTGAGTAAGGAGAAGGTCACAGTAAGCTGCCTGTCGGGCGCTAGAATCCGCCACATAACGCAAGCACTCAGGTCTCTCAACAGCAGGTACAAGTACGACTCAGTCATTGTCCATGCTGGTGTCAACGACCTGAGACGTACCTCCTTGGACTACATGAAAAGAGACATTGAGGAGCTCTCTGATTATGTAGCCCAAGCAGGTATGACCCTGACCTTGAGCAGTATCCTACCTTCACCTAGAATGATGCCACAATACAGGGATAAGATGATCAGCTTTAATAATTCGCTTAAATTCTGGTGTCATTCAAAGGGGATCCAATGTCTGTCTGCCTGGGATGACATGCTGGACAAGCAACGCTGCTTCGCAAGGGACGGCTTGCACCTGTCACCCCTGGGCTTCCGGATATTGGCAAAGGCTCTTGCCACCCCCATAGTGCCTTTTTTAGGCAAGGCTCAAATTCTAAACCTACCACCCTAGAACACAAAAAAGGAAAAAACTAAGGGTAATGCTGCTCAATGCCAGAAGTCTCAATCTCAAGATGCACGCACTCGAGGCCCTTCTCAGTATGGAGAACATCGATGTCTGTGCTGTGACAGAAACCTGGTTCAAGGCTCCTGAGAGCACCCCAGCACTATCAGGTTTCACCTCATATCATGCGTTCCGGCCCCAAAATCCGGACAACACCAAAAAAGGAGGGGGGTGTCCATATTCATAAAGGACACCCGCACCTCAAGGTTTGTGGCAACGCACGATGCATCGGAGACCATCCAGGTGCAATTAACCATAGGCAAGACTGCTCTGCAATTTGTAGCATGTTACAGGCCACCATCTCAAACCCAGGAACCTCACATGGCCTTCCTGAAAACATTGGAGGGGATAAATGTATCTCCAAACACCATCATATTAGGTGACTTCAACTACCCTAATATAGACTGGGAACACTACTCAAGCCCAAACTCTCTAGCCCAAAGGTTCCTGGAGTTCATAAACTCAAATGCCATGGAACAACTAGTCACCATCCCCACAAGAGGAGAAAACATACTTGATCTCATCATCACAAACATGGGATCAAAATGTTCAACACCGGAAGTATACCCCTCACTGGTGAGATCAGATCATAAACTAATCTCGCTGGAGGTCCTCATCCCGCCCCCACCTGAGATAAAAGAGACCACAGTGAAAAACTTCTCAAAAGCCGACTTCACACTTCTAAAAACTAGTGTGGTCTCCTTTAAGGCCCCTGAGCCAGTGGTAAACATTACTCAAACCGCTGAATCACTTATAAATGCCTTCTACCAGCACCTACAGGACTGCATGGATCAGGCAATCCCAAACAAAACTAAGACTCTTTGTACCAAAGGCAAGCGTCCAGTCTGGTGGACCCCAGCCATAAACAAGCTCTACAACAAAAGGAGGAAGCTACTACAAGATAGAGCAATATCCTTGAAAGGTAAGACACCTTTGATCATTATAAGTAAAAAACTAAGAGCTCTCATAAAATCATCCAAGGCTAACTTTGAGAGAAAAATCGCCAAGGACACAAAAGACAATCATAAGGCCTTCTTTAGCTATGTTAGAAACCTAGGAGGAAACTCCCAGATATGCTCAGAATTAGTCCAAAATGATGTGAAGATTACTGAACCTACACACATTGCCAACATACTGGCTGACAGGTTCAGTGCAAACTTCTCCCCCCCCCAAAAGGAGAGATATCTATTCCAGAGGATTGTAGCCCCCAAACATCTCCAACGCCCAGGTGAGAACTGCTCTCCAAGGCAAAAAACACAGCATCCATGGGACCGGATGGTGTCCCCGGCTGTGTGCTCCACAAACTCAATGAGGAATTAAACCCGCAGTTAGGACAGCTGTTTAATCTTAGCATCACCTCAGGATACGTACCCAAGGAGTGGCGCACTGCGACTGTGGTCCCACTTCACAAGGGCGGTGCCTCCACCGACCTTGGAAATTACCGTCCCATTAGCTTGACAAGCCTTATCTGCAAAGCCATGGAGAGGATCATAATGGAACTCATAAATAAAGACATAGGGAACTTGCAGACTTTGGATCCAACCCAGTTTGGCTTTGTCAAAGGCAGATCATGCCTTTTAAACTTGGTTGACTTTTTCGAAACAGTCACCAAGGCCATTGATGAGGGAAAGGCAGTCCATTCCATACAGCCTACCTCGACCTGGCAAAGGCCTTCGACACAATACCCCACTCAGGTATCATCGAAAAACTCATCAGCTTGAATGTAAACCCATACATCACAAGATGGGTTGCAAACTGGCTAAGTGACAGAACCCACAGGGTCAGAGTTGCTGGAGCCATGTCAGACTCAAAGCCTGTCACAAGTGGTGTCCCACAGGGCTCAGTCCTGGGTCCACTCTTGTTCGGCATCTACTTTTCTGAAGTACAAGCAAACACAGGAGGGTTATGGCTGACAAAGTTTGCAGATGACTGCAAACTGGGCGCCATAGTCGAAAACACTTCTGACACAGATATCCTTCAGAAGGGCCTCACAGAAACGGATAACTGGTGCCAGAGCCATGGCCTAAAGTTAAACGCCAAGAAATGCATAGTCATACCCTTCGGGAAAAACAAGGTTACCCCTAGCTACCACATAGGTGGCAATCCACTGAGCACAGAAGAAGTCATCAGGGACCTGGGGACCCAGGTTGACACTAGCCTTCGCTTGACACTCATGTTGCTAAAGTAGTCAGGAAAACCTTCTACATTGCCCACCTGATCATGAAGGGATTCACATCTAGATCAAGGGAGGTCATCGTCCCCCTGTACTCATCACTCATTAGACCTATGATTGAGTACAATGCCCCATTCGAATGTATCTGACCCGACACCTGCAGCAGCTGGAAAGGCCCCAAAAGTTCCTCACCAAGAGGATAAAGGGTCTCAAAAATATGTCTTATGCTGCCCGACTGAAAGAACTCCAGCTCTATTCAGTCTCATACCGCTTGCTCAGAGGTGACCTGTGCCTGACATATAAGGCCATGTCAAACCCAGATTTGATGAATATGCTTCACCTCAAAAAATCTAGATCCCTCAGAACCACAAGGGCGGGAGACTTAAACCTTGACACAGTTATTAATAGGACGTGCTGGAGGGACAGATTCATCACCCAGAGACTCCCTATGCTGTGGAACAAAATCCCGGTAAATGTGAGGCAGAGCACCCCGCTGGCCTTGTTCAAGAGGAATCTTGACCAATGGATGGGAGATCGCAGATATACCCCAGGGATTACTTCAGTGTGACAGAGGCACAGCAAAATAATAGGCATAGTTTTATTCAAACTAAAGGGGTGGCGAAAGCCACATATCTATGGGCTAGGCTTAATAAATGCCCTTGGGCAGATAGCCTAGTATGAACCTATGAACCTATGAAATGTAGTAGTATTTCTTTAAGGAAGGAGTAACAGGCAATGCATTTTTTGGCACCAATTTCTGTATTTAAACAATGTTTCTATTAATGAAAGGATGTTCTGATGAAGCTCTATGTTATGAGTGAAAGCGCTTAACATCCAGTTTGTATTTTAATATCTTGGTTTTATCAAATCGCAATAAATCTGTTCCGCTACTAAAGTTTTACGTGAAATTGTACACTTATTGGTCGAGTCGAGGTTTTCGTTTGGATTTGGTTGTGCTTATTTTCGAACCTTACAGAACTTGTCAGGTTTCTCTGACGTAGGAAGATGAGAATTAGTAGATTAGAAGCAGCTATAAACGTGTTTAACAAAGCAGCCAACACAGGAGGTACTGCAGAAGGTTTAGGAATGTCCACTTGAAGCAGCTCATAATACCTTTTCTGGATATCAGACACTTAAGAAGAATCAGGCTTAAAGTATTCCGTCATTCTAGCTATTGTGCCTCCAAAAAACACAGACTCAGGAGTAACTGACTCTTCTTCATCAGAACCATAAACCAACGGTGAGGTTATCTGAGAAGAGTAAAACAAGGACCCATCATCAGACTCTGAATCCTCATCTGAGGAGTCGGGTTCCCATATCCATTTGGAAGGAGTTGAAGTTGGGTCTATATCAGCATTTCGAAAGACAAAAATGCCAAATACCAGTTAGCCGACCCGTAAATGTTGAACTACGACATTGTCGAACGGCCAAATCACCGGTTTCTTTCTGAGGGAAAGAAATCTGTTGGCCAAACACCAACGCCAAACACAAACAAACATTTTTAAGTGGGGGGCTTCGCCCCCCCAGACCCCCAACATGTGGAAGGCTGTGCCCTCCACCCCCCCAACTAAGTATTGTAATTCCGAGACTGCACTAAAGTCAGGGAAAGGGCAGGTGTAAGAAAACGGCCAACTGCTTTCTTTCCGTTAGGAAGAAATCGGTGATTTGGCTGTTCGGCCATGTCATAGTTCGACATTTACGGGTCGGCCAACTGTATTCAGCATTTTCGTCTTTCGAAATGCTGATATAGACCCGTTGATGTTTAAGGGGGAGTACGCACATAAACCCCTTGGAGAGGTTTCATGGCCAATAAGGCATTAAACAGGCCCTGAGTAAACTCCTGCCATTCCTAGTGATGATCCTTAAAGCGTACAGGTATACTTAGTCTTCTGCTTTTAATTGGTAGGGGTGTCAGCCCTAACACACACTGGTGGTTTCAACGCTTGATGAGATTCAGTAAGAGTACTCAGAACGTACCTCAGGGTTAGAAGACTCTGCCATGCTACCCTGGCCTAACAGTTTAAGCCTCTGGTTCTCAAGATATATGGCCAGGGAACACCGACAGCATCTAAGAGTCTTAGGCACAAACAATTTACAAATGCTACAGGACATATGGTCATGGGAAGCACCCAGACAAAAAAGACACTGTTTGTGATGATCCTTATGGGAAATCTACTTCCCACATTAACATTTTCTCTTCTTGGATGATATGAACTCCAGGTAAACAAACAAGAACAAGACTAAAGAAAAAAGACCCCAATGGGGCACTTATGTGATGGTTAGGTATTCAGCACAGCAAAGGGCTTCAGACATCTGAGCGAAGATGGTATTCAGACTGACAGCAAAGAAGTTCAGGGTAACTACATCAGTACATCACCTTTATGCCCTCTGTCCTGAACAGGGAGCATATGTGTGATCTACAGTGCACACAAAAATCTAAAAGCTTTGGTATACTGGCTGGACACTGGGCTATCCTTGGCGATACAGAAGGACATCAACTAAAGATACAGCTAATAGGTCAGGTTTGAGAATAGTGTATAAAAATTTAAAAGACTGAGGAACGTTATACATCCCATCTCCCTTTTTATGGGCAGCTGGCTGACTATCAGGAAATTACTGGCAGTAACACATACATCCTCTAAAGCAGACAGAAGAGGAGAAATTGATGTAGGCTCTGGAAAATCCTGCTGTAACAACTCATAGTATTTTCTGAGGGACTGAGAAAAGTCAGTGTCTTCCCACTGAAATCTGGCACACTCTAGCAATAGTCTCAGAAAAAGAGAACCCTCCCTCAGACAGAATCAGAAACTGAGCTCTCATCTGAGTCTGAATCAGAAATCTGTGGAAAAAAACTTGTAGCCATCCCAGCATCTTCCTGTTCAGATTCAGAATCCTGAATCTTTTCAGGAAAAAAGGAATCCCTCTTTCTTTTACCAGAAACTACTTTACAAGAAGAGTCAATAGCTTGAATTAAACACTAAGCCAGACCAAGTAAACTACTGTTATCCAAAGAAATTTGAGGAGGTACATGCCTGGTTTTCTAATTCTTTTTGATATGAAAAATGGGGCAACCATGTTACTAACAGCAGCAGCTACTTCCCCATGAATGGGCACAATACTCTGGTACAAAAGAGAAGCCATTCCTGTTCCCTCTCCCAGGACAATCAAGAGTGTTTCTCCCCTGCCAAATGAGGACACCTTAACAGCCACAGAGGATGTGGCTATTTGTAGGTGCTAAACCAGAGGGATCTGGGGTAAAAGACGAGTGATCTGAGGTACAACAAATGGCTACAGTAGAGTCACCTACCTGTGGATGAGTCAAATTGCTAGCCTGCTGTGATGGCAAAGACTGCTTGCTTAACTTTTCTGGAAGAAGGACCAATCGTGGGACCAGAAGTCCACTCCATGGTCAAGCTAAAATTGGTGCCTCTTTCCCTGGGTAAGACAAGTAGCAATTGCCAGTAAACACTACAATCCCACAAAAGTTACTTTTTTGATAGAAAAAATACAGCAAAAAGGGCTTTAAAACACTAAGCCAGCCCCACAAAAGAAAAAGTATCACAATTTTTTCAAAAGAAAAAAAATGCTCTCAGTTACTTTACACCACTTTTAAACTGAAAGGAAAAAAAAACTGCAGAGATTAAAAATACTTTACAGTCTTGAGGCAGTCCATTAAAACAAAAAAAAGTTATGTACTCACCATAACGTTCCATCTGAGTAGTTGTACTTCAGTTGTCTTCAACCTGTGGGTCTATGGATCCTGCTAGGAGAGTGTTGGAACTTCAGGCACTATCAATCAAGGTTCTATACATGATTTTCCATAAAGACAGGGTCTCCCTCCACACTAATCTGTGCTTTCTTCCTAAAGTGGCGTCAAAAGCTAACATTAATCAAACTATTAATCTTCCCGTTTTATTTCCCAACTTTCAGAACAAGGGTGAATATAATTTACACTTGTTGGATGTAGACAGACAATTGAGCTTTTATCTGCACAGAACTAAGTCCTTCCGAAAATCTAACCAGTTATTTGTTTCGTATTCAAAACCCTTCTTAGGAAAGCCAATTACCAAAGTAACCCTTGCTCGCTGGATTTCCCAGTGTATCATTTGGGCTTATTCTGACAAATGCATTTCTCCTCTGAGTCAAGTAAAAGCAAATTCCACCAGATCCATGGCCACTTCAGCGCTTTTTGGTCCAGGGTGTCACTGGATGATATTTGTTGTGCAGCTACTTGGTCCTCATCTCATACCTTCATCTCACATTACAAATTCAACATTGTATCCAGGAGTAGGGCATATTTTTGCTCCATGGTGCACCAAAATATCCTTCCATGAGGGCCACCCAGGTGTTAGTAGCTGGGGACTGTGTCCCACAGGCTGAAGAAGTTATGTACTCACCATAACGTTTCATCTGGGTAGCTGTACTTCAACCGTCCCCCCTCCTTCCCCCTAACCTTGTCACTATTGTCCTAACCTTGTATTCAGAAGGTGCTCACTATAGTAGCTCTCCTTGCTTTACTTGGCTTAGGGATATGGGGGAGCCTTTAGTGGTAAGGTCTCATTGGGTTGGGCTTATGTTTATTGAGCAGCAAACTCGATCTGAGGGAAGGAGACAGGGGGCATTATGGGTAAGGGGAGGAGCTTGGAGCTCGGATCAGATGCTAGTGATGCGGCTGTCTTGGATCTGATTCGGATCCATAGACCCACAGGTTGAAGATCAAATGAAGTTAACTACTTCAGGTCACTCCTATCTTTAAAATAACTTTCCTGAAGAGGAAAGTAATAAAATAGGTTCATAGGTTCATAGATAGGTACTAGGTTATCAGCCCTGGGGCCTATACAAGCCCAGCCAAAAAGGTACCCTGGCTTTTGCCACCCAAGAAAACTATTTTCCTGTGCCACTGTCGAGCAGAGCCACAGAGGGGATCCCTGGGGTGAATTTCCTATTTCCCATCCAATCATCAAGATTTTTCTTGAAGAGTGCTAATGAGGAGCTTTGCTTGATATAGATAGGTAGTTTATTCCAGAGTATGGGAAGTCTCTGGCTCAGGAATCAACAAAATTAAGAAAAATAGAAGTTTTTTTCGCCAAAGAGCACTTACCTGCTCTGCAAAGGAAAGCACACACCAATTGTCAATCATCAAAAGCCTCAGAGTAGCATAATCGCCAGTGACAGTACAGCTCTGAAGGGTTTCATGCTCAAACTTGTCTTTTAGTCAGCTTGGGCTACTTGACAGTTAGGGTGCATGTAAGGTGGCCAGTTCTTATATCCTTGGCAGGATATAACCCATATAGCTAAGGCTAATGCAGCAGTGATCAATATGATGAACATGTACTTAATTTTGTTGTTCTTCTTTCAGCTTTTCCCAGTTAGGGGTCGCCACAGCGGAACTCTGGTCCACTAATGATTGGCAGTAGATTTTTTTACAGGTGCCGAGGTGCCAGCTCGACGCCCAACCTTCAGCGAAGGCACGCCCATTCTACGCATGTCTTTCGAACGCCACTCGACCGTGGGGAGGACATGCAGACTCCACACAGAAGGCGCTCCAGCCGAGAATAGAACGGGAGAACCTCTTGCTGTGAGGCAACAATGCTATCGCTGCACCACTGCAGCTTATAGGTTCATAGGTTCATACTAGGCTATCTGCCCTAGGGCATTTATAAGCCTAGCCAGAGTGTGTTTGGCTTTCGCCACCCATTTTAAATTAATTTTGCTATTCCCTTTTTCGAGGTTAGTATACTGTGCCTCTGTCTAACAGTGACACAGAAGAGATACCCGGGGTAAACCTACGATCTCCCATCCACTGATCAAGATTCCACTTGAAGAGAGTCAATGAGGGACTGCCTAACCTGGACTGGGATTTTATTCCAGAGTGAAGGGAGCCTCTGGGTTATGAATCTGTCCCTCCAGCATGTCCTATTTATTTCAGTGCTGAGGTTCAACATGAACATGCACTTAATGTTGTTTGTCTTTCGGCTTTTTCCCGGTAACGGGTCGCCACAGTGGAACTCCGGTCCGCTAATGATTGGCAGTAGATTTTTACGAAACTCCAAGGTGCCAGCTTGACGCCCAACCTTCAACAAAGGCAAGCCCATTTACACACGCATGTCTTTCGAACGCTACCCAACCGCGGGGAGGACATGCAGAATCCACACAGAAGGCACTTCCAAGCCATGCCGAGAATCGAAAGGGAGAACCTCTTGCTGTGAGGTAACAACGGTACCGCCGTACCACTGTGACTGATGCATGAACATGTACTTAATAATAAATATAAAAGAGTTTGCAGTGGTCCCAGTTTTCATTTTACATTTTTCAGTTAGAAGTGTGTTGCTGAATACTTAATTTTGAGTTAAAGTGTAGAAGAAACCAATCGGTGCAAGACCTGCATTCAGACTGGCTGCGAAATAGTCAGGTCTTCATGCTCATACATCTGCCTATGTACCCTTATGCCCATGGGCTTAGGGGTTTACTATCAAAATGTGGAAAATCAAAACAATTTTCCACTTTTTGATCAAATTAATTTCCTGAATTTGGTAATACAGAATTACCAAAAGATCAGAAATGGTAACCTCGAAATTGACATTTGAACACCGGATGTTTCAATGTCAAAAGTCTGTGTTACCAGTAAGATTTCTGTAGGGGGGACAAGCCCCCCCTATAACTCCCACACCCCCTGCATATTATATATTCCAACTCCGAGATCGCACTACAGTGAGGAAAAGGCTACATTTCCCAAACCCCACTATAGTGTGATCTGTTATCAGAACTTTGAAAGCACATTAGCAAATGTATACTAACATTCGCTAGTGTGCACTTGAGCATTTTTCAGAATGGTATTAAAGAAACTGTAAAAGACAAATTCGACCATCCGAGTTTCAAGTGCCATTCCACATTTTGACAGTAAACTGGGCTTAGTTCATAGCTCACACGTATGTTTCTATGGAAACTTTTGGCTTTGGTACCCTGCCCAGATGCTGATAGCCCAACAGTCTGGAAGACTGCAACAGTGATCTGAGGAAAGACACCAGAGAGATATGCTACCAGATTTTTGTACAGGAATTTTATCTCCTGAAAACACCTTGTAGAACCTGCCTGGCTTCTTAGCTGCAAGTGGCTGTGAGTCTGGGTTAGAAGATATTAAACAAAGGCATCCAAAAAGACTTCCAGAGCAGGGGCACAACTGAAGGCTTAGGGGCTACGACTTCCAATAATTCATATTACCTTTTCAATACATCTGAGACTTATTTAGTGTCCCAAATGAAATGTTGCATCATCCTGGATATTATTTCCCCAAATTAGATCTCTTCCATTAGGGAATCTGATGAGAATATATCCTCATCACTTGAGGCCTGCCATCCTGGATAATGTACATAGGAGGAATAAGCCGGTGAGTCTTCATGTGAATTTCTTTTCTCTTCCTCCTCTGCTCAAGAAGATTCATGTGGCCTTTTCAAAGGAGCAGGGCAGGGAAAGGAGAAAAAAAAAAAAGAATGAAGGAAGGAAGGTAGACAGGTAGGTAAGGCTTCCAGGATAAGACGTCTTTGTATAATCCTTGACAAAATCCAGCCATTCCTTCTCCTGGGATGTCCTCTGAGGAGAGACATATATTTTTTTCTTCTGCTCTTCCACTGCCAGTGCTGCTCTCCAGCCCTTACACAAGATGCACCTGCACCAAACCCAAAATATGCAAGCCCATTCCTCAGTCTTTTCCAAGATGATCTCTTCCTTATGTCTTTATTTATTAATTTACTACTTCTACAGCACATTCCTTTTCTTCAGTGACAAACAGCCATAATTTCACTTGGACAGCATGCCTTCTGACAAAGTACAGTTTTGTACCTACCATAAATGTAGATGTCCGAACAGGATAGCATCTGCAGTCCTAACAAATGGGTTGTCCTGTCGTCAGGCAGCCCTTCGGTCGGCCGGATTCCAAAGTCTGGGTCTGGCCTCGGCTGGTGTCGCACTTCACCCGACGTCATCTCTGCTGGTCTTCGGGTATAAAGGCATCAGCCGACGCCATTTTCCTCAGTGTTTCTTGCCCCAGATGCCAGTTGCCCTCTTGGAAAACTAAATTTTGGGTAAATGCCAATGTTTCCAAAAAAGTAGTAGGCAAACACATAAAATAAGCATGTATGTACATATATACAAACAAATACACCATAAGAGATCCCCCCCCAGCTAGCTATTAGGAGGGTAAATACCCTAGGAGTACCACAGAGGGGAAGGAGGGTGGGTAATCCTGACTGCAGATGCTATCCTGTTCGGACATCTACATTTATGGTAGGTACAAAACTGTACTATGTCCTTCAAGGATGCATCTGCAGTCCTAACAAATGGGTAGAATACCATAGCCAAACTAGGGAGGAGGAAGAAGAATTATGGTGTAGTTAGGATCCCTTGCAATACAGCAGTGGCAAACCCTGCTCGGGATCTAGAGTATAGAGGTAAGTTATAGTGCTTGGCAAATGTATGCACAGAGGTCCAAGTAGCCGCCTCAATAATGTCCTTGGTAGCCACTCCTCGTAAGAAAGCTGTGGTAGTGGCTGTAGCCCTTGTAGAATGAGGTCTTATGTTCTGTGGAATTTGCTTTCCATGGTAGGAGTAACAGAATCTTATGCAATTTCCTATCCACTTGGAGATTGTCTGTTTGGAAATTGCTTTTCCTTCCCTTCCTGTTGCATAAGCTACTAGAAGCTGGTCAGTTTTTCTATTGCCCTTGGTTCTGTCCAGGTAGTAGCGCAACTGTCTATGTACATCCAAGGTATGCAGCAGTCTTTACCCCCTGTTCTGTGGATTGGGAAAGAAGGTAGGTAGGTGGATTGCCTGGTTTAGAGACACTCTGGATACCACCTTAGGCATAAATGTAGGATTAGTTCTCATGGACACTCTATCTTGATGGAAGATTAGGAAGGGTTGTACTGCCATTAAGGCCTGTAGTTCCGAAACCCTTCTTACTGAAGTAATTGCCAGTAGGAAAGCAGTTTTCCAGGATAGGTGTTGAAGATCTGCTGTTGCTGCTGGTTCGAATGGAGGGAGTGTCAATTTTTCTAGCACAAAGTTCAAGTCCCATGCTGGTAATGGTGGTTTCTTAGGAGGTTTTACATTCTTGATTCCTCTGAGGAACTGCCTGAGTAGAGGATGTGAGAAGACAGGGGGATCGAAGCTCTATTCTGCAGAAATAGCTGATGCATGTATCTTGATGGAGGAATAGGACAGGCCTGTATGGAGAAGCTCTGCCAAATACTCCAGGATGTTGGCAATATCTATCTTTGACACATCTTTTCCTCTTTCAGTACTCCAAATGACAAACCTTTTTCCATTTTCCTGCATAGTTCCTTCTTGTTGAAGGTCTGCGGGCCTCAAGGATAATGTCTTTAACCCTTTGGGATAAATCTGGGTTAGTTGCTCTTATGTAATGTTCCAGGCAGTCAGTTGCAGAGTTTTCAGGTTTGGATGCATGGTGTTGTAGTCGCTCTGAGTTAACATCAAAGGAATCAGGGGTAGTGTCCACGTTCCCCCCGAGACATGCTCCTCAGCAATGGATACCAATGTTGTCTTGGCCAATTTGGAGCTATCAGAATTATCCTTGGACGTTCCTCTTTGATTTTCAGTAGTACCTTGTGCATCAAAGGAAGAGGTGGAAATGCATATGCTGTCAGGCCTTTCCAACTGAAGGATAGAGAGTCCACCTTCCATGCAAGTGGGTGGTATGTCCTTGTGCAGAATTTCTTGAGCTGGTGATTGAGTGGGGATGTGAATAGGTCTACTTGTGGCATCCCCCATTTCTTTGTGATGGCCTTGAAGATGTCCGGGTGTAGCATCCATTCGTGAGCATCCGAGGTAGTTCTGCTTAACATGTCTGCTAGGATGTTTTCTTTTCCCGGTACAAATATTGCCTGTAACTGAATGTTGTAGCTCAGAGCCATATTCCATAGGTCCAGAGCCATTCGGCATAGGGGGTATGAATGAGTGCCTCCCTGTTTGTTGATGTACCACATGACTGTGGTGTTGTCTGTCCTTATCAGTAATTGGCCTTCTTTGAGGAATGGTCTGAAATTCTGGATTGCTAGTTTTACTGCCAGCATTTCTTTTTGATTTATGTGCAGGTGCAGCTGATCTGGAGTCCATAATCCTTGTATGCATTTGTCCAGCATGTGGGCCCCCCAACCTAGGTCTGAGGCGTCCGTTGTGATGGTTTGGCTTGCTTGAAAGTTGTGGAAGGGCAAACCTGGGTTTGACTGGCATGCTTGAGCCCACCATAGGAACTCTTGTTTCAGGCATGGGATTAGTGGTATTTCGGTTTCTAAGCTGTGCCTGTGTTGAGACCATAAATTCTTTAGGTACCATTGTAGCTTTCTCATATGCAGTCTGGCATGGGGGACCAGGATTATGCATGATGCCATGAAGCCCAAGGCCTGCAGTACTTTCTTTGCTGTTAGTTTGTTCTGCCTTGTTAATGCCAAGAAGTAAAGAGGGAGTTGTTCTTGTTTTTCTGCAGTTAGGAATGCCATCTGTTTTACTGTGTCCAATTCTGCACCCAAGAATGTTCTTGTTTGGGATGGTATCAGTCTTGACTTTTTTAAATTGACTGTGTATCCCAGGGCTTGTAGTAAGCAAATGACTCTTTGTAAGTCTTTTGTCAGCTTGCTTTTGTTGTCCGCTTGTATCAGGCAGTCGTCCAGGTATGGATAAATTTGGATTCCCTGTAGCCTGCAATGAGCGATTACTGATGCCAGGCATTTTGTGAATACTCTGGGCGCAGTAGATAAGCCAAAGGGCAATGCTGAGAATTGATAATGCTCTGATCCTGCAAGAAATCTGAGGTATCTTCTGCAATTTGGTCGTATGGGGACGTGCAGGTATGCCTCCTTGAGATCTAGAGTTACCAGCCAACACTCCTTGCCCAGCATGGGAAGAAGTTGCTGTAGGGTCAGCATTTTGAATTTTGGAACAATGATGAATGTGTTTAAAGCGGACAGGTCGAGAATAGGTCTCCAACTTTTCTTTTCTTGGTACTAGGAAGAGTCTGGAGTAAAATCCTTTGCCCTGTTCTGTAGGTGGTACCCTTTCCACAGCTCTCATCTTTGTTAATTGAGCTATCTGTTTTAGAGCTTCTGTTTTTGATTTGGAGGTAGGTTTGGCATTCCTCTTTTACTGGTAAGGTGTGGAAATGAAACCTGTAGCCTTGGTCTATAGTTTGCAAAATCCACTTGTCTCTTGTGATATAGTGCCAATTTTTTTGAAAATAAGGCTAACTTTCCGCCTAAGGGTGCTGCTATTTGTTCCCTGGTACGCAGTGTCAGAGCCAAGTCACTCTGATTGTCCTGTTGCAGTGGCAGTGGTTGTGTCTGTGCCTCGATGGTTATTGCCTTGCCACTGGCGCCGTCTGTAGGCACCTCCTCTGGATTGATTTCTGCCTCTGGAACGTCTATTCCTGCCTCTCTGAGATTTAGAGGAGTCTGGAAAGGACCAATTTTTGGAAGGCCAGTTCCTGCTAAACCTTGGGGGCTGAACCTGTAAGAAATCTTTAACTGTTTGTACAGATTTTGCCTTCTCTTCCATTTTCTTCATTACTTGCTGGGCAGGAGAACCAAATAGACTGACCTTATCCATAGGAGCATCTAATAGCTTTGCTTTAACATGATCCGCAAGACCTGTTCTTTCAACCATGCATGCCTTCTTATAACTGTGCCAGTCATGGCTGATCTAAATGAAGCCTCCAGTGCATCATAGCCACATTTTAAAGAATGGTTACTAACCTGCTGAATGTTATTCACCATTTCTAAAACATATTTCTTATCTAAGGAATCATCAGAGGACAGTTTCTTAGTTAACTGATCAAGCATAAACTCTTGGTATAGGATCATATGAAACTGACAGTTCAAAGCTCTAGCTGAGAGAGTAGCAGAGGTGTAAACTTTTTTACCCCATCTCTCTAAGGACCTGGATTCCCTTTCAGAAGGGAGGGTTTTTTGCTGAGGTCGAAGCTACTGCCTTAGGCCCCTGGGAGATAGTCTCAGGATCTGCAAGGGGAGCCTTGTATAGATGATGATGAGTGTCCGGTACCCTGTAAAACCTATCGGGCTTGGCAGGGGCTGGAGGTAAAGTATCAGGAGCAGTGCAAACATCATTAAATGCATCATCCACAACAGGAAGAACTGGAGGTATAGCTAAGGGCCTATGTTGCGGTAAGTGTAGAAAGGTCCTAAGCCTTTTTCTTGAATCTGAGAAATCTTGTCCCTGCCATTGGAATTGCTCTCTCATGGCATGTAAGGTTTCCCCAAAGGAAAATTCCTCTGGTGGAGAGGCAGAAGGAATAGATTCTTCAGCATCGGAATCTTCATAAGTAGAAAAAGGAGCCTCTGGATGGTCTGTATTGTCTGAATCATCAGAAGAGTCATCTGAGGACACTGGCTCAGGGGGCTCTGCTCTAGGTCTCTTTTCTGGAGGCTGAGAGGCCCTGTCTGGGTGAGATTGGGATCCCCTTATTAAAGAGATGAGATCCTCTGCCAGAGTAAGCATTTGAGAACTGGAACTGGGCCTGTGAGAGGGGGGCTTAACAGGCACAGACTTAGCAGTTTTGGCTGCTTTAGCCCTGGCAAAGGCCTTTATAGACATGGCTGCAGGAGGCCTAGCAGCGCCACGTGCTGGGGTAGAGACATCCAAAGGGATGGTGTCCGATAATTCTAGAGGAACCACATTAGTAGGTAAAACTTCAGAGGCCGATTCAACTAGTGTAGCAGGAGCCTCGGTAGTAGTCATGGATTCGGCTGAAGATTGACCCGTTTGCTCGGTTTCGGCCGAAACCGAGACACTCGCGGTTTGCTTAACCGTGGTTTCGGCCAAAACCGCGGACCGCGAGTGTCGGTCTTTTTCTTTGCGTTTCTTAACAATTTGAGAAGTCGGAGGATCCGACGGCATAATGTACGCAAAATCTGAGCCGAAAAACTGTTCAGCAAACTCCGACCAATGCCTAAGCGTTCGTCGGTTGAAGGAAGCACAGGCTAAACAGGCTGCTACGTCGTGGTCTGGGCCTAAACAAGGTAAGCAGTAAGAGTGGAAATCTTTATGAGGTATTTGTTTCCCACAAGTTAAACAGTTATTCACTTTTTCTGACATCGGCTGAGGCAAGAAAGAGTCCCCAACGGGGTACTTAGCTTTTTAGAAGTCTTCGAAGGAGTATTCGGTAGTAGTAATCTCTGGATCTGACCGACCGGCACTTGCGAACAGCTTCTGCTTCGGGCGCCACGCGGCAAGAAAGACTGAGGAAAATGGCGTCGGCTGATGCCTTTATACCCGAAGACCAGCAGAGATGACGTCGGGTGAAGTGCGACACCAGCCGAGGCCAGACCCAGACTTTGGAATCCGGCCGACCGAAGGGCTGCCTGACGACAGGACAACCCATTTGTTAGGACTGCAGATGCATCCTTGAAGGACATCTTCATAGTCTGTACAGCCCACAATACCTAACAACTATTTGGCTTTCATGCAGGGCATGAACGTAAACAATGTTGTCATTTCACCTTGCCCATGCATATTTTTCTAAATGTTTTAGGTGCATGGATATCACCAACACTAGCTAATGTGGTCCAACTGAATATGGTACTGGGTGTCACAGTTCATTTCCCTCCATGGTTTCTGTTTTTTAGAGAGACAGTCTTACTAGCGCAGAGAGGCATGACTCAGACTGATTCTGCCACTCTGGATATTAGTTAAAATGTTTGCTAAGGTCTTAACATTTCTGACACAATGCTGAATACACTGTATACATACAGAACTTAAATAGAAATAAGAAGTTATGTATCTACCATAACGTTCCATGTTAGTTGTCTTCATCTCGCCTTCTTTCTTGCTGTTTGGGATCGGAGCCAATCCTCGGCTCCAGCTCGGCCATCTTCAATAACTCGAGAGCTGTTTACTGACTCGAGGCTACCCCTTATCCCATGATGCCTAGCGATAGCTACCCAGATCTCGTTTGAAATAACTAATCCAGACATAATAAGAGAGAAACCAGTTATCAAAACACTGGTTGTTCATGCATTCTAATATCTAGAATACGTTAAGAAGACCTGACCAGAAGAATAACTATAAAAGAATACTCAGCCAGTGAAAAAAGGAACTCCTCTCAATCCACTAGGACGGGGGACGGAGGGAGGGATGCAAGAAAGAAGGTGAGATGAAGACAACTAACATGGAACGTTATGGTAGGTACATAACTTCTTAATGTTAAGTTGTCTATCTCACCTTCATTCTTGCTGTTTGGGACAGCATCCCTAGAACCTAACACCCTGGGTGGCACAGTGGAACAGACTCTTTAGAACAGTGGAACCAAAGTCAGCTCTGCTCTGGGAGACCATATCCACCTTGTAATGAGAAATAAAGGTACGAGGGTTTGCCCACGTGGCAGCTGCACAGACGGAATCCATGGGCAACTTAGACTGAAAGGCTACGGAGGTGGCAAACGCCCTAGTAGAATGACCTTTCGGTTTAATTGGTAACTCTTTGTTCCTTAACTGGTAAATAAAAGTAATAGTGTGGGACAACCATCTGGATAAGGTCACCTTGGAAACCTTGTTTGTTTAAGGCATAAGAAAGGAATAATTGGTCTGACTTTCTTATTTCTTTAGTTCTGTGAATGTCCAATTGGTGAAGTTTGTACTCTTCCTTGTTGCTATGATTTGGGAAGAACACAGGGAGATCTATAGATTGGTTTAAATTATTTTCTGAGCAGACTTTAGGAAGAAACGAAGGATTAGTCCTCAGAGCATCCCTGTCCTTGTGAAACACCAGGTAGGGAGGACGAACATATAGTGCTTGAAGTTCTGAGACACGCCTAGCTGAAGTGATAGCTACCAGAAAGAGTGTCTTCCCAGATAGAAACTTGATGGAGCAGGATGCTGCTGGTTCAAAAGGAGACAGAATTAAGGAAGTTAGCACTAAATTAAGGTCTCAAGGGGGAGGGGGATCTCTCACTGGAGGTCTAAGAAGAGATGTTCCTCTCAAAAAAGCTTTACAGAGCTTATGAGACATAATGTTAGCATTTGACAAACCAATATGAAAATTAAAAATGGCCACTAATTGTACCCTGATCGTAGCAGAAGCAGCCCCGGAGTGAAACAGTGCCAGGAATTCCAGAATTTCGTGGACTGGGGCTGAGGAGGGATCCACATTCCTAGACACTGCCCAACAAGAAAAACGTTTCCATTTGCTAGCATAAGTTTTTCTCGTTGTAGACTTATGAGAGGAGACGATAATCTCACGGACTGCTGGGGAAATGCTGGGAAGCCTGGCTAAGGTTGGAAGTGGAGCAACCAAACTGTGAGCTGGAGAGTTTGGAGGGATTGATGCAACCCACCTGATTAATGAATCAGGAGATCTGGAATGGGGTCCAGAGTCCAGGGCTGATCGAGAAGGTAATGGTGCAGGAACGGGAACCATATCTGTCAAGGCCAGTAGGGGGCAATGAGGATAATTTTGCAACTCAACAATTTTGCTTTCTGTATGAGTTTCGGTATCAGGGGAAATGGAGGAAAAGCATAAAGAAGTCCCTGAGGCCAATCATGGACTAGAGCGTCTCTGGGTATGTGACCTGGAAGCGGAAGAAGGGAGAAGTAGTTGCTGCATTTGCTGTTGAAGGGGGTGGCAAAAAGATCGCAGCAAGGCTGTTCCCATTTGCGGAAAATAAGACCCGCAACTTCCTGATTCAGAGACCACTCATGAGGCATGAGGATAGCTCTGCCGAGCCTGTCCGCTATGATGTTGGATCTCCCAGTGATGTGCGTCGCAATCAGAAAACATTGGGAGGAAATCGCCCACTGTCAAATTCTGAGTGCTTCTCGACACAGGGGGTAGGATCTGGTTCCGCCCTGCTTGTTGATATACCACACCACTGACATGTTGTCTGTTTGAATTGCAATGGTCCCGAAGGGAAGAGAGTCTTAAAGAGCTTGCAACGCTAGGAGCACGGCTCTCATTTCTACGACATTTATGTGCAGATGGTACTCGTGAGGTTGCCAAGTGCCTTGGACTGTCCTGCCCAGATAATGCCCCACCCCCACCCTATCACAGAGACGTCTGTCATCACTGTGGCTACCAGAGGGGGTTGTATGAAAGGTCTGCCCTGAGTAACTAATGGGGAGACCATCCACCAAGAAAGGTGTCTTTTGCATGCCTCCGTGATCACGATCATGTGAGACATGGGTAGCTCTTGGAAAGACCACTGCATGAAAAGAAGCCACTGAAGAATTCTCATGGGAAGCACACTAGTGGGAGTAGAAGAATGGCCGCTGCCATGGAGCCCAGAGTTTGAAGGACATACCTGACTTGGATCCTTTTGCTCTGCATTAGAATTTGCACTTGTTGACGAATTGTGGACACTCTTTCTAGTGGCAACCTTGCGAACATATCCCTTGTATTTAAGTCTGCTCCTATATAAATGATAGACTGACAGGGCAACAAGGCAGATTTTTCGAAATTTATTGTAATACCTAGCTGAGTGCAGGATGTGATTGTATAATCCCTCGCTTGTAGGAGTTGATGCCTGGTGGTAGCAGTGAGGAGCCAGTCGTCTAGATATGGAAACACCTGGAATCCTTGATGTCTCAGGTGAGCCGTGACCACTGCCATACATTTGGTGAACACCCTGGGGGCTGTGGTGAGACCAAAGGGCACAGCTCTGAACTGGTAATGACTGGCCCCCACCGGAAAGCGAAGAAATCTCCTGGAGCATCTGTCCATCTTGATATGGTAATACGCGTCCTGAAGATCTGTCGAGCACATCCAATTGTCCTGATCCAGCAAGGGTAGAATGGACTGCAGCATGACCATCCGAAACTTTGTTCTTTGTACAGATTTGTTTAGTCTGCTGAGATCCAGAATCGGTCTCCAGTCCCCTGTCCTTTTTGGTACCAAAAAGAACCTTGAGCAAGTTCCGGATCCGTGCTGGTCTGCGGGGACTTTCTGGATGGCTCTTTTTTTCTAGCATTTTTGAAACTTCTATTACTGCTTACTCCTTCAGATTGGGTGGAACATCTGGAAGGGTCTTGTTTGACTGTAAAGGGGGTTGATGGAAGGGAATTTTGTAACCTCTGGATATAATGGACTGTACCCATCTGTCTTTTTTTAAATTTTGCCAGGCTTTTGGGTACAGTGAAAGTCTTCCCCCGACTGCCTCCAGAGGTGAGCAGCCGGGCAACCCTTCAGGGATGCTGGAAGGGCTTATCAGAGAAAGATTATCTGTTGCCCTGGTTCTGCGGACCCCCTCTGCCATGAGGGCAGCGTCTATTATTATTGTTTCCCCCTCTGGCTCTGGAGGAAAAATCACTACGTGCGTCAGGTAAGGCTCCCTGAGATTTACGGAACCACATCTTTCCACTTTTCTGACCCTTGGGGTAAGGTCTAGAGGGAGTGGAAAAATGGACTCCCACGGCAGAGAGAGTCTTGCCCTCTTGCTCACACCTAGTCAACGTGTCTTTCACCTGTGGCCCAAAGAGAAAGGAGCCATCAAAGGGGGCATTGGTGAAGGACGCTAGAAAGGGTTCCGCAAAGTGACACAGCCGCATCCATGCATGCCTCCTAAGGGCTACACCCGTGCCTGCGGCTCTACTCGCTCCATCAGCTGCATAGGAAATGAGCCTCGTGGAGGTGTTAACTGCAGAATTAAGCGTTGCTAGCTGGGAAGCTACTTTGGCTTGTGCTCTCTCAGCTGTAGGATCTTGAAGGGTATCTCCAAGCTCTTTAAGGAGATCCCTTTGAAGTCGGGTAAAATGACATAGATAGTTCAGTGACCTCATGGAGAAGGTCGCTGAAGCAAACATTTGCTTTCCGTACCTGCCCATTGTCCTAGACTCCTTGTTAGGGGGATGAACAGATGAAGAGGTCTCTGCTAACTCTTTTTTGGTGGCTGCTGCTACCACCATGGCATCAACGGGCACACCTTTAGAAAGGAACTGCTTACCTGGGGAGCTGTAATAAATTTACCAGGTCTCCTCGGAGTTGGTTCCACTGTGTCTGGAGCTGACCAAGCCTTTCGAGCCACTACGGACATAAGTGGGTCGAAAGGCGGAGAAACCCAGGAGGTGGAAGGTCGGGAACTGAAAGCATCCAGGAATACAGACTCATCCTCGGTAGGGGCTAGGGGATTCCAGTTCCCCCTCTGCCTAAGCTTTTCCAGGATGTCCGAGAAGGAAATATCTTCAGAGGGGGATCTCAGGGACCCTTCCGATTCACCTAAGTCTGTATCAGAAGTGACAGACTCAGGGGAGTCAATGTGCTTCCTCTTGCACTTCTTCTTCTGTGGGGGCTCCTCTGAGTGATCAGAAGAGGCCTCGGAAGAAGAGGAAACCCCCAATGGGGTGTCCTGGGGCATCGGTTCCCTACGCTTGAGGTCTGGAGGAGGAGCAGAGGTTGTCACAGACACTATGTGGGACAGAGCCGGTGGGGCTCATAGTGGAGCTGACTCGGGGGACAGCACACTCCACATGACCTCAAAGGCATCCCTGCCTCGAGGCAGAGAAAGCTCCGGTTCCGAAGAAATAGGAATCTTTCTCCGTGCCGAGGGGGGATGGCTCCGAGGCCGATGTTGGAGCCGAGCTCACCTGCGCCGATGCTCCAAGAGGGAGAACGGGGTCGGACAAGGGTCTGATGCCACTCGCCCCCTCGGAGCCGATGAGGGAGCCCCGGTTTCCAGATCCCTCGATGGAAGGTACCATAGAGGTAATCAGAGCCAACATCAGAACCAAAGGAGATATAGTTATCGGAGCCGACGGTTCCACTACTCGAACCCCAATGAACTCCGGCTCTGAGCTCAATGGAGTCGGAGTAGGAACAGAAAGGGAGGTGGAGGGAGCCGATACCTGTTGAGGAGGGCTAGACAACATTTTAGCTAGTGCCTGTGATTTTAGCAACCTACTTACTACTCTCTCCACATCATGATCCGACAGCCTAGAGGATCGAGAGGAGTGTGAAGACCGGTGGCTACGTTCACTTTGCAATAATGGAGAGCCAGGAGCCGAATGAACTGACTCTAACGAAGGGGACCTCAGCCCTTTATGGTTCAGAGACAGCTCCGAAACATCCGATGGAGCCGACGGAGGGGTTGTCTTATCGGTGCCAGCCGGAACCAACATACTCGGTAAATCCTGTACCATGGTCGGCTCCGAAGGTGGAGTCGACGGTTTAGAGGATTTTGGGGATTTCACTGGCTGTGAACTCTTTGACGTGAATCCTGAGGTTTTAACAGACCCCTAAGGATCAATTTGTTCTTCCATTCCTGCAGGACTCTTGGACTAAAGGCAAGGCAGATAGAACAAGAGTCCTGCAGGTGAACAGCGCCCAAACAATAAACGCAGCTAGTGTGCCCGTCTGTCAGAGACATTTTCTGACAGCACGAGTCACACTTTTTAAATCCAGATACTTTAGCTTCTTTAGACATATCAACCACAAAAAAAAAACAAGCACCAGAAGAGAAACACAGATAGAAAAATGTCTACTCTAGTCAACAACAGACTATGCAAAAATATATAAAATAAACTTCTTTTTTTTTTTTAAATGATAACAAAAAACAGGAAAGGATAGCTTCTAAGTTAAACGGCTTCCTTGGGAATGGAGTGGGGGAGGGGAGAACTCTCTAACTTAAACGAGTTCTACTAAAAGGGACTAAAGGAGAACAAGGTACTAAACAACAAACACTAGTAAATGAAACTAAGAAAAGGTAATTATCTAAAGGTTTTATGGAGTATAAGAATATATTTCTACACAAAAAATTTGAAAATACAAGCCTGAGCCAGAAAATGACACACCTCGCAGATGAAGTGGCAAACGAGATCAGGGTAGCTATCGCTAGGCATCATGGGATAAGAGGTAGCCTCGAGCAAGTAAACAGCTCTCAAGCTATTGAAGATGACCGAGTCGGAGCCGAGGATCTGAGGATCCTCAGCTCCGATCCCAAACAGCAGGAATGAAGGCGTGACAGACAACTTAACATTATGTGTTCCAGATCTGTAGTGGACTGCAAATTAAAAATAAAATGAGGCTGGTATCCCATAACACTACTTACACTATAAAAATCACTTAAAGCTCGTTTAACTCTACACATTTTCAAAACAAAGAAAAACAGAAAATCATAAATGATATTACAGAACCAAGAAATAGGAATACTGTTAACAGATGAAGCATGGATTTAAAACCTGAGTGATTTGTTTTCAAACTGTAGTGATATAGCCTTTTCAGTCTGCTTATGAGTATTTAGATGCAAAATAGTTAAAGTGGAATGGAAAAAAGAAACTATGTGCACACCATAACGTTCCATCTCTGTTGTCCATTTTCATTCTTCTTCAACATATAGGTTTGTATCCAATCCTTGGATCCAAGTCAGACACTTTTTACAGCTTGTGGCCTGCTACAAACTTTCAAGTTCCTCCCTTACCCATAATGCTGTAGTCCCCCTCCATATCTCAAATCTTGTTTGCTGCTTTTATTGCTAAACAACAATGTAAATAATGATTATATGAGAAACCACTATCTGGTGCTCAAAAAAAAAAAAAAAGAACTTTGGTTCCTCAAGTTTCTTCTCATTCTTCCAGAAGTCATAAACAAGAAAGGTAGGGAAATGGAGGGAGGGAAGTTGAGGAAGAATGAAAATGGACAAAACAGATGGAAATTTATGGTGAGTACATAACTTCTTTATCTAATGCTGTCAATTTTCATTCATTCCTCAACATACGAAACAGAGTCCCCAGCTACCTGAATCCCAGGAGGACTCGTAAGAAAAAATATTCCTGACTACTGTTGAGCAGAAGGCTGCTCTTCCCCTTGAGATCAACTTTGTAATGAGCAATAAAAGTATGAGGATTAGCCCAAGTGGCTGCAGCACAAATATCATCCAGGAAGTATCTGGATAGAAACAATGAAGAGTTTGCCATTGATCTAGTTGAATGAGCTCTTAAAGGTTTTGGTATGGCAGGGATAAACTCAGTTTACTGCAGAAAAAAGAAATGTAATCAGTTAGCCACCCAGCTAAAGTTATTTTTGTAACTGACTTCCCCAATCTTGATTCTAAAAAGGTGACAAATAATTGATCTGATTTTCTGAATTTCTCGGTTCCATGCAGATAAAAATGTCACTGCCTGTGAACATCCAACAAATGCAAAATGTATTCCCCTTTAGTTGATTGACTGATTAATGTTAGATCCTGGTACCACCTTAAGAAGAAAAGATGGATTTGTTCATAAGGACACTCTTTATGAAACATCAAATAAGGTTTAGAAGATAAGACTTGCAGTTCTGACATTCTCCTAGCCGATGTAATGGCTACCAAAAATATTGTTTTACACGTTAAAAACTTTAATTCACATTTTGCAGCTGGTTCAAATGGTGAGTGAGTAAGGGCTTGTAATACTAAGTTCAAATCACACAGTGGAGTAGGATCTTTAAAGGGAAGTTTTAGTAAAACGATTCCTTTAATAAATGCCTTACATAGTCATGATGAAACTAAGGAAGAGCTGTCAACTCTGGCATGAAAATTAGAAATACAGCCAATTTTACCTTAATTGTTGATGAATTGTCCCCTTCATTAAAAACAGCAGCCAAAAATTCAAGAACCTTGGGTATTGGTGTGAAAAGGGATCAATGTCTTTCTATTGTGACCAAACAACAAATCTTTTCCATTTACTTCTGTAAATCTAGTGGAAGCTTTGTGGGAAGACAAAAGGATGTGACAGACATAGGAGGTGAGCCTGGGTTGTCTAGCTATCAGTGAAATTGGAGAAAACATGCAGTCAACTTTAGGTCCAAAATATCTGGGTGATTCATGCCTGTCAGACGAAACAGAAGGTCTGAAATTGGACTCAGGATCCAAGAAGTATGAACAAGATGAGGCCAAAGGAAGGGGAACCAAATATAACAAGGTCAATGAGGGGCAATGAGGATGACTATGCTCTTCAATCAAGATGCTTTCTGAAGAAACTTGGAGATTAGAGGAATTGGAGGGCAAGCATTGAGGAAATGGGCACCAATCACTGAGAAGAGTGGCTCTTGGTAACTCCCCCACTGGGGGGGGGGTCAGGCAAAGAACCTGCTGTACTTGCTGTTGAGGAGAGATGCAAAGAGGTCACAGCACGGTTGACCCCGTTGGCAGATTCTCCGCAATTTTCTTGTTGAGAGACCATGAGGCAAAAAATGGACGTACTTAACTTGGCCACTATCACGCTGGATTTCCTCGGAATGTGTGCTGCTATCAGAAACAGACTGGATGAGATCCTCCACTGCCAGTAGAGCCTCTCGACATAAGGGGTAAGATCTGGTTCCTCCTTGTTTGTTGATGTACCACACTACTGACATATTGACTGTCTGAATTGCAATAGTTTCTAAAGGAAGGGAGTCTTGGAAGGCCTGCAATGCTAGGAGAACTGCTCTCATTTCTAGGACATTGACGTGTGTGTTGGTCTCTTCTAGAGACAGGGTGCCTTGGAGTGTCTTTCCCAAGAAGTGTCCCCCACCCACCCAAATTGGGATGCATCCGTGGTCACTATGGCATTGGGCTGAGGAAGATTGAAAGGGTGGTCTTGTAAGACCTTTTCTGAGCAAATCCATCACCTGAGATACCGTTTGCATGCCTGACTTATTTTGATTTGAGTGGATAAAGGCTGGTACAAAATGGACCACTGAGTTGCTAGGGTCCATTGAAGAATTCTCATATGGTATCTTGCCAAGGAAATCAGAATTGTGGAAGCAGACATCGACCCTAAAGCCTGCAGAATCAATCGGGCTGACAGTGAAGAATTTTCAATTATCTTTTTGACTTGAAATCGAACAGTCTGTATTCTTAGCTGAGGAAGAGAGGCTGTCACTGATACAGTGCTGAACAAAGCTCCTAAGAATTTTAGTGTTTGAGACAGCTCTAGCTGAGATTTGTTGAAATTGA
This sequence comes from Protopterus annectens, assembly GCF_019279795.1. Taxonomy (NCBI): domain Eukaryota; kingdom Metazoa; phylum Chordata; order Ceratodontiformes; family Protopteridae; genus Protopterus; species Protopterus annectens. Next base: position 1,461,055,950 of record NC_056728.1, read on the forward strand.
TTGTAGTGCCTATGTGAGAGCACAACTGGCATACATGATCTCTTGCTTTGATCAGTAGATGCCTGGTTGGAGCGGTAATGAACTAGTCATCCAGGTAAGGAAATACTAGGAATCCGTGGAGTGTCAAATGAGCTACTACTACTGCCATGCATTTGGTGAACATCCTGGGGGCTGTGATGAGGCCAAAGGGCAGTGCTCTGAACTGATAATGACTGGCTCCTAGCCAGAAGGGAAGGTATCTCCTGGGTCGTCTGTTCATTTTTAAGCGATAGAATGCATCCTGAAGATCTGTTAAGCACATCCAGTTGTCTTTGTGCAGGAAAGGCAAAATAGACTGAACTGTGCCCATCTGGAACTTTGTATACTGAACTGATTTGTGCAGTTTGCTGAGATCCAAAATTGGTCTCCAATTTCTTTGTCACTAAAAAGAATCTTAAGTAAGTACTGGATTCTTTCTGGTCGGGGGGGGGTACATCTTGGATGACTCTTTTCTCTAGCAGATTTTTTATTTCTAGTGTTGCTGCTTTCTTCTGACTGGGTGGGACATCAATAATTTTATTTACTGTTAAAGGGGGGGGGGTGATATATCTTCAGGAAATAATCCTCTGCACCCATGTATTTTCTGTAATGTCTAGCCAGGCTTTCTGGTGCAAGGATAGATGAACCCCGACTGCCTCCAGAGGTGGACAATTGAGCCTCAATTCAGAAGCACTAGTACGGTCTGTCAGTGAAGGAATCCTTGGAACCCTATCTCTGCGGGCCTCCTCTACTGAGTGGGTGGCATCTTCCATTAAGAGTTCCCCCCTCTAATACTGGGGAACTACCTCCACGTGGATCAGGGAAAGGACCCTGGGATTTTCTAAACCACATTTTCCGACCATCTAATTGATTCCTACAGAAGGTTCTTTGAGTAGTCGAAAAACATACGCCCACTGCAGACAGGGTCTTACCATCTTTCTCACATCTGGAGAGTCTGTCTTTAACTTTAGGGCCACACAAGGAACTTCTGTCAAAAAGTGCATTGAAGAAGGAGGAATTGAAGAGCTCTGCAAATATCACAAAGGCACATCCAGGCATGCCTCCTAATGGAAATGCTTGAACCCACTGCTCTTGAGTTACCTTCAGCTGCATGTGAAATGCGCCTCATAGATGAATTAGTAATGGACTGTAAGGTAGCCAAATGTGATGCATAAGAAGTCTGTGCCTCAGCAGTTAATGCTCCTAAGAGGGATTTGGAGAGTTCTTTAATCATATACCTCTGAAGTCTGGTGAAATGTGCCAAATAGTTCAGGAATTTAAGTGCAAAAGTCCTTGAAATGTAAACACGCTTCCCAAATCTGACTGTTGCCCTAGACTCACTGTTAGGGGGATGAATAGATGAACTCTGTTCCATTAGTTCTTTCTTTGTGGCTGCCGCTATGACCATGGTGTCTACTGATACTCCCTTACTCCAAAACTCTTTTCCCTTTGGTGGTACCAGGATCCTATCTGGTCTCTTGGGAACTGGCTCAACAGAACCGGGTTCTTTCCATGCCTGCCAAGAGACCAACTCAATGAGCTTATTGGTGGGTGGAATCACCCAGGAAGTAGATGGGCCAGATCCAAATGCCTCAGGAATACCACTTGCTCTTGAGAAGGGTTATCGGTAGACGAACAACTCCTGTGCTTAAGAATCTCCAAAATGTCTCCAAAGGAGAAGTCATCATGTGGAAATCTTGGGGACCCTTCCTTCATCGAAATCAGTATCTTCTGTGATTGACTCCTGAGGGGAGTCTAAGTGCCTCCTCTTGCACTTTCTCTTCCTAGGGACTTCCTCGGTGGGGCGCTCCAGAGAAGTATCGAAAGATACAAGGGTACCCTGTTGGGTGACCTGGAGACTTTCAGCTGGCTGTCCCTGTGGTAGAGTGATGAGGCTCACGGCACAAAGACATCTTGGAACCAGATGGGAGATCCGAGTGGGGTGGAACTGTCAGAATTCTAGAAGAGAATACTCTCTCTACTACCTCAAAGGCAGAGTACCCCAGGCAGAAGGAAGCTGATGCAGCCGAGAAGACATGGTTCCGAGCCACTGGTTCCCTCTGACCCAAAGGCAACCCACCCGAGGCAGAAATCAGAGCTGAGCTGTCCAATGCCAAAGCCCCAAGGAGTAGATAACGCTCTGACAGCTTTGAAGTTGACTTTAGCACCTCGGAGCCGACAATGGAGCATTGCTCCGAGAGTCATCCAGCTCCAACACACTCGGAGCTGGTCCACTCAAGAAGGTATCAGATCCAAAGATACAAACATCTTCGGATCCAGTACAGACAGTCCCAGAAGGCTCGGAGCCAAGGGCTTCAAAACTGAAGGATGGATCGGAGAAGGAGCCAAGATGTGTGGAGTAATACTGTTAAAGGTCTCCTGTCCGAAGGGGTAGGAGCCGGGAAAACTCCCATCTTTATCTGCACCCGGAGAAACTTCCTCATAATTCTATCCACATCTGCCTCTGTAAGACTTCCGGAAGAATGGGAAGATGAAGTTAGGAGGGAGATCTGAAATGTCAGCACGTCTCTAAAAGGGGAAAGGTAGCCGAGAGGGGATCGGGTCCAAAGAGGACACATAACGGGTCCGGGGTTGCTGTTTTGACTCCGAGATAACCAGATCTGATGAGGCAGACCTTGTATCCAAAGCAGTCAGATCTGAGGATTCGGTCTTCGGATCCAACCATTTCAAAATCTTCCTGGCTGGCTCTCTGATAAGATCTGAAGGAGTAATAGAAGATCCAGACAGTTCAGAAGTCATTTTCTCAAATCTTTCTGTCCTGCCTTGGAGGGCTGAGCTCCAGCCAGTGACTCTGAAAAAGTAATAGGGAGAAGCCCCTTCAAAATTAATGTATTTTTTCTGTCAACTAAAGCCATTGGATTAAAAAAAATGACAAATAAAACAGTGTAAGAAACTTCTCTGTGTGGAAGATTTTCAGTCCATATGTCTCTAGTTAATCACTGTATATTAATCAGATCAGACGATAGTAGTAGAAGTAGCGAACTTAAACTTGTCTTAAGAAAAAAATAATAAAAAATATATAATTGTACAGAATTACTAAGTATTCAAAAGTAGTCCAAGCAAGGCAGGCAGTCTGTTTCCAGTCAAAAATCCTTTATTAAGTACACAGACTGACATTCGAGCTGGTCCTGCCCTACTTAGTAGCTGTCATAATAATATAACCCTTATGTACTTTAAATAAAATTTATAATGATGTGGTATCTCTTATTTAACCAGATTATTAAGTAGATTATTAAGTCTGTGATTTTTATCCAAGACAATATACTACATGGCTAGAAATATATAAACCTTAGTCCATTTGGCAATCAAAAAAATATATAAATATATACATATACACTTTGTATGTAAAAAAACAATTGTAAAAATCATATTCTATTTTCATAACCTATTGTTAACAAAGATTGCTTTCGTCCTAGACTTCTTCAGGTCTGTGTACAACAACCCTAAAAACAATCTATAAAATATATTATATAATTGTATAATTAGTTAGTATTGTTATTACCCATCATTTTGAATAAAGTGGAAAAAAGAGAAACAGAAAAAGACGACATGAAATCCTACGCTTGAGTTTATTTACAGTCTTGCCCACATAGACTGCATCGCATTCATTGCACTGTGCCCTGTAAATTACTTTTGTAGTGCTACAGTCACCCCCTGCACTGGTCTTAATGACTGGAAACAGACTGCCTGTCTTGCTTGGATTACTTTTGAATACTTAGTAATTCTGTACAATTATATATTTTTTATTTTTTTTCTTAAGACAAGTTTAAGTTTGCTACTTTTACTACTATTGTCTGATCTGATTAATATACAGTGATTAATTAAGAAATATATGGACTGAAAATCTTCCACACAGAGAAGTTTCTTACACAGTTTTGCTTTTGGACCCACTATACTTGTTTAGTGGGTTGTTTTGAGACTTCGGGGATACCAATGAAAAAATTTACAAATCTCGCAAGGTACTTTCAAATGGGCAGGGCCCAAACAACAGACACAATAATCGTGCGCATCAGACAAAGAGATTTTCTGCCCACACACTTTACATTTTCTGAACCATGAAGTTTTTCAGGCATTATACTATTATTAGCAAAGAAGAATAAGGTAGAAAGTTTTTTTTTCTTTTGTTTTGTTTAGTAGGAAGAAAAAGAAAAAGGAAAAACTACCAGCAATGTTAGAAAGGATTACCGTAATGGTATAAAGGACAGTTGGGGAAAAAAATCTGCCAACAATGGTATCAAGATATGGTATGAAAAACACATAGGGATAAGGGAGGCTATTCAGACACGAGAAAGTACAGTTGTGTATACTTACCATAAATGTAGATGTTCGAGTGTATTCACTGTTCCAGTCATCACCTGTGGGTTATCCCTGCTGTGGTAGGCCTCAGCTGACCCGAATACCAGAGTCAATGTTTTTCTGTGTCAGCTGCAGTCACCTGTAGTCAGACCTCAGGCCGTCAGTGCTATAAAGTAAGGCAGCCGATGGCATTACATAAGTTTTTCTTGCCCTAACCTGTCAGAAGCACAAGGAAATAAGGTAAAGTGGTCCTGGTGGCTAAAAGCAACCATGGGAAACTTATGTCCCCCTAGGGGAAGAGGATATAAGGGGGATGGAGGGAGGGAAACCAGGACTGCAACAGTGAATACACTCAAACATCTGCATTTATGGTAAGTGTACACAACTATACTATGTTCTTCGTGTTACACTGTTGCAGTCTTCACCTGTGGGAGGATTCCTAAAGCTGAGGAGAGGGGTGGAAGGATAGGTTAGAGCCCTAGGCGTGGGTCAGCAAGCCCTGCAGAACTGCAGAGGCAAACCCTGCCCTAGACTTAGAAAAAAGAGGTAGGTGGTAATGCTTTGTAAAGGTATGGACAGAGGTCCAGGTGGCAGCTTCCAATATGTCCCTGGTGGGGACTCCTTTGACGAAGGCTGTGGAAGTGGATTCTGCCCTAGTGGAATGGGTACGAATAGATTTGTGGGGGGGACTCCCATGTAGTCTGTAGCAGAAATGGATACAGTGTGATATCCATTTGGAAATGGTTTGCTTGGAAATGGGCTTCCCCTCTGCCCCTGGGGCAAAGCTGACAAGCACCTGGTCTGTTTTTCTGAAGAGTTTAGTACGGTCCAGACAGTGTCTGAGCTGTCTGTACACGTCTATCGAGTACAGAATTCTTTCCCCCTTGTTTTGTGGGTTGGGAAAGAAGGTGGGTAGTTGTATGGCCTAGTTGAGGGACACATAAGATACCACCTTGGGCATAAAGGAGGGGTTAGTCCTCAGGGAGACCCTGTCTGCATGGGAAACGATGAAGGGTTGAACAGCCATGAGTGCCTGAAGTTACGAAACCCTTCTGGCTGAGGTGATAGCTAGTAGGAAGGCAGTCTTCTACGAGAGGTATTTCAATTCTGTTGAAGCAGCAGGTTTGAAAGGAGGTAAAGTTAGTTTTTCTAAAATATAATTCAGGTCCCAGGCTGGCGTGGGAGGCCTTCCGAAAGGTCTGATATTAGAAGCCCCTCTGAGGAATTGCTTAATCAAAGGATGAGAGAAAAGGGGTAGGTCTGAATCATAATGGGCTGAAATGGCTGAGGCATGGATTTTAATAGAACAGAAGGAGAGGCCACTTTTGAGTAACTCGGCTAGGTAATCCAAGATAAGAGGGATGGAAGGATGTGAGGTACTGGCCCCTCTGAACTGGCTCCAGGAGCAGAATCTTTTCCATTTCCCCGCATAAGATTTTCTGGTGCTGGGCCTTCTGGACTCTGTGATAATATCTCAGACCTGTTTGGTTAACAGAGACTCTTTGTCAGCTTTTAAGGTATAAGCCATGCTGAAAGACTGAGAGTCTGCAAGTCTGGGTGCATTATTTCCCCCCTCACCTGGGTCAAGAGGTCTGAGATCAGGGGCAGCTGATTGGGGGGGGTTGTAAGGTCAGGCTATGCAGTAAGGGGTACCAATGCTGCCTGGGGCAATCTGAAGCAATGAGGATAGCCTTTGGTCTCTCCTCCCTTATTTTGATCAGTACCTTGGGAATTAGAGGCAGAGGAGGGAACGCATACACAAAGAGGGAGTTCCAGGGGAAGGTCAAGGCATCCACCTTCCATGCTAGGAGGTGGTACTGACTGGTACAGAACATTTGCGGCTGGTGGTTGAGGTGCGAAGCAAAGAGATCCACCTCCGGAGTCCTCCACTCCTGAGTGATTTGCAGAAAGATTTCCCTGTGGAGCTGCCATTCGTGGGGGTCCAGTAAGTTTCTGCTTAGGTGGTCTGCCAGTGTGTTGTTGACTCCTGGTAGGTATTGGGCTATTAGGTGTAGACCCATGGAGGCGGCTGTCAGCCAGAGGTTCATGGCTAGTCTGCACAGAGGGTAAGACTGGATCCCCCCCCCTGTCTGTTGATATACCACATTACTGTGGTGTTGTTTGTTTTTATAAGGAGGACCCCTGGCCTAAGATGGGGTTTGAAGGATGTCAGAGCCTTTTGTACTGCCATAACTTCTTTCTGATTGATGTGTAAGTGAAGGTGCTGGGCATCCCAAAGACCTTGGGTGCATCTGTCTGCTAGGTGAGTGCCCCAAGCAATGTCTGAGGTGTCGGTGGTGATGGTCTGGCCAGTAGGGTGGAGGATGAAGGGAAGACCCTTGTTCTTGGCACAGGCCTCTGCCCACCAGAGAAACTTGGCCTTTATACATGGGATCAGAGGGAGAAAGGTCTCTAGAGACTGAGAGTGCTGGCACCAAAGGTTCTTTAGGTATCACTGAAGTTTTCTCATGTGAAGCCTGGCCAGAGGAATTAGAAAGATGCAAGATGTCATGTATCCCAGGGCTTGCAGGAACATCCTTGCTGTGAGCTGATTTCTGGAAGCCTCCTGGGTAAAGTAGAAAGGCAGGAAGCTCTGCTTTTCTGGGGACAGGAAGGCCATTTGGGATGCTGTGTCTAGCAGAGCTCCCAAGAAAGTTATCTTTCTGGTGGGGGGTTGCTTTGATTTCTTCTCATTGATGGTGAACCCTAGGGAAGATAGGAGGGATTTGACAAAGAGAAGGTCCTGGAGCAGCTTTTCTTTGCACTCTGCCTGAATGAGGCAGTCATCCAGGTAAGAGTAAATCTGAATATTTCTTTGTCTGCAGAATGCTATGGCCGGGGCTAAGCATTTGGTGAATACTCTGGGTGCAGTAGATAAGCCAAAGAGCAGCACAAAGAACTGAAAGTGTTGCGATCCTGCTCTAAAGCGCAGGAATTTTCTGCAGGATTCCCTTACAGGGATGTGGAGGTAGGCATCTTTTAGGTCGTGGGTCACTAGCCAGCCATTTTTGTTAGCATAGGCAGCAGCTGCTGCAAAGTGAGAATTCTGAATCTGGGGACCACCACGGAGTTGTTCAGAATGGATAGATCCAGGATGGGGCACCAAATGTCCTTTTTTCTGGGAACAAGGAATAGTCTGAAATAAAAGCCTTTGCCTGGTTGATCTGGGGGGGACAGGTTCTACTGCCCCCTGGGGTATGAGAGTTTCGACCTGTTTCAATGCCTCTGCCTACTGATTTCGAGGTAAGTCTAGGTACCCTCTTGGAATTGGGAGTTCGCTGAAAGAGAATTTGTGTTCCTGAAAAATGATCTTTAAGACCCATTGGTCCTTTGTTACAGAAAGCCAATTTTCTTTGAAGAGGGAGAGCCTTCCTCCTAGTTTTTGGTGAGTGAATGGAGGGCAGAAGGAGAGGGGGAGTCATTGTGAATTTTTGCCATAGAAGGGTGGCTTAGAACTCCCTGCCTTTGGGGTGGAAGTGGTCCACTGTTTGCTTTTCTGCTGGCCCTGGAATAGGGGCCTGGATGGTCTGTCCCTGCGGGACTTACATTGGCCCTGTCTGCTAGGTGCAGGGAAGGATCAGTGCTTATAGGGAAAGTTCCTGCTGAACCTGGGAGGTTGAACCTGAAAGAAATCTTTTACTGTTTGCATATATTTTGCTTTGTCTTCCATCTTTTTAAGCACCTCCGCTGCTTTTCCTCCAAACAAGCGCTCCTTATCCAGGGGTGCATCAATAAGTTTTGACTTGACATGATCAGGAAGAGGTTGTTCCTTCAGCCATGCATGTCTCCTAATGACAGATTCTGTCTCTGTTGCCCTGCTAGAGGTTTCTAGGGCGTCATATCCAAAGTGTAATGAGTGTTTGGCCACATGACAAGCAGACTGCAGTAAATCTACTAACTCTTTTGAACTGGCACAGTCAGGAAAGTTAGAAATCTTTTGTTTTAATAGTTCCAAAGTGTGTTGCTGATATTTTAACATATGGAACGGACAACTGAGTGCTCTGATATCTAAGGTTCCAGAGGTGTATACTTTTTTACCCCATCTGTCCAGAGCTCTGGAGTCCTTGTCAGAAGGAATAGGATTCTTGGCAGGCGTAGTCTTAGTTCCTTTAGGTCCCTGTGTAATGACCTCTGGGTCTGCAGCAGGATTTCTGTACAGGTATTTGTGAGAATCCGGTACTTTGTAATACCTGTCAGGTTTACTGGGAGCAGGTGGGAGGGTGTCAGGGTCTAAGCTGGATTCACGGAAAACATCATCCACCACTTCTAAAATAGGGGGGATGGCCAGAAGTCTGTGCTGGGGCAGGTCCAGAAACTCTCTAAGTCTTTATTTAGACAGGGGGAAATCCTGAGATTTCACTGGAAATGCTCCCTGAGGGTGTGAAGGGTTTCTCCGAAGGAAAGGTCATCTGGAGGGGAGGCAGAAGGGATGGATTCCTCTGCATATGAATCCTCATAAGCAGTCAGAGGTTGCAGTTCCTCTTCAAAAATCTGAATAGTTCGACTCCTCAGAATCCTGTTCTGTCATAATTTCTGGAGAAGGGTGCCTTTTCCTTTTAGAAGTTGTGGCCCGACTAACCCGGATAAGGGAGATGAGATCCTCCTCCATTTTAAGTATTTGTGCTTGGGGTGGTGAAGCAGGAGCAAGATGGTGGCTAGAAGCAGATTTTCTAGGGGTGGCCCGGCTTCTAGGCCTGAGAGAATCCGTCGCTCTGAGAGAAACAGTAGCTGGATGAGAAGACATCGTTTTTTGTCTAGATTCAGTAGTGCGAAAGGCTTCCTCGGAGCCGGTGCCTGCGTTGTGGCTCCAGACCCAAACGAGGCAGAGGCAGCCAAAGGCTTGGAAGAAGAAGAAGATTTCTGCGGCATACCGGACTCCAAAAGGGGCTCAGTAGAGGGCTGCGTAGATACAGAATCGGTCATGAGGGGCTGCAAAAGGGCCTCAATGAATTCCGGAGAACTGATGACCTGCTTGGCGTTAGTGTCGTCGGAAGGCTTAGCCTTGTGTGGTCTGTCTATATCTTTATCTCTGCGTTTTTTCGGAATGTCCACAAATTGTTGGCTGACGGATGCCATATCGGAATGCGAAGACGATACATGAAAAAAAGAAGTTATGTACTTACCATAAAGTTCCATGTGAGTTGTTTATCTCGCCTTTATTCTCACTGATGGGTTCGGAGCCAATCCTTGGCTCTGACATGGCCGATAGCAAAGCTCAAGGTTTGCCAGTAGCTCGAGACCAACTCCCTTATCCCACAATGCACTGCTGGAATTACCTCAGATCTTGTTTGCTGCGAGTAACAGTATATATATATATATATATATATATATATATATATATATATATATATATATACCCTTTTATTTATTTTTACCAAGAACACTTCCCGAAGGGGAAGAAGAAATATTGAATAACCAGGATGGTACTAGCCTCTAAGTCAACAGTCAGCCAGGTGGGGGAAGGAGGGAGGGACATGAGAATAAAGGCGAGATAAACAACTCACATGGAACGTTATGGTAAGTACATAACTTCTTTATGTGAAGTTGTTAAATATCGCCATTTATTCTCACTGATGGATAGCGTCCCTAACACCCTCAATCTTGGGTGGCTCATGGAAGTATGTTCTTCAGTACTGTGGCACCAAAGGAAGACCTGTCCCTTGAAGCCTTATCTACTTTGTAATGCGTGATAAAGGTATGAGGCTTAGACCAAGTGGCTGCAGCGCAAACATTGTCAAGGGGCAATTTAGCTTGAAAAACAGAAGACGTAGAGCTGGCTCTGGTAGAATGAGCCTTAGGTCTGTGTGTTAATGGCATGCTCACATTTTCATAAACAAAGGATATACAATCGGATAACCATTTAGTAAAGTTGTTTTAGCCACTGGATTGCCTTTTCTGGCTTCTGAGAAGGATACAAAAAGTTGATCTGATTTTCTAATATCCTTAGTTCTGTCAAGATAAAATCTGAGCTGTCTGTGTACATCAAGTTTGTGCAGCATGTATTCCAATTTGCTAGAGTGGTTGGGAAAAAAGACTGGCAGCTCAATGACCTGATTGATATTTGATTCAGAACAGACTTTAGGTAAAAATGAGGGGTTTGTTCGGAGAGATACTCTATCAGCAAATCATGTAAGGTGGTTTTTGCTGGACAATGCTTGAAGTTCTGACACTCTGCGGGCAGAAGTAATGGCCACAAGAAAAATAGTTTTTCAGGATAAATATTTGAGATCACAAGACGATGCTGGTTCAAAAGGGGGAAGAATAATTTGAGACAGCATAAAGTTTAAATTCCAGGGAGAATAGGGAATTTTGATAGGAGGTCTCATATGAAGAACGCCTTTAAGAAAAGTCTTAGATAATTTATGGCTCATAACATTTGAGCCACGAAACCCAAGGTGAAAATTTGAGAGGGCAGCTATCTGGACTCAAACTGTAGCGGCTGCTGCCCCTTCCTTAAAAATCTTTGTCAAGAATTCTAAAATAGATGATAGCGGAGCTCGGAAAGGGTCAATCTTCTGCGTGTTGGCCCAAACTGAGAACCTTTTCCATTTACTGCCATATAATTTCCTGGTAGATGGCTTGTGAGAAGACAAGAGAATTTGTCTTGTATCTTCTGAAATTGAATGAAGCCTGGCAATTAGGGGAAGTAGATTAGCCAAGCAGTCAGTTTCAGGGACCGCAGTGAAGGATGGAAATCCTCTGACGGGTGCATCAGAAGGTCCGGAACTGGGTCCAGGATCCATGGATCTTCCAACAGATAATGGTGGAGAAACGGGAACCAAATCTGTCAAGGCCGGTAGGGAGCTATGAGAATAACAATCCTTCCCAGCGATTTTGCTTTCTGTAAAAATCTGGGCATCAATGAGAAGGGTGGAAATGTATAAAGGAGACCCGGGGGCCAGTCGTGTAAACGTGCATCTCTCGGGGGATGACTGGGAGGTGGTATTAGGGCAAAGTAGTTTCTGCATTTTGAATTGACATGGCTGGCAAAGAGGTCGCAGCAAGGCTGGCCCCATTTGCGGAAAATCAACTGTGCAAAGTGTTGTTTGAGAGACCACTCGTGAGGGAGCAATATCGCCCTGCTTAGCTTGTCCGCTATCACGTTGGATTTCCGCGGGATGTGCGTTGCTAACAGAAAACGCTGGGATGACACAGTTCATTGCCAGACCCTGAGGGCTTCTCGACAAAGGGGGTAAGACTTGGTTCTGCCTTGCTTGTTCAAGTACCAGACTAATGACATGTTGTCCGTCTGAATTGCAATAGTTCCTAGAGGGAGAGAGTCCTGAAAGTACTGCAACGCCAGAAGTACCGCTCTCAACTCTAGAACATTGATGTGCAGATGTGATTCTTGATCTGTCCATGTGCCTTGGGCAGTCTTTCCCTGAAAATGCCCCCCCCCCACCCTATTAGGGAAGCGTCCGTGGTCACAGTGGCTACTGGGGGGGGGGGGGCAAAGGGTCTTCCGATTGTGACATGAAGAGACGTCAACCACCACCGAAGGTCTCTCTTGCAAAAATTCGTGATGAGAATCATGTGGTGCATCGGTAGTTTCTGGTACGACCACTGAGCAAAGAGGAGCCATTGAAGAATTTGCATACGCATCTTTGCGAGTGGTATAGCCAGGATTGCTGCCGCCATCAAACCTAGTGCCTTCAATACCTCTGCTGCTGTAGTTTTGTTCTTGACACCAGAGAGCTGACGTGTTGGCGGAGAAGTGAGACTCTTTCGACAGGAAGACGTAGAGTGGTAGTTGAGGTTTCTAACTCTGCTCCTATAAAAACAGTATGCTGCAATGGCGATAAGGCAGACTTTTTGAAGTTGATTGTAATGCCTAATTGATGGCAGAGTGTCAGAGTGTATTGTGTTGCCTGAGTCAATTGATGCCTGGTTGTAGTGCTGAGGAGCCAGTCGTCTAGGTATGGAAACACCTAGAATCCTAGACGTCTCGGGTGAGCCGTGACCAATGCCATGCATTTGGTGAACACTCTGGGGGCTGTAGTGAGACCAAAGGCCAGGGCTCGAAACTGGTAATGATTGACTCCCAGCCGGAAACGCAGATGATCTCTGGAGCATCTGTTCATCTTTATGTGATAGTGCGCGTCCTTGAGACCTATGGAGCACATCCAATCGCCTTTCCCTAGGAAGGGAAGAATGGACTGAAGTGTGACCATTCGGAACTTCTCTTTCTTTACGAACTGGTTGAGTCTGCTGAGGTCCAAGATAGGTCTCCAGTCCCCTGTTTTCTATGTTACCAAAAAGAATCTTGAGTAAGTTCCGAATCCAACTTGGTCTGCTGGGACCGGTTGGATGACTCTTTTTTTCTAGCAATCTGTGGACCTCTATGATTGCTTGTTCCCTGAGATTGGGTGGAACATCTGGCATTCTCTTTACAGGAATGGGAGGGGAAGAGAACGGTATGAAATATCCTCTGGAAATGATGCTTTGTACCCATGTATCTGTTGTTATGTTTAGCCAGGCTTCTGGGCACAAAGACAAGCGACCAGCGACTGCCTCTAGAGCCGAACAGTCGGGCCCCCTTTCAGGGGTGCTGGTAGGGTTGACTGGAGAACTGACCCCTGTCACCCTGTTGCTGCGGACCCCCTCTGCAGCGGGGCAGCATCTTCCGTTATAACTCCCTCCTCTGCCTCTAGAGGGGGTTTCTTCACGTGTGTCGTGAAAGGCTCCCTGTGCTTTCCGGAACCACATTTTCCCTCCCCTAGGGCCCTTAGGGTAGGGCCAAGTAGGGGTAGAAAAACAGACTCCAACGGCAGATAAGGTCTTGCCTTCCTGCTCACACCTGGTTAAAGTTTCCTTTACTTTGGGACCAAACAGTGATGAGCCATCGAATGGGGTGTTAATAAAGGAAGACTTAAAGGGTTCCACAAAGGAACAGAGATGCATCCAGACTTGTCTTCGAAGAGCAATGCTCAAACTAGTGGCTCTACTCGAACCATCAGCTGCATAGGATATGAGACGCATGGACGAGTTTACCACTGAGTTTAGGGTAGTGAGCTGGGCGTTGACTTTGTCGGCCACCCCTGCAGCTACCGTACCCCAGAGAGTATCTCCTAGCTCTTTCAGGAGATCTCTCTGTAATCTTGTAAAGTGGGTTAAGTAGTTCAGTGATCGCAGACAAAAAGTCGCTGAACTAAACATGCATTTCCCATATCTATCCATGACCCTAGAATCTCAGTTAGGAGGATGGATAGATGTGGATGTCTCAGACACTTCCTTTTGGTGGCTGCAGCTACCACCATGGCATCAACAGGCACTCCCTTTGTCAAAAATGGCTTGTCCACTGGGGCAGACATGAATTTATTAGGCTTACGAGGAACAGGTTCCATGGCCTCTGGTGACTCCCACGCCTTACAAGAGATCAGTTCCATCAGCTCGTCGTAAGGCGGAGACACCCAAGAAGTGGAATGTTGAGACCCAAAAGCCTTCAAGAGCACGGACTCATCCACAGTAGGGGTCTTGGACTGCCAATCTCCCCTCTGACTAAGGATCTTTAGTATCTCTGCAAAGGAGATATCCTCAGAGGGGGATCGAGGGGACCCTTCTGACTCATCCAAGTCCGTGTCAGAAGTCAAAGACTCCTGTGGGGAGTCTAAGTGCCTCCTCTTGCACAGTCTCTTCCTGGGCACCTCCTCAGTGGGGGGATCTGGGGAAGTCTCAGAATAGCAGGGGATGCCCTGTGGGGGTACTTGAGGCTCGGGGTCTCTATGCTTGGGGGGACCAGTAGACGAAGAAGCAGACACAGGAGCTTGAGGGGAGAGGAAAGGCTGAACCAATGCTGACGTTGTCTTTGGAGACAAAACTCTCCTCATACCATCGAAGGCACCACGGCTCCGACGAGAAGGAGTGGATGGACCCGAGAGTACCGTCCGATCCTCCCGCATCAAAACCCTGGGCTCAGAGCCCAAGGTAAGAGCCGAGCTCATCCGAGCCGAAGCCCCGAGAGGAAGAGTCGGCACCGACAAATCGGTTCGACTATCCTCCCCGGACCCGATGGGAGAGCGTTGGCTCCTAGAGTCCCCGGTCGATGCCGAGGACATCCGAGTAGATGGAGCCGATAACACCGGTGCGGGTATCCGTTCCATGGGTTCGACAATCATCGGTTCAGTATCCTTCGGCTCCGAGAGTCCAGAACAGCTCGGAGGAGGAGTAGACAAATCCGGTTCCATGGTCTTGGGCACCGACGAGCTGGTCGGGGCCAACAACAATTTGGCAAGTCCTGGTGCCTGTAAAAGCTTCTGCACTAGTCGATCCATGTCCAAATCTGAAAGGCTGACTGAGGACTTAGCTGAATGCACCGAAGGTGCTGAATGGAGTAGAGGAGAAGAGGGAACTGCAGAGACCGGCTCCAAAACTGAGAGCTGGCTCCGAATCAAAGGTGCACTCAGTTTCGAGGTCTGTGGAACCGATGACCCCCCCTCTGAAGTTTTCGCCTTTTTTGTCACTTTAGGATCTGTAGATTTTGTGGATTTTGAGGATTTGGAGGACGTGCTAGTACCCTCAAAGCTACTCAACACCTCTGAAAAGGAATGCTGTAATAATCCCGTCTATAAGTTTCCTCCTTCTCTCCAAGAGGACTCTTGAAGAAAAGGAATGGCAAATGCTGCAAGTGTCTTGGAGGTGTTTAGCCCCCAGACAGTAGACACATTGAATGTGTCCGTCAGTGATGGACATTTTCTGCCCACAATCTGGGCATTTTTTTGAATCCTGATTTAGGATGGGATTTCTCCTTTTCATCCGACATAGTTAAGTAAAACAAAACAGTAAACTGCAAAAGGTAAGACAGTAAAGTCCTTACTTAACTTGTAAAGACCCACAAAACAACTAAGCCCAATCCAGGCACTATCTATAACAAATAATTATACATTACAAATATAGGGCTAAAGAGACCCACAGAGAAAAACCCTGACTATTAGAAAAGACTAATAAGTGTAAATAGGGCTAAAGGCCTGTATGTGATGGCGGCAAACGAGATCGAGGGTATGGAGGGAGATTATAGCATTATGAGTAAGGGAGGAGCTTGAGAGTTTGCAGTAGGCCACAAGCTGTGAAAAGAAGCAGAGTCTGATCTGAGGATCTGATTCCAAACCCATATGCTGAGAAATGAATGAAAATTGACAACATCACATCTGATATTCTATGGCATAAGTAGCCTGGAGAGAAAACTACATGAAAAAAATATTTAAAATGGAGCAGTTGTCTTAGTTATTAATTTAAGTTTCATCTTACCTCCAAATTACCTTCTGAGGAAGGCGGGCCAAGGCTCCAGCTAATTTCTGTGCTATATCTTCTGACAAGTATTTTACACCTGCTCCAAAGGAAACCAGTACAAATCCATTATCCTGGGTATTGCTTGCCCAGTCTTGGAAGTCCTGTTAAAATGACATACTTAGGTAAATTACTGCTTCTCTGTCATAAATTTGTCATAACAGTGCATGATGCACAAACACAAACAACATGCATGCCACATAATCTTCCCAGACACTACCCCTTGTCTCAGAAATCGCAAAAGAACTGCCATTTATAAACATCTGGAATGGAAATTTTTTACAAGTGTTTCTCTATGAGCTGTCTATGCTAGATGTGCTGAAGTGATAAAATGACAGGGTCATAGTCAAATTGACAGCACCAGCAATCCTAAATACAATAAAGAACATGATAAGGGGCTGGTGTGTGATCTGGATTTTACATTTAGTGAACAAATACATTAAAGGAAGATTAATCAAATCACAAGCTATAGTACTGTGGGAAAAAGAGTTAATTAAGCGATGGAAAAAGAAGAGCTCAAGAAAGTACAATTGTGCAACACATAGCCCTTCTAAACCCACACCACCAGCACCCACACATAGCAACACTAAATCCACATATGCGGAGGCCCTTAACTGTAACCTACCCAAGCAACAAGGACCTCCGAAGCTGAAATGCAAACAAACATCAATCACAACCAACAGCCCCTAAGGCAAGACAATGTACCTAACACTTTAGTCATAGGTGACTCTATAATCAGGCACACTGATGTCCCACTCACCAGACTGAACAAGGAGAAAATTACAGTCAGCTGCCTGTCGGGTGCCAGAATCTGCCACATAACACATGCACTCAAGTCACTCCACAACAAGTACAAATATGACTCTGTCACTGTCCATGTTGGAGTGAATGACTTGAGACGTACCTCCCTGGACTACATGAAAAGAGACATGAAAGAGCTCTTGGATCATGTGGCCCAGGCAGGTATGACCCTAGCCCTCAGTAGCATCCTGCCTTCGCCCAGAATGATACCAGAATATAAGGACAAAATGAATGACTTCAACAATTGGCTAAGCTTCTGGTGTCATTCAAAGGGGATCCAGTATCTGTCTGCCTGGGACAACATGATCGACAGACCATGATGCTTTGCCAGAGATGGTCTGCACCTGTCGCCCCTGGGATTCAGGGTACTGGCTAAGGCTCTTGCCACCCCTATAGTGCCTCTTTTAGGCAAAGTTCAAAGGACAAAACCACCACCGTAACAGGTACAAGCATGCAAAATCTGAAAGTAATGCTACTCAATGCTAGAAGTCAAAACCTCAAAATGCACTTTCTCGAGGCTCTCCTAAAAATGGAGAACATCGATATCTGTGAAGTAACTGAGACCTGGTTCATGGCTCCAGAGAGCACCCCTGCAATACCAGGCTACAACTCTTACCACACTTTTCGGCCACCAAACCAGGATCGAAACACTAAAGGTGGAGGAGTGTCCATATTCACCAAGGATATTCACACCACCAGGCTAGTTGCCCAACACAATGTGTCTGAAATTCTCCAGGTGCAACTAACACTAGGTAAGACTGCACTCCAAATTGTAGCTTGCTACAGATCCCCCACCATGCCCCAAGATTCTCACTACACCTTTCTAAACATACTGGAAAATATTAAGATACAACCAAACACCCTAGTACTGGGTGACTTAAACTACCCTACCATTAATTGGGAAAACTACTCGTGTACCAACACCTTTGCCCAACAGTTCTTGGGATTCATAAATTCCAACACCCTGGATCAACTAATCCATTGTCTCACAAGGGGCTCCAATATCCTAGACCTGGTCATTACCAACATGGGGAATCGATGCTCCACACCTATGGTCACTCCCCTTGTTGGTCAGGTCAGACCATAAGCTAATCACCCTTAACATCCACATCCCACCTCCACCCCCCAGTAAGGAAACCTCCATAAAAAACTTCTCCAAAGCCAACTTCATGCTACTCAAGTCAGAAGTGACAAGCTTCATGACACCCATGCAGACAGGAACTGAAAGTTCAACTGCTGAGTCCTACATTAAGGCACTGTATGAGCACATCCACTCATGCATGAATTGTACTATCCCAAATAGAACCAAGATGCTCTCTTCCAAAAAAAATGAAGCCAATCCGGTGGTCCCCTGCCATAAACAAACTTTACAACAAAAGGAAGAAACTGTTGCAGAAAAGAGGAAAATCCCAGGATGCAAAAAACTCCCTTACCAGCCTCAGTAAGAAGCTGAGATCCCTCATAAAATCCCCCAAAGCTAGTTACAAAAATAAAATTGCCAAAGATTCCAAAGACAACCACAAGGCATTCTATAACTATGTCAAGAATCTAAATGGCAATGCTCAGATCTGCTCTGAATTACAACAGAATGGCATTAAATATACTGATCCCAAGGATATTGCCAATATCCTGGCAGATCGATTCAGTGCCAACTTCACCCCCCTCTCACCCCCTAAATGGCCCATCTCATTACCGGAAGATTGCCAAATTCCGGTAATAATGGCCACACAGGTAAAAAACGCACTCTCCAAAGCTAAGAATACAGCATCCATGGAACCAGATGACATCCCGGGCTGTCTACTACATGAACTACAAAATGAACTGGCACCTCACCTAAGGGTCATGTTTAATCATAGCCTCACCTCAGGCTTCGTGCCCAGTGAGTGGCACACAGCTACAGTTATCCCACTCCACAAGGGGGGGATCCACCTTGGATCCCGGGAACTACCGTCCCATCAGTTTGACGAGCCTGATCTGCAAGGCCATGGAACGTATTATCATGGAACTTATAAACAAAGACATTGGCAACCTTAAAACACTGGACATCACCCAGTTTGGGTTCATGAAGGGGCGATCTTGTCTCTTGAACCTGATTGACTTCTTCGAATCAGTCTCCAGAGCCGTGGATGAGGGTAAGGCGGCCACACAGCCTATCTGAACCTCGCCAAGGCCTTTGACACCATCCCCCACTCTGGAATCATAGATAAATTTACTAAGCTGGGCATTAATCCCTACGTCACTCGATGGGTTGCCAACTGGCTTACTGACAGAGCCCACACTGTCAAAGTAGCTGACTCCAAATCCAGCTCCAGACAAGTGACAAGTGGAGTACCCCAGGGTTCAGTCCTGGGACCACTCTTGTTTGGCATCTACTTCTCTGAAGTACAGGCCAATACTAAGGGAGTCTGACTAACAAAGTTCGCAGATGACTGCAAATTGGGAGCCATTATTGAATCTCCAAATGATGTGGATACTCTACAAAAGGGCCTTACAGAAACAGATGCTTGGTGCCAGAGCCATGGGCTCAAGCTCAATGCCAAGAAATGTATAGTTATCCCCTTTGGGAAAAAAACATGTACCCGTGAATTACCACATAGGTGGCAGTACACTAAACACCATAAATGTGATAAGACACTTAGGGACACAGGTGGACAGTGGTCTCACCTTCGATAACCACATCGCCACAACAGTCAGGAAATCCTTCTGTGTGGCACACCTCATCGCTAAGGGCTTTTCATCCAGAAAAAAGGAGGTCATTGTCCCACTGTACTCATCCCTGATTAGACTCATTATAGAATACAACGCCCCATTTGGTATGTACCTCTCAAGACACCTACAACAACTGGAAAGGCCGCAGAAATACCTCAATAAAAGAATCACAGGCCTAAAGCAGATGCCCTATGCTGACCGCCTTAAAATACTCCAGCTATACTCTGTTGCATATCGTCTACTCAGAGGCGATCTCTGCTTAACATACAAGGCCATGTCAAAACCAGAGCTGTTGGACATGCTACACTTAAAGAAATCCCAATCCCTCAGAGCCACACGCGCCAGGGATCTAAACCTTGTCATCACAATAAACAAAACATGCTGGAGGGATAGGTTCCTGACCCAGAGACTCCCCAGACTCTGGAATAGACTGCCCACACATGTCAAGCAGAGCGCCTCTTTGGCTCTCTTCAAAAGGAACCTTGACGATTGGATGGGAGAAGGGAAATTCACCCCGGGGATCACGTCAGTCGCCCTGCTAGACAGGGGTCCAGGAAGTAAATAGTGTGGGAAGAAATAGCCAGGTAATTGTTATGGCTAGGCTTGTATAGGCCCTAGGGCCGACAGCCTAGTACCAACCTATGAACCTATGAACCTAACCTTTAAACTTACCATAATAGTAGACACTCAAATGACCACTGCTGCAGTAGCCATAGCTATATGGGTTATATCCTGCTAAAGATATAACAGCTGACCAGTTTCCAAAGCCTAAGGGCACCTTCCATGTCCCCAAATGCTTAATCAACTTGCAGAGCTGAAGAAAAATAGTGGTTTGGGTGCCAACTCTTCACAGCTTGTATGCCGACCTACAGAGGAAGGCTAGAGCCCAAACAAAAGGTCTATACTAGGAAAACAAATATAAAAGTCCCCACCCTGGCAACAAAAGCAAACAAAAAGGGGGATGGTGGGAGCGGCTACTGCAACAGTGATCAACTAAATATCTACTGCGATGGTAAGTACACAATTGTACTATGTTCATCACTTGACCACTGCTGCAGTGCCCTTAGCTACATGGGTAGAGCTAAAACTGAATCTGAGGAGGAAGGATGAAAGTCTAGGAGCCTGTGGAGAATAGTCTTAGCAAGCTTGTCCTAGACCTGGGAAAGGCATATAGTCTGCACTGTTTTGTAAAAGTATATACAGAGGACCAAGATGCCACTTCTGGAATTCACCCCTTTCCAAGAAGTCAAGGCCCTAGAAGAATAATCCCTGGCCCTGCCTGGAATTGTCTTGTTGTGGCAGGTATAACAAAAGGTAATAGCATGAGACAACCATTTGCAAATAGTCTGCTTTGACACATTGTTCTTTCTTTTTATCTTCACAAGAAATTAACAAATGAGCAGAACTACCGAAAATTTTAGCACTGTTACGATAATATCTGAGTTGTCTGTTGATAGCATTTCTCTCTTGTTTTTAGGTTCTGGAAAGAAGACAGGGAGCTGGATGTCTTGGCTCAAAGTAAACTCAGATACCACTCTAAGCATAAAGGAAGGATTAATTAAGGATTAATTAATTCTTAGGGAAACCCTATCTTTGGGGAAAATTTGATAAGGCTGATCGACCATAACAGCTTGCAATCAGATGCACTTTTAGAAGTCATAGCCAAGTGAAGAAGCTCAAGTTAGCCCAATGAGTTTGTTCAAATGGAGCAAGTGTAAATTTTTCCAAGATAAAAAATTAAGATCCCAGGGAGGAGTTACATGCTTTCTAGGTGACTTGGTATGCAACACCCCTTTCAAACACATTTTAACATGTGAATACATTGACAGTGGGGGATCCATAGGTAGACATGCTGAAATGTCTTAACAGGTGTTCCTTGATAAATGAGCAACACAGACCAGAAGATAATAACTTACATAAATGATGTAGAACCAGAGCAACACTAGCCTTAAAAAGGTACTGGTTCTTGTCTTAGCACAACCTTAAAAAAAGTTCTCATTTGCTGATATATGAATTTCTAGTAGCAGGTTTCCTTGCCTCCTTTAGTATCTGCTGCATCTCCTCAGACAGTAAGTACCAGAAAGGTATTAAAGAGACCATCATCCAGGCAGTAAGCTGCAGCTGTTTAGAGTTGTTTGTCTTGTGTGAATAAGTCCAGTCTGTGAAGAAGCTTGTTGCAATTACCTTGGCCATTTCCAAAAGAGGGGAGAATGACAGAATACTCTCTTGAAAGACAAGCTCAATATGGCTCTGAGGAGCCGAGGCTTCCAATGGAGGCTCAACCCAGGATACCACATGGCTCCGTTCCGGGGCCTGACATCAGAGATGAATTGTCAAATGTTGAGGTTCCAAGAGTGATGAATGACTCCAAAGACATTGATTCTGAACTTACCCTGTCAGAGTCGACACAGACCATTAGCTCCGAAACTCAGATGGCTCCAAAGTGATTGGAGTCAACTGAATCAAGAACTCATTGGTGTCAAGGAAGAACAAAGCCTAGGCTCCACTGCAGACCTGCGCCGAGTGGAAGTCGAATTCAAGGGCTCTGATCTGAAAGGTCGGATCAGAGAAGAAGCAATTACTTAATGTGGGGAAGAAACCATTTCCAAGACCCCCAAAAGGATCTGGGTCCAAAGAAATTTCCTCATCATTTTGCCATGTCTGCTTCGGTAAGGATCCTGGAAGATCTAACTGACTGTAAGAATGAAGCAGCAGAGGTGGGGTCCAGAATGATGGTACAGATTTTCCTCCAAGATTGGTGAATGGAGCATAGGAGAAACAAGCTCTAGTAAGAAACTCAGAGGAGTGTTGGCTGCTATGACTATCCGAGCTGACAGCAGTGTCAGCTCCAAAGGTTTAGAGAGATTAGAAGCCAGATCTGAGGAGGATGAACAGTCCAGAGACCTCCTCCTTGAAGTTTTAGATTACTCCTTTTCCTTCTATTTTCTTTGGTTTTCAGATGATTTCTTTGAAGAAGAAGAAGAACAAGAAGAACAAGAAGAAGAAGAAGATTTTAAAGAAAGCCCTTACAAAATTTACTTTTTTTTCATATTTCAACAATGGTCCATTGACCAAAGGTGTCATAAATGGAGCAAGAGGTATCCAAATGTTAGGGCCCTAGAAAATATACGCATTTATCTTGTGCATCAGAGTTTCGTAACTTGTGGGCACAGACCACACATTTTTAAAACCACACCATTATCCAACATCCTGGAAAAATGGGAAAAACAACATAGAAGACAAGCAGATTGAGAGAAACTGTCACCTACCAAATATTAAAGTTATGTACTCACCATAACTAGACATCTATGTTGTCCATTTTCATTCTTCTTCAATGTATGGGTTACAGATCCGATCCTCGAATCTGTCTCAGTCACATTCTACAGACTTCGGATCCAACTCTCAAGCTTCACACTCTACCCATAATGCCCTAGTCCATCCACAATACCTCAGATCGAGTTTGTTGCTGTAAAGGTTTCAGTGTACAATAGGAGAAGAGAAAATTGGAGCAGGGCTCAAACCTGCAACTACAGGTTCCAAAAACTCCATTAGATCACTCCAGAAGATGATAGGAAGACAGAAGGAGGGAGGGGAGTTGAGGAAGAATGAAAATGGACAACACAGATGCCTAGTTATGGTGAGTATATAAATTTAATATCTGATGTAGTCATTTGCATTCTTCCTCAATCTATGGGACAGAGCCCCTAACTATGTAAATCTTGGGTGGCCCTCATGGAAGGATATTATGCAGAACTGCTGAACTTTACAAAGACAGCCTGCCTAAGTCTAATTTGTAAACAGTAATAAAAGTATGAGCATTAGACGAGGTGGCTGCTGCACCAATATCATCAATGGAAGTTCTAAACCAGAAGGCAGATGAGGTGGGTATGGATCTAGTTGAATGGGCCTTGGGTGGTTTTGGTAGGGAGACGCTTTGCTGAGAATAAATCCAGGAAATGCAATTAGTTATCCATTTGGCCAATGTAACTTTAGAAATTGTAGAACTCAGCCAACTCTTTAGAAAGGAGACAAACAACGGGTCTATTTTTCTGAACTCTTTTGTTCTGTGCAAGTAGAAATGTCTATACACAGTAAGTGAATGGTTTGATTTGTACTTTATTCAGAAGCCACTTTTGGTACGAAGAAAGGATTGGTTCATGAGGTAACCCTGTCTTTATGAACAACAATGTATGGGGCTTTTGATGAAACAGCCTGGAGTTCAGAAATCCTTTTAGCAGAAATAATAGCAACTAAAATAAGAAGTTATGTACCTACCATAACGTTCCATGTTAGTTGTCTTCTTCTCGCCTTCTTTCTTGCTGGATGGGTTCGGAGCCGATCCTCGGCTCCAACTCGGCCAATACTAAAGCTCGAGAGCTAATTCCACCGGCTCGAGGCTCCCCTATATCCCACAATGCTAGGCGGTAACTACTCAGATCTCGTTTGATAGCTATACCAAGCAACCCTAGTCTCCATAGAATGGAGTAGGGAAACCCACCTCAAAACAACCTGCGTGAAAGGTATCGCAGACCTAAGAAAGGAGAAAAGAGGTGGAAGAACGTGGGAATGACGACTTCCAGAGGAAGAACACAAACTGAATTCCTGTCGGTCTGTCCAGACTTGGGGAAGGAGGGTGGAAGAAAGAAGGAGAAGAAGACAACTAACATGGAACGTTATGGTAGGTACATAACTTCTTAATGTTAAGTTGTCCATCTCGCCTTCATTCTTGCTGGATGGGACCGCGTCCTAGCACCTTATCCCGGGTGGCCTATCGGAACAGACTCTTGAGAACAGTGGAACCAAAATTGGCACGGCTTCTGGAAACCATGTCCAATTTGTAATGTGAAATGAATGTATGAGGAGAAGCCCAGGTGGCTGCTGCACAAATGGAATCTATTGGCAGCCTATCCTGAAAAGCTACGGATGTAGCTAATGCCCTAGTTGAATGAGCTCTAGGTCTTGAGGGTAGTTTTTGATGTCTTATCTCATAGATGAAGGTAATTGTAGAGGTGAGCCATCTAGAGAGAGATACTTTAGTAACAGGAAGGCCCGATTTTCCTTCCGCATATGACAGAAACAATTGATTAGATTTCCTGAATTGTTTAGTCCTATCTGAATAATATCTAAGTTGGCGATGAACATCCAAAAAATGTAGCTTTTGTTCCGACCTGTTTGAATAGTTAGGGAAAAAGACGGGGAGATCAATAATTTGGTTTAGGTTTACTTGAGAGGACACTTTGGGCAAAAAGGATGGATTAGTACGGAGGGATACCCTATCTTTGTGAAACACTAAGTAAGGAGGACGACTGCACAGAGCATGGAGTTCAGATACCCTTCTCGCTGAAGTTATAGCTACTAGAAAAAGTGTCTTCCAAGAAAGCAACTTCAGAGAACATGAAGCTGCAGGTTCGAAGGGGGGAAGGATTAAGGATGCCAGAACCAAGTTCAAATCCCATTGAGGCGGGCGATCTTTGACTGGAGGTTTGAGAAGAAATACGCCCCTTAAAAAGGCTTTACAGAGTTTGTGAGCCATGATGCTAGACTCCGAGACACCAACATGAAAATTAGATATGGCAGCCAATTGAACTCTAATGGTAGATGCAGATGATCCTAAATGAAAGAGTTCTGCTAGAAAATCTAGAATAGACTGGATAGGTGCTGTAAAGGGATCTATGTATTTTGACGTTGCCCAAAAGGAGAAGCGTTTCCATTTGCTACTATAAATCTTCCGGGTAGAAGATTTATGAGAGGCTATCAAGATATCTCGGACCGAGCGAGATAATGAGGGAAGCCTGGCTAAGGTTGGAATCGGAAAAAACACGCTGTGAGGTTTAGAGAAAGCAGAGATTGGTGCAGCTGACCCGATTGGTGGGTTATCAGATCTGGTACTGGGTCCAGATGCCAAGGCTGCTCCAAAAGGTAACGATGAAGAAACGGAAACCATATCTGTTGAGGCCAGTAAGGGGCAATGAGGATCATTGTCACTCTCAAGGCGATGGCTTTCTGAATTAATTGAGATATCAGTGGAAAGGGGGGAAAGGCATACAGAAGTCCCCGGGGCCAATCGTGAACTAGAGCATCTCTGGTGGGATGGCCTGGTAACGGGAAGAGAGTGAAGAAGTCGTGACACTTGCTGTTTTGGGGAGTAGCAAAAAGATCGCAGCAAGGCTGGCCCCATCTTAGGAATACTTCTACTAGAACTGATTTCTTTAGAGACCACTCGTCGGGCATGAGAATTGCCCTGCTCAATTTGTCTGCAATAACGTTGGATTTCCCGGGAATGTGCGTTGCTATCAGAAAACGCTGAGAAGAGATCGCCCATTGCCAAAGTCTGAGTACCTCTCGACATAAAGGGTATGATCTGGTTCCGCCTTGTTTGTTGATGTACCACACTACGGACATGTTGTCCGTTTGAATTGCAATAGTCCCAGTGGGAAGAGAGCCGTGAAGGGCTTGCAACGCTAAAAGCACTGCTCTCATCTCTAAGACATTTATGTGCAAGTGGCACTCGAAAGGTTGCCACGTGCCTTGGACTCTCCTGCCCTGATAATGCCCCCCCCACCCGATCAGGGAGGCGTCTGTTGTCAACGTGGCGACTGGGGGGGGAAGAGTGAAGGGTCTTCCTCGGAGAAGTTGAGGTGATGTGATCCACCAAGACAGTTGATTCTTGCATGATTGAGTTATCAAAATGGTATGGGACATCGGGAGCTGTTGAAAGGACCATTGAGTAAACAGCATCCATTGGAGGATCCTCATGTGAAAGCGAGCCAAGGGGAGAAGGGGAATAGCTGCTGCCATGAGTCCTAACACCTTCAAAACTAATCTGGCTTTGACTTTGTTGCATTGTAAGAGAAGGGAAACTTTTTTTGAATATCTGACACTCTCTGCTCTGTGAGTCTGGCTGAAAGATTGAGTGTGTTTAAGGTGGCGCCTATAAAGGTAATAGATTGACAAGGCGGCAAGGCAGATTTTTCGAAATTTATCGAAATGCCTAGAGCTTGGCAAGATTGGATGGTGAAGTCCCTGGATAGAAGAAGCTGATGTCTGGTGGTGGCGGTAAGGAGCCAGTCGTCTAAATATGGAAACACCTGGAATCCTTGACGTCTCAAGTGAGCCGCGACCACTGCCATGCATTTGGTAAACACACAGGGGGCTGTAGTGAGACCAAAGGGCAGGGCCCTGAACTGGTAGTGACTGGCTCCCAGCCTGAAGCGGAGATATCTCCTGGAGCGTGTTCTTCTTGATGTGGTAGTACGTGTCCTGAAGATCTATCGAGCACATCCAATTGTCCTGACCCAAGAAGGGTAGAATGGACTGAAGCGTGACCATCCGGAATTTTGTTTTCCTGATATACTTGTTTAAGTAGCTGAGATCCAGTATGGGTCTCCAGTCCCCTGTTTTTTTGGTACGAAAAGAATTTGGAGTAGATTCCAGATCCTTGCTGGTCTGCTGGGACTGATTGGATAGCTCTTTTTGATAGCAGCTTTGAAATTTCTAATGCTGCTTGTTCCCTTAGACCGGTGGAACGCCTGGAAGGGATCTTTGGGTTGGGATGGGATGTGAATAAAGGGAATTTTGTAACCCTCGGATATGATCGACTGTACCCATTTGTCTTGAGTAAGGGAAAGCCAGGCTTTTGGGTACAGGGATAACCTTCCCCCGACTGCCTCCGAAGGTGGACAGCCGGGCAGCCCCTCAGGGATGCTGAAAGGGTTTATCAGAGAACATTTCTCTGCTACCCTGGTTTTGCGGACCTCCTCTGCCTCTAGGGCGGCGTCTATTATTATTCCCCCCTCTGCCTCTAGAGGGGAATCGACCTTGTGCGTCAGATGAGACTCTCTGGGATTGTTTGCAGAACCACATCTTTCCTCCCCTCTGACCTTTGGGATAGGGTCTAGAAGGGGTAGAAAAACGGACTCCTACGGCAGAGAGAGTCTTACCTTCTACCTCGCACCTGGTCAATGTATCCTTCACCTGTGGACCAAACAAGGATGATCCATCAAAGGGAGAATTGGTGAAGGACGCCTTGAAAGGGTCCGCAAAGTTGCATAGCCGCATCCAGGAGTGGCGTCGTAAGGCAACACCTGTGCCTGTGGCTCTACTCGCCCCATCTGCAGCATATGAGACCAGCCGCATGGAGGAGTTAACGATGGAATTCACGGTTGCCAACTGGGAGTTCATTGTGTCTTTGAACCCCTCAGCTGTAGGATCCTTTATCAGTTAACCCATATCCTTGAGTAAATCTCTCTGGAGACGAGTGAAGTGGCATAAGTAATTCAGCGAACGCATTGAAGAGGTCGCTGATGAGAACATCCGCTTGCCGTACCTGTCCATGGTACTAGATTCCTTATTAGGAGGATGGACAGGAACTGAAGGATCGGCTAACTCCTTCTTAGTGGCCACAGCCACCACCATGGCATCAACAGGGACACCTTTGGATAAAAAATCTTTATCTCTAGGGGCAGTAATAAATTTAGATGGTCTCCTCGGGGTGGGTTCCACTGAATCAGGAGCCGTCCAAGCCTTCCTTGCCACCACTTCCATAAGGGGGTCAAAGGGAGGGGACACCCAGGAGGTAGAAGGGCGAGAGCCAAACGCCTCAAGATACACTGACTCATCCTCCGAAGGGTTAAGGGCTGGCCAGTTCCCCCTCTGTTTGAGGATCTCAAGGATGTCAGCAAAGACGACATCCTCAGAGGGGGATTGAGGGGAACCTTCAGATTCCTCTAAGTCAGTGTCAGAGGTGATAGACTCAGGGGAGTCAATGTGCTTCCTCTTGCACTGCCTCTTCCTAGGGGGATCTCCTACCGGGTCAGGAGAGGCCTCGGAAGAGGAGGAAATTCCCAATGGGGAAACTTGACGAGTTGGCTCTCTGCGGTCTAAGGCAAGGGGGTGAGTAGAAATCACCGCAGGCACTGTAGATGGGGGGGCTGAAGGAGCCGACTGTGGGGCAGACCCTGGTTCTAGCATGCTCCGCATGACCTCGAAGGCACCCCTGTCAGGCAAGGCCAGAGGCCCCCGCTCCGAAGAGACAAGGACCTCCCCCGGCACCGACAGGGACGGCTCCAAAGCCGATGTCGGAGCCGAACTCACCAGCGCCGAAGCCCCAAGAGGGAGAGCGGGGTCGGACAAGGGTCCGATGCCACTCGCCCCCTCGGAGCAGACGAGGGAAGCTCGGCGCCAAGATCCCTCCAAGGAGGAGATTGGAGCAGACGACGGAGCCGAAAGGGAAGGTATCGGATCCGACGCACCGACAGTCATGGCTCTGACAAGCCCTGGCTCCGAACTCAAAGGAGTCTTCGGAGGAATGTATTGGGGAACGGAAATAGCCACTGACTGCTGAGTCGGGCTATGCAGCATTTGGGCCAGTGCCTCGGACTTGAGAAGTCTACTCACTACCCTTTGCAAATCGTGGTCAGATAACCTGGAAGACCGTGAGGAATGAGTTTTATGGCTCCGTTCAGAAAGAAGAGGGGATCCTGGCACCGAATGCACGGAGCCGATAGAGGGGGGTCTGGATCTCTTCCTAGACTGTGGCTCCGATAAGAGTATCGGAGCCAACGGAGTTTTATCAGCCTCGGCTCCAGCCGGAGCCGAGGTAACAGTATGAGGTTTGGAAACATCGGCTCCGGCCGGAGCCGATGTCGAAGCCGACTTAACCTTTCCAGCAGTCGACTCAGAAACCGGAACCGACTGAAAGTTTTAGAAGGCTTCCCCGACACAGACTGAGTCGGGGGGCCTTCAGGCTTTAATAAGCCCCGCAAGATTAATTTATTCTTGCGTTCCTGCAGGACTCTAGGGCTAAAACCATGACAAACAGCACAAGAGTCCTGCAGGTGCAAAGGTCCTAGGCAATACACACAAGAAGTGTGACCGTCTGTCAGAGACATTTTCTGACAGCACGAGTCACACTTCTTGAAGCCTGAGACCTTAGCGTCTTTTGACATAGTGAAAGGAGTGCCTGACAAAAACACAAACACACTACAGACACACCCTCTACCAAAGAAAATTATTAAATTATTAAGACTAACACAAAACCACAAACACACATACAAGCCCTTAACAAAAAAACTACTAATTTAGTCACACTAACGGACTGGGGAAAGGGAAGGGGCCGAAGGCCTACAAGTTAAGGGAAGAAAAGGAAGGGAATATAGACCCGAAAAACAGGGGTCGATTTATCTAAATATTAATTAAACTAAAAAGGTTATGGTATGAAACAATAGGGGGTTAAGAAATACCTATTACGGTAAAAACTCTCACTAACCTGCCTGAGCCGGTAGAAATGCACCTTGTCAGCTATAGCGGCAAATGAGATCTGAGTAGTTACCGCCTAGCATTGTGGGATATAGGGGAGCCTCGAGCCGGTGGAATTAGCTCTCGAGCTTTAGTATTGGCCGAGTCGGAGCCGAGGATCGGCTCCAAACCCATCCAGCAAGAATGAAGGCGAGATGGACAACTTAACATAGGCTATTTTCAAAGACAGGAATTTTAAGTCAGCTTTTGCTGAAGATTCAAAGGGTTGTTGCTTTAAGCCTTGCAGTACTACTGTTAAATCCTAGGGAGGTGACGGATCTTTCACAGGGTGTCTGAGCAGAAGGGTATGCCTTAGAAAGGCCTTACATAATTTTGAAGCAGCCACAAGCAAGGAGCATTGTATCCTGAGTGAAAATTTTATATGGCTGCCAGCTGTACTTTGATTGTGGAAAAACTAGCACCTTCTTTAAAAAGAGAAGCTAAAAATTAAAATACAGAAAAACTGGGACAGTAAAGGGATCGATGTCATTTTTAAGGCCCAAACTGAAAATCTTTTCCACTTGTTCTAGTAAATCCTCTTAGCGGAATCTTTGTGTGATGACAAAACAATATTACAAAATGGAGAAGAGAGCCTGGACTGTCTAACTCTCAAGAGAAATGGAGACACAATGTGATTAATTTGAGGGCTGGAATATTGGGATGTTTTATCCCCGAGAGATGTGACAGGAGGTCTGGACTGGGGTCCAGTAGCCAAGGAGGATAAAGGAGATGAGACCAAAGGAAATGGAACCAGACATGGCAAGTGCAGAAGGGGGGAATGAGGATAGCTGAGCTCTTCAACCGACTTGCTTTCTGTAAGAATTTTGAATTAGGGGTACTGGGGGATAAGCTTGAAGGAGACCCGATGATCAAACCTGGACTACAGCATCTCTCAGTGACTCTCTCGGGGGGGGGGGGGGGGTCAGTGTAAAGTATCTGCTGCATTTGTTGTTGTGGGAGAGACAAAAAGGTTACAGCAAGGTTTGCCTCAACAATGTAAAATTTCCTCCACCACTGACATTTTGAGAGACCACTTGTGAAGCATCAGAACTGACCTGCTGAGTTTGTCTGCTAGTACACTGGATTTCCCCAGGATATGCGTTGCCACTAGAAAGCAGGTAGAAGAGATACCCATTGCCACATTCTCATAGCTTCTTGACAGAGGGGGTAAGACTAAGTTCCACATTATTTGTTGATATATCAGGTCCAGACCACAGGCATGTTGGTTTGAATCGCAATGGTTCCTAAAGGGAGAGCATCTTGAAAAGCCTGTAATGCCAGAAGGACTGCTCACATCTCTATGACACTGATATGCAAATTGGTCTCTTGGGGGACCATATGCCTTGGACCGTCCTCTCCAAAAAATGCCCCCCCCCCCCCACCACAGTTACGAGGCATCCATGGTTACTGTACAGGGAGGACTTATGAGAGTCATGTTCAAATAGATCCACTATTGAAGATGGCCTCTCCATACCTCAGTGAGTCTGACTGGATAAGAAAGGCTGTCAAAAAATAGACCAATGAGCAGTTAAGAGTCCATTGCATAACACGCATTTAGTAACGTGCTTAAGGGACTAATACTCTAGATGCTGCCATGGACACCAGATCCTGCAGAACTAGCCTGCTGGGAGAAGCAGAATGAGAAATTATTTGTTTAACCTGGGACTTGACTGCGGTCACACAATGTGGGGGTAGAGAAAGAGTCTGATTTATAGTATTCAGATGAACTCTAGGCTTTGAAATGGTAGTAGCCTTGATATGGGCATGTTGACTGTAATGCCTAAAGACTGGCAAATTTGGAACAAATAATCCCTGGTCTGTTCTAGGAGATGCTTGTCTGGAGCGGTGAGAAGCCAATCATCTAAGTACAGAAACAGACGGAATCCTTGCAGTCTCGACTGACCTGCTACCACTGCTTTACATTTGGTAAGCACTCTGGAGGCTGTAGTGAATGTAAAGGACAGGGCTCTGAATTGAAAGTGACCAGCCAAAAATGCAAATGTATTCTGGATCATCTGTCTATTTTGATGTGATAGTATGCATCCAGATGATTGATTCAGCACATCCATTGTCTGCCTATTTTAATGTGATAGTACGCACCCTGAAGATCGATTCAGCACATCTAATTGTCCTTGTGTAAAATAGGTAGGATGGACTGAACCGTGACCATTCAGAACTTTGACTTCTTCACATGTTGGTTCAGGTTGCTTAGATCCAAAATCAGTCTCAGGTCCTTGTCTTTTTTGACACTAAAACAAGTAATTAATCCTCTCTGGTCTGGTGGGACCTCCTGGATGACTCTTTTGTCTAACAACTTCTGAATTTCTGGAGCTGCAGCTTCTGTCTGACTGGGTGAAATGTCATGAAGCTTGTTTCTCTTGGGAGCAGTGTTTGGAAAAATGGTATAAAGTAATTAAAACTTATGTACTTACCATAGCTCAGTATCTTTGTTGTCCATTCTCATTCTTCCTCACTGAAGTACTCAGATCTGACATTGGATCCGACTTAGTCACTTCTTCCAGACTTAGGCTCTGAGTCTCAAGCTCCTCCCTCTTCCCATAATACATCACAACTTCTCTAACTCCCCGGATTGAGTTTGCTGCCCTATAGTTCAATAGGTTATAGGAATAGTACAGAAAACAGAAAATAATCCAGACTCAAACCCAGAAACTAAGAGTTCTGAATTTCCTCCACAAACTTCTCGAAGGCACAAGGCCAGGGGATGGCTGGGAGGGAAGTGAGGAAGAATGAAAAAGGAAAACACAGATACTATGTTATGATAAGTACATAACTTTTAAATCTGATGCTGTCCTTTTTATTCTTCCTCAATGATGAGTCAGAGTTCCCAGCTACGTAGCTCCTGGGCGGCCCTCAAGGAAGGATGTGCAGGAGCACAGTCGAGCCAAAAGATGTCCTGCTCCTAGAAATAATATCCAATTTATAATGAGAGACAAAGGTGTGAGTCTTAGACCAAGTGGCTGCAGCACAAATCTGATCAATTGAGGTCCTGTGAAGAAAGCAGATGATGCAGCCATAGGTCTGGTGGAATGAGCCTTGGGTTGCTAAGGTAATGAAATGCCTTTTTGTGAATAAATGAAGGAAATAAAATCTGTAGTCCATTTGGCTAAAGTAATCTTAGAAACTGCATGACCCGAACGGTTTGCTGAGAATGACAGAAATAGCTGATCAGATATCCTACGCTTTTTTTTTCCTGAGGAGATAAAAACTTAATTGCCTGTAAACATCTAGAACGTGCAAAATATATTTGACTTTGTTTGAAAAACTGGGGAAAAAGCCTGGTAACTGAATTGATTGATTAATGTTGGATTCCAAGGCTACCTTAGGTATAAAGGAGGGATTTGTCCTTAATGATACCCTATCTTTATGAAAAATGATGCAAGAAGGTTTCACTGATGAGGCTTAAAGCTCCAATACTCTCTTAACAGAAGTAATCACTACTAGAAAAATTGTTTTCCAGGAGAGAAATTTCATGACACAACTATCCGCTGGTTCAAAGGGCTTCTGGGTAAGTCCTTGCAGCACTAACATGAGATCCCAAGGCGGAGAAGGGTCTTTAACTGGGGGCCAAAGAAGAAAAATGCCCTTCAAGAAAACCTTGCATAACCTGGAAGAAAAAAGACAGGAAGATCCCTTCTCAGCATGAAAACTGGATATGGCAGCCAGCTGAATCTTAATGGTAGAGAAACTGGGCTCCTTCTTGAAAAAGGTTGCTAAGAAAAAGGAGAATAGCTGAAGTGGGAGTTGAGAAGGTCAATATTCTCTTTAAATGCTCAAATAGAAAATCTCTTCCATTTACTGTTGTAGACCTTTTTAGTGGAAGCCCTCTGAGAGGTCAGGATTATATCACGGACTGAAGTGTCAAAAATGAACTTTCTTATAATTACTGGAAGTGGAGAAACCATGCGGTTAATTTTAGGGTGTGGAGACTGAGGGGACAGGATGTCTGATGGATGGGATATGAGATCATGTCACGGATCTACTACCCAAGGCAGATACTTCAGATGAGACCAAAGAAAGGGGAACCATACCTGATGAGGCCAGAAAGGGGCAATGAGGATTATTCAGCTCTTCAACCTGTTGGCTTTCTGTAGAACTTTTGGGATCAAAGGAAGAGGAGGGTAAGCATAAGGGAGACCCGGAGGCCAGTCGTGGACCAGAGCGTCCCTCAGTAACTCCCACTTCGGGGTGATCAGAGCAAAATACTTGATGCACTTGAAGTTCTGGGGAGAGACAAAGTGGTTGCAACAAGGCTGGCCCCAAAGGCCAAAAATCCTGTTTGCTACTGAATGATTGACGGACCACTTGTGAGGAGTCAGAATAGATCTGCTGAGTCTATCTGATAGTGGTTTTCCCTGGAGTGTGTGTTGCAACTAGAAAGTGGCCTGGAGATATCACCCATTCCCAAACTCGCATGGCCTCCATGCACAACAGGTACAAAAGGGTTTCTCCTTCTTTGTTTATGTACCAGACTACTGACACATTGTCTGTATGAACTGCAATCATTCCGAGAGGAAGAATATCATGAAAGGCTTGCAACATTAGAAGGACTGCTCTCATCTCTAGGATATGCAGATTCATCTCAATAGATGACCACATGCCTTGGATCCTCTTTCCTTGGTAATGCCCCCCCAAACATTGGAAAGCATCCGTGGTCACTGTGACTAGCAGAGAGGGGAGAGAAAAGGGTCTGCTTAGAAACTGGTCATGTGATTGCATCCATCACTGCAGAGGATTCCTGCAGATCGAAGACAGTTTAATGGGAACTAAATGTGTTTGGTAGAGAATGGACCATTGAACTGCTATTGTCCATTGAAGTACTCTCATAAAGAACCCTGCTAATGGGAGTAGAACAATTACAGCTGCCATTGAAACCAGAGCCTAAAGTATTAAGTTTGCTGGAGGAGAAGGTATATCTAGTAAGTCTTGAACCTGTTGTCTTACAGACATTATACAATGCCTCAGTAGGGAAGCCACTTATGTAATTGTGTTCATTTGTGTCCCTATGAATTTTAGGTTCTGTACTGGAATCAAGTTTGATTTTGCCACATTTATTGTGATGTCCAGATGTTTGCAGATCTTTACTAGACAGTTAATGAACTGAAACAGTTGTTGCCTTATTGATGCAGTAAGAAGGCAATTGTCTAGATAAGGAAACACCTGGAATCCTTTTAGACTCAGGTGAGCCACTACCACTGCCAAACATTTGGTAAACACCCAGGGGGCAGCTGTGGTGAGTCCAAAGGGCAGTGCTCTGAACTGGTAGTGAACGGCTCCCAGCCGAAAGCACAGGTGCCTTCTGGAGCGTCTATCTATTTTGATGTGATAGTACACGTCCTGAAGATCCAGTAAGCACATCTAATCATCCTTGTGCAGAAATGGCAGAATGGACTGAACCATAACCATTCAAAACTTTGACTTCTTGATGAACTGATTCAGATCGCTAAGATCTAGTATAGGTCTCATGTCCCCTGTTTTCTTTGATCCAAAAAAAGAAGTGAGAATAAGTTCCAAATCCTCTTTGTTAGGTCGGGACCTCTTGGATGACTCTTTTTTATAGAAGTTTTAGGACTTCTTGAATAGAGTACTCCCTCTGACTGGGTGGTACTTTGGGGAGTTTCCTCCTGGGACCTGTAGGATGAAGGGAAAAGGGAAGGCAATAGCCTCTGGATGTAATGTTTAGCACCCAGGTGTTGTTTGTTATGTTTGTCCAGGCATCTAGGTGCAAGGATAGACGACCCCCGACTGCCTCCAGAGTAGAACAGTTGGGCAGGGCTTCAGGGGTGCTGATAAGGTCTGTCAGGAATGAGTTCCCTAAAACCCTGATATTTGAGGACCCCCTCTGTCTCTAGGATGGCATCTGCTGTTAAAACCTCCTCCTCTGCCTCTGGAGTTGTCCACATGCGGGTCCTGAAAAGATCCTTGAGACTTTCTGAACCAAGTTTTCTTCCCTCCTCGTTGATTCCTTGAAAAGGTCTAATGAAGGGTAGAAAACTTGATCCCCATGGCAGACAAGGTCTTCCCTTTTTTTACTCACTGAGGGTTAATGTGTCTTTCACTGATGGTCCAAACAAAGAGGAACCATCAAAGGGGGCATTAATGAATGATGCCTTGAAGGGTTCTGCAAAGTCACAAAGCCGCATCCAGGCCTATTGCCTAATGGCTATGCCTGCGCTGGTTGCTCAAGAGGTATCCACAGCTGTATGCGAAATGAACCCCATTGAGGAATTTGCAAGGGGGTAAAGCGCTGCCATTTGGAGAGAAACCTTCTTCAAGTCCTCCTCCAACATGGTCTCTGCAAGAGAGTCAGTTAGCTACTTGACCAGATCTCTCCGTAAAAAGGTGAAGTGCGCCAAATAGTTTAACAATCTCAGAGCGAAAGTAGCTGAGGTGTAAACGTACTCCATGGCTGTCCATCGCCCGAGACTCCCTGCTTGGCGAATAGACAGTGGAGCTTTGTTTGGCTAGCTCCTTCTTCGTGGCTGCTGCAACAACAATAGCATCTACTGGAATACCTTTGCTCCAACGTGGACAATCAGAAGGTGGGCTGAGAATCTTATCGGGGCGCTTGGGGATAGGCTCAACCATGTCTGGTTCCTTCCAGGGCTGGCGGGAGACTAAATCTATCAGGGCATCTGCTGGGGGAGACACCCAGGCATAGACAGGCCTGCCCCGAATGCCTCCAGGAGCACCGGATTCCTCAGAAGAAGGAGGTTGGGAGGATCAGCCACCTTTCTGCCTAAGGAGTTCCAGGATGTCTCCAAAGCAGACATTGTCAGGTGATGATCGGGGGATCATTCTCCCTCACTTAAGCTGGTGTCTTGTGTGACAGACTCCACAGGGGAGTCTATGTGCCTCCTTTTATATTTCTTCTTCTGAGGAACCTCCTCTGTGGTGTGTTCCAGACAGGTATAGGAAGAAGGGTAACTCCATGGGCAGAAGTGGTCTGGAGGCTCCTCGGGGCAGGGTGACCTATGGCAGGCATGTTGGGCTCAGTGCTCAGATCCGATGAAAGGTGGGGTAGACCCTGGAGGTGAGGAGACACTTTTCTAATCCTGGAAAAAGCCCTTTCTGCAACCAGGAAGGCTGGCAGACCTGAGGAAACTCTCTTCCTCAGAGCTACAGTTACCAAAGGAGAGCAGCACAGCCAGCCATGGATCTGAGGCCTCCCAAAAGAACCAGTCCCAAGCTGTCGAGGGCCGAAGTTAAGAGGGGAAGAGAAGGATCTGATAAAGTAAGAGCCGAAAGCAACCACCCAGAGTCGGTGCCGATGTGACCTGTTTTGATCTGAAAGGAAGGGAGCACGGTTGGTCAGGGAAGTAGTTGGAGTTGAAAAAGAGAGCTTCCTGGGATCCGACCTCGACTCTCTCGGGAAACCAGGGTCTTGAGTTTCTGAAACTGGGGGACAAATTGGAAAAGGGGTCTACAAAGTAGGAGATGGAGCACTCACAGATCCTAGATGGGACAGAAATGGCAGAACCCCCATCTGGATCTGCTCTCTGAGGAACTACAGCATCATCCTGTCCATATCGACCTCAGTGAGACTTCGGGAAGACCTGGAGGAGGATGCCAAGGAAGCATGGCTGGATTTAGTTGGTGTCTGAAAAACTTTTACTGGAGAGCCTGGTGAGACTGGCTCTACTTGAAAGGTTGGTAGTCGATTCCTTATAACAGGATCCAAGGGTTTCAGATCAGAAGAAGCTGTCCCTGGAGTAGGAGAACCGGAAACGAGGATTGGTTCCTGATCTGAAGCCCTAGGATTCGAGATAGCCTTTGATCCGCTTGGAGCCAAAGCAATAGGATCCAAAGAAGGAGTTCTGACACCAGGATCCACAGCCAATGGATCTGAAGATTCTTTAGGATCCCATGCTTTTCTGGTCCCACTCAGATCTGGGTAGTTAGATCCAAGGGCCTGGATCTTTTTTGACTTGGTTTCAAGGAGTCCCTTCAACAGGGATCTTTTGGAATTGCCATGCTTCGTGGAGGTTTCAGCCCCTGAGGCAGAAGATGCAGGTAAAAGACCTTTCAAAATCAATTTGTTTTGGTGGTCGCCCAAGGAAGGAGGGTTAAAGGCAGCACACTCCAGGCAGTCAGTGTCTATATGTCCTGGTCTTAGGTAACAGATGAACTTTTTGTGGGCATCTGAATTTGGGACCTTAAGCCCACAAGAAGTACATCGCTTGAATCTCGTAGGTTTATCGGCCACAGTTAAAGACTGAACCTAATGGAAGAACCACAAGAAATACAACAACAACAACAAACTCCAGAGAATAATATACTAGAAGGATTTTTTTTCTTTCTAAACAGGAAAATAAGTGCCAACGGCATGAAAGACAGAAGAGAACTAAAGGTCCTTAATGCCTCTCGAGAGCTACAGGAAGGGAAGGAAAAACAGAAAACAACTAAATACAATATAAATGTATAACTTTATATTTACAGAATAAATTCTTTGAGAAGTCTTAGAAAAATACTTATTTCAATCTCATACCACTAGCAGTCCTGAGACTTTGGAACCACGTCTGTACACAAAGCACGGCAAATAAGATCTGTGGAGTTAGAGAAGGTGTGATGTATTATGGGAAGAGGGAAGAGCTTGAGACTCAAAGCCTAAATCTGGAGGAAATGGCTGAGTCAGATTCAATGTCGGATCTGAGACTCATCAGGAAGGAAGAATGAAAAGGACAAAATCAGATCCTCTGGATATTATGTTTAGCACACAAGAATCTTTTGTTAAAGTAGCCCACGTACCTGAGTGCAAGGACAAACGTCCTCCGACTGCCTCCAGAGGCGAGCAGTCAGGCAGCTCTTCAGGAATGCTGAAATGTTCTATCCAGAAAAGAAACTCGGAGGATCTGACTTTGCAGACCTCCTCTGCCACAAGACTGGCATCTTCCATTCAACCTCCCTTCTCTGCGTCTAAGGGAGTTATCTCCACATGAAGCCTGGAAAGATCCCTACAAGTTGCAGAACCACATTTTCTTGCCTCCTCTTTGATTCCTTAAGAAGGATCGCTGAGGGGTAGAAAAGCAAATCCCTGTGGCAGACAGGGTCTTTCCTTCCAGTTTACTGTGGGAAAGCATTTCTTTCACAGAAGGGTCAAACAAGGAAGTTGCATCAAAGGGACCATTAATGAAAAAAGATTCTGCAAAATCACACAGTCACACATCGAGGCATGTGTCCTTACAGCAATTCACAAATTGGTGACCTGTGCGGTACCTTCCTTGGCATGCAAAATTAGCCTAATGGATGCATTCCATATAGAAAAAAGAGTGGCCAGCTGTGAGGATGATGTCTTATAATCCTCTGGAGAAATGGATTGTAAGAGAGACTTTGAGAGTTTTTTAGCCAAATCCCTCTTTAGTCTATAAAGTGTACCAAGTAGTTCCAATGACCGCAAGACAAAGGTCACTGATGCAAATACATGCTTTCCAAACCTGTCCAGTGCCCTAGACTCTCTCTTAGGGGGGGTGGACAGAGCAATTCTGTCCTGTGAGCTCCTACAACCATTGCATCAAGAGGGACACCTTTACT